>NC_135827.1:0-333203 GCF_964213995.1 Mustelus asterias
AGAGAGACAAACAGGGAGAGAGGGACACAGGGAGAAGAGAGAAACAGGGAGAGAGAGAAAGAGAAGGGAGAGAGAGAAACAGGGAGAGAGAAACAGGGAGAGAGAGAGACAGGGAGAGAGAGAGAGAGACAGGGAGAGAGAGAGAGAGAGAGAGACAGGGAGAGCGACACAGTGAAGAGAGCGACACAGGGAGAGAGAGACACAGGGAGAGAGAGAGAAACAGGGAGAGAGAGAGACAGCAAGAGTGAGAGACATGGAGAGAGAGTGGGAGAGACAGGGAGAGAGAGAGAGAAAGGGAGAGAGAGAGAGAGACAGGGAGAGAGAGAAACAGGGAGAGAGAGAGACAGGGAGAGAGAGAGAGAGACACGGGAGAGAGAGAGACACAGGGAGAGCGAGAGAGACCGGGAGAGAGAGCGAGGCAGGGAGAGAGAGATACGCACAACAGGAAGGAAGAGAGAGAGACGGGGAGGGCAAGAGAGAGACTGATGCGCTATCAATAAGGCGAAAGACTACCGATATGCCAATATAAGTGTAGGCTTTTATTCACAACAGAATCAGGAGCAGATCCCAACAATTAACAGACCTGGACTGAACAAGGGGGAGGAGACAGCCACCTTTATACTAGGTGCTGAGGGGAGGAACCAAACTGGAAGGGATGTGTCCAGGTATGACAAACACACACAACGGTGGTCCATATAGGACAAAGGCACAACTGGAGGTCCACCACATTCACCCCTTCCTTTTAAAAAACAACACGGGGGTGAAGCGGAAACAATATCACAAGTCCAGACGAACCGGTGGCTTGATCCGTCGTCGCGATCGTCGTAGTGCAGGTCGCAGAGTCGACCGAGCCGGGAGCGATGTCGGCCAGGCTCCGTACAGTGAGCGTCGAGAGAAGGCGCTGGGTGGTGTGACGCGGACCGATCCGTCGTCCCGTCCAGTCGTCGGGTACTGCGTGGCGACGGCTCCGGCGACTCAAGTGAGCTGTACATAGGGGCGAGAGGAGCGAGCAGTGGCCCTGGTGGCGTATGGGGAACAGTGGGAACCGGAGCTGGGGGGTGGGGGGCTGCAACAGGCTCTGGGCGCACTACATTGGGGACAGGGACTGAGGGAGGAAGAGGCGTAGCAGTCTCCGAATGGACGACACCAGGGACCGTGGGGCGGAAGGACGTGGTGACCTCCGGGGCACCCGCGGGTGCCAAGTCACGGACAGAAACCGTGTCCTCCCGCCCATCAGGGTACGCTACATAAGCATATTGGGGATTAGCATGGAGCAATTGGACCTCCTCGACCAAGGGATCTGCCTTATGGGTCCGGACATGCTTCCGAAGCAGGACGGGTCCCGGGGACATCAGCCAATCCGGGAGCGAAGTACCCGAGGAGGACTTCCTGGGAAATGAAAACATCCGCTCGTGAGGGGTCGTATTGGTCGCTGTGCACAAGAGTGACCTAATGGAATGTAATGCGTCCGGAAGGACGTCTTGCCAACGGCTGACTGGAAGGCCCCTAGACCGTAACGCTAATAGAACGGCCTTCCAGACGGTTGCGTTCTCCCGCTCTACTTGACCATTGCCCCTGGGGTTATAGCTAGTGGTGCGGCTGGAGGCAACGCCTTTGGCGAGCAGGTACTGCCTCAGCTCGTCACTCATGAAAGAGGACCCACGGTCGCTATGAATATAGGCTGGGAAGCCGAACAGGGTGAAGAGCTTGTTCAGGGTCCGAATCACTGTAGCCGTGGTCATGTCCGAGCAGGGGAAGGCAAAAGGGAAACGTGAGTATTCGTCAATGATATTCAGGAAATAAACATTGCGGTTAGAGGAGGGGAGGGGGCCTTTAAAATCTACGCTAAGGCGCTCGAACGCGCGAGTGGCCTTTACAAGGTGCGCCCTACCTGGCCGGTAGAACTGCGGTTTGCACTCAGCGCAGACCCTGCATTGCCTGGTAATCGTCCGGACTTCCTCAAGGGAGAAGGGCAGGTTACGGGACTTGACAAAATGGAAAAATCTGGTGACACCCGGGTGACAGAGGTCGTTATGGAGGGACTGTAGCTGGTCTAGTTGGGCACTGGCACATGATCCACGGGACAGGGCGTCTGGGGGCTCATTGAGCTTCCCAGGCCGGTACATGATGTCATATCTGTAGGTGGAGAGCTCAATCCTCCACCGCAAGATCTTGTCATTCTTAATCTTGCCCTTTTGCCTGGTGTTAAACAGGAAGGCAACTGACTGCTGGTCCGTAATTAAGGTGAATCGTTGGCCCGCGAGATAATGGCGCCAGTGCCGGACGGCTTCCACGATGGCCTGGGCCTCCTTCTCGACCGAGGAGTGTCGAATCTCAGGGCCTTGTAAGGTCCGGGAAAAGAAGGCCACCGGACGGCCCCTCTGGTTAAGGGTGGCAGCGAGGGCAAAGTCAGACGCATCACTTTCCACTTGGAATGGGATGGATTCGTCCACAGCGTGCATCGCGGCCTTCGCGATGTCCGCTTTGATGTCATCGAAGGCCCGACAGGCCTCCTCCGCCAGGGGAAAAGAGGTCGATTTTAGGAGCGGACGGGCTTTATCTGCGTAACGGGGAACCCACTGGGCATAATAGGAGAAGAAGCCCAGGCATCTCCTCAGTGCTTTGAGGGTAGTAGGGAGGGGAAGCTGCATAAGGGGACGCATACGGGCTGGGTCGGGGCCAAGGACACCATTTTCTATCACGTACCCAAGGATGGCGAGGCGGCGTGTCCGGAAAACACACTTCGCCTCATTGTATGTGAGGTTCAGGAGAGTGGCCGTACGAAGGAATTTTTGTAGGTTGGCATCATGGTCCTGCAGGTCATGGCCGCAGATGGTGACGTTATCCAGATACGGGAAAGTGGCCCGTAGTCCGTGCTGGTCCACCATTTGATCCATGGCCCGTTGGAAGACTGAGACCCCATTGGTGACACCAAAGGGGACTCGGAGGAACTGGTAGAGGCGGCCATCCGCCTCAAAGGCAGTGTATGGGCGATCCTCCGAGCGGATAGGGAGCTGGTGGTAAGCCGATTTCAAATCGATCGTTGAGAAAACCCTATAGTGCGCGATGTGGTTGACTATGTCCGCGATACGGGGAAGAGGATATGCATCTAGTTGGGTATACCTGTTTATGGTCTGGCTGTAGTCAATCACCATGCGGTGTTTCTCCCCCGATTTAACTACGACCACTTGCGCCCTCCAGGGGCTGGTGCTGGCCTGGATAATCCCTTCCTGGAGCAAACGTTGTACCTCGGACCGAATGAAGGCCCGGTCATCCGCACTATAGCGCCTACTCTTGGTGGCTATAGGCCTACAATCCGGGGTGAGGTTATCAAATAACGGGGGGGGGGTGATCTTGAGGGTCGAGAGACTGCAGGTGGTGCGCGAGGGGCGCTGCCGTGACGGCGCCTTGCAGACGGAGAGCGGGGGATAAGGGCCATCATACTGCAGGGTGACGCTTCTATGATGGCTGAGGAAATCTAACCCCAGCAGTACAGCTGCGCAGAGTCGCGGCAGCACGAGGAGCCGAAAACGCTCGTAGACTGTGCCCTGTACTGTCAGCGTCACCAAGCAGCACCCGAGGACCTCCACTGAGTGAGAATTCGAGGCCATGGAGATGGTCTGGCTCCAGGGTCGCACGGGAAGGGCATATTGACGCACTGTGCGAGGGTGTATAAAACTTTCCGTGCTCCCACAGTCAAACAGGCAGTTTTCTGCATAACCATTTACCTTGATCTCCATTATGGACTTGGAGAGTTGATGTGGCTGCGACTGGTCCAGGCAAATCGATGCCACTGTTGAATTAAAGAAGAATCCATCTTCGTCGCCGTCTGATGACGTCACGGTTGAAGCTTCCTGCTCAGCTTGCCTTGATGCCAGTCTCAAAGATGGCGACTCCCGCACTTCCGGTGACCGCATCAAAGATGGCGATTCCCGCACTTCCGGTGACCGCATCCAAGATGGCGATTCGCGCGCAGCCGCCGCCTGCATCAAAGATGGCCGCGCCCTCGGAGCACACATGGCTCCACGAGTCTTCAGAAGCGGCTTTGCTCTGCAGACTTTAACAAAGTGGCCTAGCTTACCGCATCCGGAGCAAATCGCGTCCTTTGCCGGGCAGTGACGCCGAGGGTGCTTAGGGAGGCCACAAAAGTAACATTTGGGCCCTGCTGGAGCAGCCGTCGCAGTGGAGCCGTCGGTGGAACGGGATCCAAGGTAAGACCCGAGATTATGGGAGGCTGCTTCTAACGTTTCAGCCATCGTGGCCGTTTTCCGGAGGTCTAGGTCATCTTGTTCCAGCAGACGCTGCTGGATGTATGTAGACTCAATGCCCGCAACGTAGGCGTCGCGGATCAGATCCTCCGTGTTCTGAGCTGCTGAAACAGCCTTACAGTCGCATGCTCGGGCGAGGACTCGCAGGGCACGCAGAAATTGGGCGCACGATTCTCCTGGCTGCTGTTTGCGGGTAGTTAGGAGGTGTCTGGCGTAAACCACGTTAGGGCTCTTTCGGAACTGCCCTTTTAGGAGTTCGATAGCGTCCGCGTAAGTAGCAGCGTCCCGGAAGATTCCATAGACAGTTTCGCTTACCCGGGCGCGGAGCACGTGGAGTTTAGCAGCGTCGGTGTCGATGGCCGTAGCGGTGTCGACGAATGCTTCGAAGCAGTCCAACCAATGATCAAATTTATCAGAGGCTCCAACCTCTTGAGGGTCTAATGCTAACTTGTCGGGTTTTAGAAACTGCTCCATACTAGTAACTGTTGTGAATAAAATTGATGCGCTATCAATAAGGCGAAAGACTACCGATATGCCAATATAAGTGTAGGCTTTTATTCACAACAGAATCAGGAGCAGATCCCAACAATTAACAGACCTGGACTGAACAAGGGGGAGGAGACAGCCACCTTTATACTAGGTGCTGAGGGGAGGAACCAAACTGGAAGGGGATGTGTCCAGGTATGACAAACACACACAACGGTGGTCCATATAGGACAAAGGCACAACTGAGGTCCACCACAGAGACAGGGCCAGAGAGAGAGACAGGGAGAGAGAGAGAGGGACAGATATGGAGAGAGAGAGTGGGCGAGAAAGGGGGAGAGGGAGAGAGAGGTACTGGGAGAGAGAGAGAGACAGGGAGATAGCGAAACAGGGAGAGAGCGAGACAGGGAGAGAGAGAGAGAGAGAGAGAGAGAGACAGGGAGAGAGAGTGAGAGAGACAGGGAGAGAGAGAGAGAGACAAGGAGAGAGAGGGAGAGACAGGGAGAGAGAGAGAGAGAGAGAGGGAGAGAGAGAGACACAGGGAGAGAGATAGACACAGGGAGAGAGAGAGAGACAGGGAGAGAGAGAGGCAGGGAGAGAGAGCGAGGCAGGGAAAGAGAGAGAGAGAGAGACAGGGAGAGAGAGACAGAGAGAGAGAGAGAGAAAGAGAGAGAGAGAGAGGGAGAGAGAGAGAGACAGCGAGAGAGAGAGAGAGACAGGGAGAGAGATAGAGGCAGGGAGAGAGAGAGAGACAGGGAAAGAGAGACAGGGAGCGAGAGACAGGGAGAGAGAGAGAGACAGGGAGAGAGAGGGAGAGACAGGGAGAGAGAGAGTGTGGTGAACCATCGTTGGTTACCACTGGGGGTTGTTCTTATGTTACTGTTGGGTTAGGGTGTTGTCACTGTGGGGGTTGTATAATGTTGTTGGGTTAGGGTGTTTACCTGTGGTAAATGTTATTATGGCACATCCCGGTGGGGCCCCGCCTCCGGAGGAGAGGTATAAGACCCTCTGCTCCGGCAGGACCCCTCCAGTCTGAACTGGTGTACTCGTGTTAGTTAGTTCCATTGTTTGCTAATAAAAGCCTTCAATAGCTGAAGCCTTGTTCCACGTGCTTGATTGTCGCGCATCAATTTTATTAGCAAACATAAAACTCTCAACAGAAAAAAGGGAGTATGGAACAAATATTAAAACCAGAACGTCTGGCGTTGGACCCACGTGCGGTCGGTGCCGCTAACACCTTCGACCACTGGTGGAAGTGTTTCGAAGACTACCTGGCAGCCTCTGTAGCTGTTACTACAGACAGCGACAAACTCCAGGTCCTCCACGCAAGGGTAAGCGACACGATTTATCTTGCGATTCGTGCGGCCACCACTTACCCGAGGGCCATCGAGCTCTTGAAGAAACGATACACGAGACCACCCAACGAGATACACGCTCGTTACCTCCTCGCTACACGACGTCGGCAGTCGGGCGAAACCATGGAGGACTACGCCAATGAGCTCCTGCAGCTTGCCAGGGGTTGCGATTGTAAAGACGTATCAGCCGAACAATATATGTACGACCTCGCCCGACACGCGTTCGTAGCAGGGGTAGGGTCCTTGTACATCCGGCTTAAGTTACTGGAGAAAGGGAACCTCAACTTGACCCAAGCGATGGAGATGGCTGAGATGCTGGAAGCAGCGTCGAAAAGCTTGGCTCTGTACCCCGAGGACCACGTGGAGACAACGTGGCAAGAGCAAGCTCAAATCCCTCCTCGCCCCGCGGGCTTGCGCTCCCATATCGATCCGACGACGGCAGCAGCTCCAGGCGGCCAGCGATGCTATTTTTGCGGTGGGGCCAAGCATCCACGGCAACAGTGTCCTGCAAAAACGGCAATCTGCAGCCAGTGTGGTAAAAAGGGGCACTATGCTAAAGTTTGCAGGTTGAAGTCCAAAAACGGCAGTGCAGCTTGTAACCCTCCAGAGCGGAGACAATCTCCTTCGGCGTCGCAGTACCCACGAGGTCCGACCACGTGCGAATCCAGGACGGCGCCATCGTGGCTGACGGAGGAGGAGGAAGACCACCAGGAGTCGCTGCGCTTGGCGCCCTCACCCACGTGCGATTCATGGGGGCGGCCATCATGGTCCACGACGACTAGGAGCGACCAGCAGGGGTCCTCAGCATCAACATCGGCTGCATGCAGTGACGCCCAGGGGCCAACGGTGGCGTCGATCTCCCTGGACCAGACAAAGCACCACAGGCTTGATAATTCCATGATGAACATCAAGGTAAATGGTCGTACTGTGTATTGTCTGTTTGACAGTGGGAGCACCGAGAGTTTCATACACCCTGACACTGCAAAAAGGTGTGGACTCCGGGTTCTACCTGCCAAGCAGACAATTTCCATGGCATCACGGTCCCGGTCTGTACCGATCCAAGGACGGTGTATGGTAACCCTAGAGGTACAGGGCACAATTTACGAGCAATACAGGCTCCTTGTGTTACCTCACCTTTGTGCGCCAATTCTCCTCGGACTAAATTTTATGGTCCACATGAAGAGTGTGATCCTACAGTATGGTGGGCCACTCCCTTCACTGGCAGTAGGGAATCAGCCGCAGCCTCCAAATTGCCCAAAGCGCCCCGCATGCAATCTTTCCACTCTAAAAATCACCACACCTTCTTTATTTAAGAATCTGGTACCAGGCTGCAAGCCCATCGCTACTAAGAGTAGGCGTTACAGCGCTGAAGACCGGATCTTTATTAGATCTGAGGTTCAGCGGCTCCTCAAGGAAGGGATCATACAGGCCAGTGCTAGTCCGTGGAGAGCGCAGGTCGTGGTAGTCAAAAGCGGGAACAAACCTCGGATGGTCATCGTCTACAGTCAGACCATTAACCGTTATACGCAGCTGGATGCGTATCCTCTCCCGCGCATTTCTGATATGGTCAATCAGATTGCGCAGTACCGAGTGTTCTCTACCATAGACCTTAAGTCCGCCTACCATCAACTCCCCATCCGCCCAGAGGACCGACAATACACGGCTTTTGAGGCGGATGGTCGTCTATACCATTTTCTCAGGGTTCCATTTGGTGTCACCAATGGGGTCTCGGTCTTCCAGCGTGCTATGGACCGAATGGTGGACCAGAACGGGTTGTGGGCTACCTTCCCGTACCTGGATAACGTCACCATCTGCGGCCATGACCAGCAGGACCATGACACGAATCTCCAACCCTTTCTGCGCACTGCATCTCGCCTGAATCTGACCTATAGCAGGGAGAAGTGCGTATTCCGTACGCGCAGGTTAACTATCCTTGGATACGTGGTGGAAAACGGGGTCATTGGCCCTGATCCAGACCGTATGCGCCCCCTTACTGAACTTCCCTTGCCCGCTAGCACGAAAGCACTGAGGAGATGCCTCGGGTTCTTTTCGTATTATGCGCAGTGGGTCCCCAACTACGCGGACAAAGCCCGTCCGCTCATCAAGTCCACAACCTTCCCACTCACGCCGGAGGCCCAATTGGCCTTCAAGGCTTTGAAAAGCGACATTGCGAAAGCCACGATGCACGCGGTGGATGAATCCATCCCTTTCCAGGTGGAGAGTGATGCATCTGATTTCGCCCTAGCCGCCACACTAAACCAGGCAGGCAGGCCCGTCGCGTTCTTTTCCCGCACCCTTCAAGGCCCCGAAATTCGGCACTCAGCGGTGGAGAAGGAGGCTCAGGCCATTGTGGAGGCAGTCAGACACTGGCGCCATTACCTGGCGGGGAAGCGATTCACTCTGATCACGGATCAACGATCCGTGGCGTTTATGTTCAGTAACACGCAGAGGGGCAAGATCAAGAACGATAAGATCTTGCGGTGGAGAATTGAGCTCTCCACCTATAATTACGATATTATGTATCGTCCAGGGAAGCTCAATGAGCCCTCGGATGCCCTCTCGCGCGGAACATGCGCCATCATGCAGGAGGACCGCTTGAAGGCCCTCCACAATGACCTGTGTCATCCTGGAGTCACCCGACTCTACCACTTCGTAAAAGCCCGCAACCTGCCCTACTCGGTGGAGGATGTCAGGTCAGTGACGAGAAGCTGTCGGATTTGCGCGGAATGCAAACCGCACTTTTATCGACCGGACCGGGCACAATTGGTCAAGGCCACTCGCTCTTTCGAGAGGCTGAGTGTGGATTTTAAGGGCCCCCTTCCCTCAACGGACCGAAACGTCTATTTCCTCAATATAATAGATGAGTACTCCCGGTTCCCGTTTGTTGTCCCCTGTGCGGACACGTCGACTGCCACCGTGATTAAGGCATTCAGTGAGCTTTTTACCCTGTTCAGGTACCCCTGCTACATACATAGCGACAGGGGCTCGTCGTTCATGAGCAACGACTTGAGGCAATTCCTGCTCTCATACGGGATTGCCTCTAGTAGAACCACGAGCTACAACCCTAGGGGTAACGGACAGGTGGAAAGGGAGAATGCTACAGTCTGGAAGGCTGTCCTACTGGCGCTGAAATCCAGGGGCCTTCCAGTCTCCCGTTGGCAGGAGGTCCTTCCAAATGCGCTCCATTCTATCCGCTCCCTCCTGTGTACGGCAACCAATGCTACTCCCCCACGAGGGGATGTTCCCATTCCCTCGGAAGTCGTCCTCGGGGATCTCATTACCAGCCTGGTTGACGTACCCAGGACCCGTCCTTCTGCGGCGACATGTGAGGGCCCGCAGGTCCGACCCCTTGGTCGAACCGGTCCAACTCCTCCACGCCAACCCTCAGTATGCCTATGTGGCATATCCTGACGGGCGAGAGGACACAGTCTCCATTCGAGACCTGGCGCCCGCAGGGACGTAGCAACTCCTGTCGCTCCCATATCCCCTGTCACGAATCCCCTATTACTTATTTCTTCCCCAGACGTGGCGCGGTCAGCACCGGGACCAGTGCATAACAGTTATACTCCCATGTACAGCTTGCCTGAGACTCGGAGATCGGCGCCACCACAGAAGGTTCCAGGATCCCCTGCACCATCGCCTCACCAGGGGTCAACCGGCCCGGGAGTCCTTGAGGGGACAGCCGGACGCTGTTTTGGAGAGAACGCCACCGCAAGCACCTGCTCCGGTGTCGCAACCGGTGTTGAGGAGATCACAGCGACGGTGCGGTCCTCCAGACCGTCTGGGACTTGTGAATTTTTGTACATATATGACCTGTTTTTTTGCACCCCGCCGGCCTTTGTTTTTAAAGGAGGGGTGAATGTGGTGAACCATCGTTGGTTACCACTGGGGGTTGTTCTTATGTTGCTGTTGGGTTAGGGTGTTGTCACTGTGGGGGTTGTATAATGTTGTTGGGTTAGGGTGTTTACCTGTGGTAAATGTTATTATGGCACATCCCGGTGGGGCCCCGCCTCCGGAGGAGAGGTATAAGACCCTCTGCTCCGGCAGGACCCCTCCAGTCTGAACTGGTGTACTCGTGTTAGTTAGTTCCATTGTTTGCTAATAAAAGCCTTCCAATAGCTGAAGCCTTGTTCCACGTGCTTGATTGTCGCGCATCAGAGAGAGAGAGACAGGGAGAGAGAGAGACACGGGGAGAGAGATAGACACAGGGAGAGAGAGAGAGACAGGGAGAGAGAGAGGCAGGGAGAGAGAACGAGGCAGGGAAAGAGAGAGAGAGAGAGACAGGGAGAGAGAGAGAGAGAGACAGAGAGAGAGAGAGAGAGAGAGAGAGAGACAGCGAGAGAGAGAGAGAGAGAGAGACAGGGAGAGAGATAGAGGCAGGGAGAGAGAGAGACAGGGAAAGAGAGACAGGGAGAGAGAGACAGGGAGAGAGAGAGAGAGACAGGCAGGAGAGAGAGAGACAGGGAGAGAGAGAGAAAGACAGGGAGAGAGAGACAGGGAGAGAGAGAGAGACAGGGAGAGACAGACAGGGATAGAGAGAGACGGAGAGAGAGAGACAGGGAGAGAGAGAGAGACGGGGAAAGAGAGAAGCACAGGGAGAGAGAGAGATACAGGAGAGAGAGAGAGACAGTGAGAGAGAGACAGGGAACGAGAGAGTGGCAGGGAGAGAGAGAGAGGGAGAGAGAGACAGCGAGAGAGACAGAGACAGGGAGAGAGAGAGGTACAGGGAGAGATCGAGACACGGAGAGAGAGAGAGACAGGGAGAGAGGGAGAGATACGGAGACAGAGAGAGGGAGAGACAGGGAGAGGGAGAGAGAGAGAGAGGAAAAGAGAGACAAAGGGAGTGAGAGAGAGAGACAGAGAGACAGAAACAGGGAGAGAGAGAGATCGGGAGTGAGAGATAGAGGGAGACAGAGAGAGACAGGGAGAGAGAGAGAGTGGGAGAGAGAGGGGGAGAGAGGGAGAGAGAGAGACAGGGAGCGAGATGGAGACAGGGAGAGAGAGAGAGACAGAGAGAGACAGGGAGAGAGAGACATGGAGAGAGAGTGGGAGAGACAGGGAGAGAGAGAGAGAGACAGGGAGAGAGAGAGAGAGCCACGGGGAGAGAGAGACACACAGGGAGAGAGAGCGAGGCAGGGAGAGAGAGACACACACACAGGAAGGAAGAGAGAGAGACAGAGAGAGAGAGAGAGACAGGGAGAGAGAGAGAGACAGGGAGAGAGAGACAGGGAGAGAGAGAGAGACAGGGAGAGAGAGACAGGGATAGAGAGAGACAGGGAGAGAGGGAGACAGGGAGAGAGAGATGTACAGGGAGAGATCGAGACACGGAGAGAGAGAGAGACAGGGAGAGAGGGAGAGATACGGAGACAGAGAGAGGGAGAGACAGGGAGAGAGAGAGAGAGAGCGAGAGACAGGAAAAGAGAGACAAAGGGAGTGAGAGAGAGAGACAGAGAGACAGAAACAGGGAGAGAGAGAGACCGGGAGTGAGAGATAGAGGGAGACAGAGAGAGACAGGGGTCTGGGGGGAGAGAGAAAGGGGGCAGGAAGAGAGAGAGAGGGGGAGCAGGGAGGGGTGTGGGGGAGAGAGGGGGCGGCGGGTGGAGTGAGAGGGGGCGGGGGGAATGAGAGGGGGCGGGGGGAGAGAGAGGGGGGCAGGGGGAGAGAGGGGGTGGGGGGAGAAAGTAGGGGTGGGGGGGGAGAGAGGGAGGGGGAAAGAGAGAGGGGGTCGGGGGGTGGAGAGTGGGAGGGGGAGAGAGAGAGAGAGAGAGGGGGGCGGGGAGAGAGAGAGAGGGGGGCGTTGAGAGAGAGAGAGGGGGGCGGGGGGAGCGAGAGAGAGGGGGGGTGGGGGGAGAGAGAGAGAGAGGGGGGCGGAGTAGAGAGGGGGGGCAGGGGGCGGGGGGAGAGACAGAGAGGGGGGGCCGGGGTGAGAGAGAGAGGGGGGGCAGAGTGAGAGAGAGAGGGGGGCGGGGGGGAGAGAGGTGGGGGCGGGGGGGGAGAAAGAGTGGGGCGGGGGGGGAATAAGAGAGGGGGCGGGGGCGAGGGGGGTGGAGGGAGAGAGAGGGAGGGGGGGCGGGTGAGAGAGGGGGGTGGGGGAGAGGGAGGGGGGCGGGGGGGGAGAGAGAGAGGTGGGGCAGGGGGCAGAGAGAGACGGGGGGCCGGGGTGAGAGAGAGTTAGGAGTTTACAGTAGGCCCCCAAATAGTAATAGAGATGTGGAGGAAGAAATTGCTAAGCAGATTATGGATATGTGTGGGGGTCACAGGGGGACTTTAACTTTCCAAATATTGATTGGAACCTTTGAATCTTAGAATCTTAGAAACCCTACAGCACAGAAAGAGGCCATTCGGCCCATCGAGTCTGCACCGACCACAATCCCACCCAGGCCCTATCCCCATATCCCTACATATTAACTCAGTAATCCCTCTAACCTACGCATCCCAGTACATGAAGGGCAATTTTAGCACGGTCAATCAACCTAACCCGCACATCTTTGGACTGTGGGAGGAAACCGGAGCACCCGGAGGAAACCCACGCAGACACGAGGAGAATGTGCAAACTCCACACAGACAGTGACCCAAGCCGGGAATCGAACCCAGGTCCCTGGAGCTGTGAAGCAGCAGTGCTAACCACTGTGCTACCGTGCCGCCCTAACCACTGTGCTACCGTGCCGCCCTTTGAAGGTCAAATAGTTCGGATGGGGCAGTTTTTGTGCAGTGTGTGCAGGAGGGTTTCCTGACACAATATGTGGATAGGCCACAAGAGGTGAGGCCACATTGGATTTGGTACTGGGAAATGAACCGGGCCAAGTGTTAGATTTGGTTGTGGGAGAGCACTTTGGAGATAGTGACCACAATTCCGTGTCTTTTGTTATTGCAATGGAGAGGGATAGGGCCGTACGGCAGGGCAAGGTTTACAATTGGGGGAGAGGTAATTATGATGCGATTAGGCAAGAAACGGGGGCATAAGATGGGAACAGAAGCTGTCAGGGAAAGGCACTAATGAAAAGTGGAACTTTTTCAAGGAACAAATACTGTGTGTCTTTGATAGGTATGTCCCTGTCAGGCAGGGAGGAAATGGCCGAGTGAGGGAACCATGGTTCACGAAAGAGGTGGAATGTCTTGTGAAAAGGAAGAGGGAAGCTTATGTAGGGATGAGGAAACAAGGTTCAGATGGCTCGATTGAGGGTTACAAGTTAGCAAGGAATGAGCTGAAAAAGGGGCTTAGGAGAGCTAGGAGGGGACATGAGAAGTCCTTGGCGGGTCGGATCAAGGAAAACCCCAAGGCTTTTCACTCTTATGTGAGAAATAAAAGAATGACCAGGGTGAGGTTAGGGCCGGTCAAGGACAGTCGTGGGAACTTGTGTATGGAGTCAGTAGAGATGGGCGAGGTGATGAATGAATACTTTTCTTCAGTGTTCACCAAGGAGAGGGGCCATGTTTTTGAGGAAGAGAAGGTGTCACAGGCTAATAGGCTGGAGGAAATAATTGTTCGGAGGGAGGATGTCCTGGCAGTTTTGAATAAACTGAAGGTCGATAAGTCCCCTGGGCCTGATGAAATATATCCTAGGATTCTTTGGGAGGCAAGGGATGAGATTGCAGAGCCTTTGGCTTTGATCTTTGGGTCCTCACCGTCCATGGGGATGGTGCCAGAGGACTGGAGAGTGGCGAATGTTGTTCCTCTGTTTAAGAAAGGGAATAGAAATGACCCTGGTAATTATAGACCGGTTAGTCTTACTTCGGTGGTTGGTAAATTGATGGAAAAGGTCCTTAGGGATGGGATGGGATTTACGACCATTTGGAAAGATGCGGATTAATCCGGGATGGTCAGCACGGATTCGTGAAGGGCAAGTCGTGCCTCACAAATTTGATTGAATTTTTTGAGGAGGTAACTAAATGTGTTGATGAAGGTAGGGCAGTTGATGTCATATACATGGATTTTAGTAAGGCGTTTGATAAGGTCCCCCATGGTCGGCTTATGATGAAAGTAAGGAGGTGTGGGATAGAGGGAAAGTTGGCCGATTGGGTAGGTAACTGGCTATCTGATCGAAGACAGAGGGTGGTGGTGGATGGAAAATTTTCGGACTGGAGGCAGGTTGCTCGCGGAGTGCCACAGGGATCAGTGCTTGGTCCTCTGCTCTTTGTGATTTCTATTAATGACTTATAGGAGGGGGCTGAAGGGTGGATCAGTAAATTTGCTGATGACACCAAGATTGGTGGAGTAGTGAATGAGGTGGAGGGCTGTTGTAGGCTGCAAAGAGACATAGATAGGATGCAAAGCTGGGCTGAAGAATGGCAAATGGAGTTTAACCCTGATAAATGTGAGGTGATTCATTTTGGTAGGACTAATTTAAATGTGGATTACAGGGTCAAAGGTAGGGTTCTGAAGACTGTGGAGGAACAGAGAAATCTTGGGGTTCATATCCACAGATCTCTAAAGATTGCCACTCAAGTAGATAGAGCTGTGAAGAAGGCCTATAGTGTGTTAGCTTTTATCAACAGCGGGTTGGAGTTTAAGAGCCGTGGGGTTATGCTGCAACTGTGCAGGACCTTGGTGAGACCACATCTGGAATATTGTGTGCAGTTCTGGTCACCTCACTATAAGAAGGATGTGGAAGCGCTGGAAAGAGTGCAGAGGAGATTTACCAGGATGATGCCTGGTTTGGAGGGTAGGTCTTATGAGGAAAGGTTGGGGGAGCTAGGGCTGTTCTCTCTGGAGCGGAGGAGGCTGAGGGGAGACTTAATAGAGGTTTATAAAATGATGAAGGGGATAGATAGAGTGAACGTTCAAAGACTATTTCCTTGGGTGGATGGAGCTATTACAAGGGGGCATAACTATAGGGTTCATGGTGGGAGAAATAGGACGGATATCAGAGGTAGGTTCTTTACGCAGAGAGTGGTTGGGGTGTGGAATGGACTGCCTGCAGTCATAGTGGAGTCAGACACTTTAGGAACATTTAATTGGTTATTGGATAGGCACATGGAGCACATCAGGATGATAGGGAGTGGGATAGCTTGATCTTGGTTTCAGATAAAGCTCGGCACAACATCGTGGGCCGAAGGGCCTGTTCTGTGCTGTACTGTTCTATGTTCTATGTTCACATTTTATAGGTCATAGTATCATAGTAAGGCGTCTAACAACACCAGGTTAAAATCCAACAGGTTTATTTGGTAGCAAATGCCACTCGCCTTCGGAACAGGCTGTCCCTTCGTCAGGTGGGTGGGAGTTCTGAATCATATCATAGAATCAGAGAATCATATCATAGAAACCCTACAGCGCAGAAAGAGGCCATTTGGCCCATCGACTCTGCACCGACCACAATGCCACCCAGGCCCTAACCCTATATCCCCACATATTTACCCACTAATCCCTCTAACCTACGCATCTCAGGACACTAAGGGGCAATTTTAGCATGGCCAATCAACCTAACCCGCACATCTTTGGACTGTGGGAGGAAACCTGAGCACCCGGAGGAAACCCACGCAGACACGAGGAGAATGTGCAAACTCCACACAGACAGTGACCCAAGCCGGGAATGGAACTCAGGTCCCTGGAGCTGTGAAGCCGCAGTGCTAACCACTATGGTACCGGCAACCCCTGTTGCCCTCCTTAAACAAAGAAACGACATTGGCTATTCTCCAGTCCTCTGGGATCTCTCCTTATATCGACATGCCCAAGGATATCAATTCCTCTCCAAACTCACCATCGGCCATGTCCTTCTCCTTTGCTTGACAAAGTCCCTCATGGTAGGTTGGTGCAAAAGGTTGGATCTCATGGGATAAAGGGGGAGGTGGCTAGATGGGTGGAGAACTGGCTTGGTCACAGAAGACAGAGGGTGGTAGTGGAAGGGTCTTTTTCCGGCTGGATGCCTGTGGACCAGGGAGCGGCGCGGTCTTGGAGGGCCGAAGGGCCTGTTCCTGTGCTGTTTTGTTCTTTGTTCTTTGTTTGTGAATATCGATGCAAAATATTCATTGAAAATCTCACCCACTTCCTCCGGCTCCATGCATAAATTCCCTCCTTTGTCCTTGAGTGAACTTACCCTTTCCCTCGTTACATAGAACATAGAACATAGAACATTACAGCGCAGAACAGGCCCTTCGGCCCACGATGTTGCACCGACCAGTTAAAAAAAAAAAAAACTGTGACCCTCCAACCTAAACCAATTTCTTTTCGTCCATGAACCTATCTACGGATCTCTTAAACGCCCCCAAACTAGGCGCATTTACTACTGATGCTGGCAGGGCATTCCAATCTTGATCCTTATGTATAAAACGCCTTGGGACTTTCCTTAATCCTGTTTGTCAAGGACATTTCATGGCCCCTTTCAGCCACGCTAACTCCTTGTTTAAGTTATTTCCTGCTTTCTTTATATTCTTCGAGGGCACTAACTGTCTTCAGTTTCCTAAACCTTACATATGCCTCCTTTTACTCTTGGACTAAGCTCACAATTGTTCTTGTCATCCTAGGTTCCTGAATCTTGCCATCTTTATCCTTCATTTTCACAGGAACATGCTAGTCCTGAACTCTAATCAACTGGCCTTTAAAAGATTCCCACATGACAGATGTGGATTTACCCTCCAACAGCTGCCCCCAATCTACATTCCCCAGTTCCTGCCTACTATTGTTGTAGTTAGCCTTCCCCCAGTACTTTCATTACAGTACAGTTTAGTACTTTCACCTGAGGACTACTCTTAATGCTCCCCCACTGAAACCTCGATCACCTGGTCAGACTCATTCCCCAAAACCAGGCCAAGTATGGCCCCTTCCCTAGTTGGACTATTTACATACTGCTTCAGGAAACACCCCCCACCCCCAATCCCAGCCCCTGGCACTCAAGGAATCTCAGTCACTAGCGGGGAAGTTAAAAAACAGCCACCACAACAACCCTGTAGTTTTCACATTTTTCCATAATCTGTCCACGTAATCGTTCTATCTCCATTGGCTGTTGGGAGACCGGTAGTGCAACCCCATAAATTGATTGCACCCTTCCTATTCCTGAGCTCTATGCATTTGGTCTCGCTGGATGAGTTCTTCAAGGTGTCCTCTCTCAGTACAGCTGTGATATTGTCCCTAATCAGTAACACAACTTCCCCACCTCATTTACATCCCCCTCTATCATACCTGAACATGATAGCAATTGTTTTTAAAGTCATTGGGTGAACTGCAGATCCAATCAGGTAATTAATGCACCCCACTGAACAAAAACATTTTGACTAGAAATGCCAGGTTAAGTGTTAATGGCGTCAGATAATGAGAATTTGAGAGAAAATAAATGTCGTAAAGTTACAACAATAATTTGCTGATCCTTGTCACAATGAAAGGACATCTTGATGACGAACACAGCTTGTTGAAGAATTCCGCTATGGTTGATGGTAAATTTCCCCACACACAAGACTTTAAGTAATGACTTGAGACAAGGACAGAAACATTTTCATTTTACATTTATAGACATGGCACCAAAATCCAGTCAACACTAACTTTTGGCAAACAAAAGGCTGATTGTAGACAAAATCATGAAAAATTGATTGGGACAGACTTGGCGTACCAGCTAAATTCCTGATTAAGTAGTGGGGAAAAATGTGCATCTTGAGCTCCAGTACATTGATGCTGAAAATCCTTTCAGTAATGGACTCTATGAAATGAATCAAAGAACAAGAACAAAGAACAATACAGCACAGGAACAGGCCCTTCGGCCCTCCAAGCCCGCTCCGCTCCCTGGTCCAAACTAGACCATTCTTTTGTGTCCCTCCATTCCCACTCCGTTCATATGGCTGTCTAGATAAGTCTTAAATGTTCCCAGTGTGTCCGCCTCCACCACCTTGCCTGGCAGCGCATTCCAGGCCCCCACCACCCTCTGTGTAAAATATGTCCGTCTGATATCTGTGTTAAACCTCCCCCCCTTCACCTTGAACCTATGATCCCTCGTGAACGTCACCACCGACCTGGGGAAAAGCTTCCCACCGTTCACCCTATCAATGCCTTTCATAATTTTATACACCTCTATTAAGTCTCCCCTCATCCTCCGTCTTTCCAGGGAGAACAACCCCAGTTTACCCAATCTCTCCTCATAACTAAGCCCCTCCATACCAGGTAACATCCTGGTAAACCTCCTCTGTACTCTCTCCAAAGCCTCCACGTCCTTCTGGTAGTGTGGCGACCAGAACTGGACGCAGTATTCCAGATGCGGCCGAACCAACGTTCTATACATCTGCAACATCAGACCCCAACTTTTATACTCTATGCCCCGTCCTATAAAGGCAAGCATGCCATATGCCTTCTTCACCGCCTTCTCCACCTGTGACGTCACTTTCAAGGATCTGTGGACTTGCACACCCAGGTCCCTCTGCGTATCTACACCCTTTATGGTTATGCCATTTATCATATAGCTCCTCCCTACATTATTTCTACCAAAATGCATCACTTCGCATTTATCAGGATTGAACTCCATCTGCCATTTCTTTGCCCAAATTTCCAGCCTATCTATATCCTTCTGTAGCTTCTGACAATGCTCCTCACTATCTGCAAGTCCTGCCAATTTTGTGTCGTCCGCAAACTTACTGATCACCCCAGTTACACCCTCTTCCAGATCATTTATATAAATCACAAACAGCAGAGGTCCCAATACAGAGCCCTGCGGAACACCACTAGTCACAGGCCTCCAGCCGGAAAAAGACCCTTCCACTACCACCCTCTGTCTTCTGTGACCAAGCCAGTTCTCCACCCATCTAGCCACCTCCCCCTTTATCCCATGAGATACAACCTTTTTTTTTTTCACCAGCCTACCATGAGGGACTTTGTCAAACGCTTTACTAAAGTCCATGTAGACGACATGAGATGATTGATGGGAGGCTCCACAAGATCTGTCTATTTTAGACAGTTACATGGGTAAGATGGGTATAAAGGGATCTGGGCCAAATGCGGGCAATTGGGACTAGCTTAGGGGTTTGAAGAAAAAAAAAGGCGGCATGGACAATTTGGGCCGAAGGGCCTGTTTCCGTGCTGTAAACCTCTATGACTCTATCTTCGCCAATTAACCAAACTGAAAGTTAACTTAACTAACAAAGGAGAACATAGATACAGAATTCAGGCAAAGGGACTGAATGCACAGTTTGATATAGGAAATGGGGAGGTGTTGAGTGCTCTGATGGGCTGAAAACTGGACCGAGTCCCAGGCCTGGATGAATTACAACATAGGCTGCTGTGGTAGGTGAGGCAGACAGGCAATTGCAAGGGCTCTGACAATTTTTAAATTATTTTCTGGCCATGGGGGACGTCACAGTAAGAGTTTTAACAACACCAGGTGAAAGTCCAACAGGTTTATTTGGTAGCAAATACCATTAGCTTTTGGAGCGCTGCTCCTTCGTCAGATGGAGTGGAAATCTGCTCTCAAACAGGGCACAGAGACACAAAATCAAGTTACAGAATACTGATTAGAATGCGAATCTCTACAGCCAACCAGGTGTTAAAGATACAGACAATGTGAGTGGAGGGAGCATTAAGCACAGGTTAAAGAGATGTGTATTGTCTCTGTGCCCTGTTGGAGAGCAGATTTCCACTCCATCTGATGAAGGAGCAGCGCTCCGAAAGCTAGTGGTATTTGCTACCAAATAAACCTATTGGACTTTAACCTGGTGTTGTTAAAACACTTACTGTGTTTACCCCAGTCCAACGCCGACATCTCCACATCATGGGGGACGTGCCAGAGGACTGGAGGACAGCTAATGTGGTTCCACTTTTCAAGAAGGGTGGTAGAGATGAACCAGGAAATTACTGTCTGCTGAGGTGAGTCTCACGTCAGTAAGAACATAAGAACATAAGAAATAGGAGCAGGAGTAGGCCATCTAGCCCCTCGAGCCTGCCCCGCCATTCAATAAGATCATGGCTGATCTGACGTGGATCAGTACCACTTACCCGCCTCAGGTAAGTCCAGTAGTCGGGAAACTATTGGAGAAAATTAATCTCTACTTGGAAAGCATGGGTAAATTAGGGATAATGTGGAGATGCCGGCGTTGGACTGGGGTAAACACAGTAAGAAGTTTAACAACACCAGGTTAAAGTCCAACAGGTTTATTTGATAGCAAAAGCCACAAGCTTTCGGAGCCTTAAGCCCCTTCTTCAGGCTTTTGGCTTTTGGTAAACCTGGTAAACCTGGCAAACCTGTTGTCTTTTGCTCCCAAATAAACCTGTTGGACTTTAACCTGGTGTTGTTAAACTTCCTACTGTGTTTACCCCAGTCCAACGCCGGCATCTCCATATTATGTATGTTCCTACCAGATGGATCTGCCAGAGGTGCCAGCCCAGTGATAGAACACAGAAAAAAAAGAAAAAATACAGCACAAACAGGCCCTTCGCCCCACATGTTGCGCCGGTCATGTCCCTACCTACTCTGAGAGTGAACACTATCCTAATAAATGAGAAGGTTAAGATTTTCCAGCAGGTTGATCGATATGCTGAGCTAATGGTTATATCCGATGTTCGAGATCGGACACTTATAGAACATAGAACATAGAAAAGCTGCAGCACAAACAGGCCCTTCGGCCCACAAGTTGCGCCGAACAATTTCCTTACCTTCTAGGCTCATCTATAATCCTCTATCTTACTAACCTCCATGAACCGATCCAAAAGTCTCTTAAAAGACTCAATCGAATCCGCTTCCACCACCACTACCAGCAGCCGATTCCACGCACCCACCACCCTCTGAGTGAAAAACTTACCCCTAACATCTCCTCTATACCTACTCCCCAACACCCTAAACCTGTGGCCTCTCGTGACAACCATTTCAGCCCTGGGTAAAAGTCTCTGAGAATCCACTCTATCAATACCTCTCAACATCTTATACACCTCTATCACGTCACCTCTCATCCTTCGCCTCTCCAAGGAGAATAGAGCGAGCTCTCTCAACCTCTCCTCATAAGGCATACCACTTAATCCCGGCAACATCCTCATAAATCTCCTCTGCACCCGTTCTATGGCTTCCACATCCGTTCTGTAATGAGGCAAGCAGAACTGGGCACAGTACTCCAGGTGGGGTCTGACCAGGGTCCTATACAGCTGCAGCATTATCTCCCGATTTCTAAACTCAATTCCTCTATTGATGAAGGCCAGTATTCCATACGCCTTAACCACAGCCTCTACCTCCGACGCCGCTTTGAGCGTCCTATGAACCCGGACCCCAAGATCCCTCTGTTCTTCCACACTGCCAAGCGTCTTACCCTTAATATTATATTCTTCCATCCTATTCGACCTGCCAAAATGAACCACCACACACTTATCTGGCTTGAAGTCCATCTGCCACTTCTCCGCCCAGTCTTGCATCTTATCTATGTCTCGTTGCAACTGCTGACATCCCTCTACACTATGCACAATACCTCCAACCTTTGTGTCATCAGCAAACTTGCCAACCCATCCTTCCACTTCCTCATCCAGGTCATTTATAAAAATCACAAAGAGCAAGGGTCCCAGAACAGATCCCTGGGGCACCCCACTGGTGACCGACCTCCACTCTGAAAAAGACCCATCTACAAGCACTCTTTGCCTTCTGTGGTCAAGCCAGTTCTGAATCCACAAAGCAACGTCCCCTTGTATCCCATGCCCCTTCACCTTCTCCATAAGCTTTGCATGGGGCACCTTATCAAATGCCTTACTGAAATCCATATAAACCACATCTACCACTCTTCCCCCGTCGAAGTGTCCAGTCACATCTTCAAAAAACTCAATCAGACTCGTAAGGCATGATCTGCCTTGGACAAAGCCGTGCTGGCTACTTCTGATCATACTATTCCTTTCCAAATCCTTTCATAAATCCTGCCTCTCAGGATCTTCTCCATCAATTTACCGACCACTGAGGTTAGACTCACCGGTCTATAATGTCCTGGGCTATCTCTTCTCCCTTTCTTGAATAACGGAACCACATCTGCCATCCTCCAATCCTTCGGAACCTCTCCCGTCTCCATTGACGACGCAAAGATCATCGCCAGAGGATCAACAATCTCTTCCCTCGCCTCCCACAGAAACCTGGGGTACATCCCATCCGGTCCCGGCGATTTATCTATTGAACATGAACTGCTGGTAAGAGGCCGAGACCATGAAGAGTGGAGAGAGAAACATCTCCGGAGAGAACTGGAAAAAATCCGAACTGATCAATTGTTTCAGAACTGCCCTGATGGGCAGTTTGCTGCAGAAAATTAGGAGATTATTCCACCAATCCCATTCTGAATCCAAATCTGGGAATTCAGCAGCAGTGAGCGGAGTGCCGGGAATTGGAAAAACAACAATGGTACAAAAGATTGTTTATGACTCGGCCACTGGGAAAATATACCCAAAATTTCAATTTGTCTTCAGTTTTAAATTCCGGGATTTGAACACTATTAACTGTAGAATAAACCTGAGGAATCTGATATTGGATCAGTATCCTTACTTTGGGAATATTCTGGGAGAGCTCTGGAAGAACCCAGAGGGATTGCTCTTTATATTCGATGGTTTGGATGAATTCAAGGACAGGATTGATTTTGCCGACAATCGGAGAAATACAGAACCTCAGTCCATGTGCACAGATCCCGAATGCTGGTGTGAAGTGTCTGACATTGTGCACAGTTTAATACAGCACAAGCTGCTCCCAGGATGTTCAGTGCGAGGGACCAGCCGCCCCACTGCATTACATTTATTGGAAAAGGCTGACATCAGTGTTTGGGCTGAAATCCTGGGATTTGTTGGTGATGAACGGAAGAAATATTTCAACAAGTTTTTTGAAGATCAGGCGGTGGCAGCAGCTGTTTTCAAACACGTGGAGGAGAATGAGATCCTGTACACCATGTGTTACAACCCTTCCTACTGCTGGATCCTCGGTCTGTCACTGGGTCCCTTCTTTACACAAAGAGACAGGAAACGGCAGCAAGTTCCCAAGACCATCACCCAACTATATTCCTACTATAGAACATAGAACATAGAACAGTACAGCACAGAACAGGCCCTTCGGCCCACGATGTTGTGCCGAGCTTTATCCGAAACCAAGATCAAGCTATCCCACTCCCTATGATCCTGGTGTGCTCCATGTGCCCATCCAATAACCGCTTAAATGTTCCTAAAGTTTCTGACTCCACTATCACTGCAGGCAGTCCATTCCACACCCCAACCACTCTCTGAGTAAAGAACCTTCCTCGGACATCCTTCTTATATCTCCCACTATGAACCCTATAGTTATGCCCCCTTGTAATAGCTCCATCCACCCGAGGAAATAGTCTTTGAACGTTCACTCTGTCTGTGCCCTTTATCATTTTATAAACCTCTATTAAGTCTCCACTCAACCTCCTCCGCTTCAGAGAGAAAAGCCCTCGCTCCCTCAACCTTTCCTCATAAGACCTACCCTCCAAACCAGGCATCTTCCTGGTAAATCTCCTTTGCATGCACTCTTTCCAGCGCTTCCACATCCTTCTTATAGTGAAGTGGCCAGAACTGCACACAATAATCCAAATGTGGTCTCACCAAGGTCCTGTACAGTTGCAGCATAACCCCACGGCTCTTAAACTCCAACCCCCTGTTAATCAAAGCTAACATACTATAGGTCTTCTTCACAGCTCTATCCACTTGCGTGGCAACCTTCAGAGATCTGTGGATATGGACCCCAAGATCTCTCTGTTCCTCCAGAGTCTTCAGAACTCTACCTTTGACCCTGTAATCCACATTTAAATTTGTCCTACCAAAATGAATCACCTCACATTTATCAGGGTTAAATTCCATCTGCCATTTTTCAGCCCAGCTTTGCATCCTATCTGTGTCTCTTTGCAGTCTACAACAGCCCTCCACCTCATCCACTACTCCACCAATCTTGGTGTCATCAGCAAATTTACTGATCCACCCTTCAGTCCCCTCCTCTAGGTCATTAATAAAAATCACAAATAGCAGAGGACGAAGAACTGATCCCTGTGGCACTCCGCTAGCAACCTGCCTCCAGTCTGAACATTTTCCATCCACCACCACCCTCTGTCTTCGATCAGACAGCCAGTTACCTATCCAATCAGCCAACTTTCCCTCTATCCCACACCTCCTTACTTAAATCATAAGTCGACCATGGGGGACCTTATCAAACGCCTTACTAAAATCCATGTATATGACATCAACTGCCCTATCTTCATCAACACACTTAGTTACCTCCTCAAAAAAATCTATCAAATTTGTGAGGCACGACTTGCCCTTCACGAATCCGTGCTGACTATCCCGGATTAATCCTCATCTGTCTAAATGGTCATAAATCCCACCCCTAAGGACTTTTTCCATCAACTTACCAACCACCGAAGTAAGACTAACCGGCCTATAATTATCAGGGTCATTTCTATTCCCTTTCTTAAACAGAGGAACAACATTCGCCACTCTCCAGTCCTCTGGCACCATCCCCGTGGACAGTGAGGACCCAAAGATCAAAGCCAAAGGCTCGGCAATCTCATACCTTGCCTCCCAAAGAGTCCTAGGATATATTTCATCAGGCCCAGGGGACTTATCGACCTTCAGTTTATTCAAAACTGCCAGGACATCCTCCCTCCGAACATCCTCCCTCCGAACATCTACTTCCTCCAGCCTATTAGCCTGTAACACCTTCTCTTCCTCAAAAACATGGCCCCTCTCCTTGGTAAACACTGAAGAAAAGGATTCATTCATCACCTCGCCTATCTCTACTGAGTCCATAGAACCATAGAAAATTACAGCTCAGAAACAGGCCTTTTGGCCCTTCTTGTCTGTGCCGAACCATTTTATGCCTAGTCCCACTGACCTGCACTTGGACCATATCCCTCCACACCCCTCTCATCCATGAACCCGTCCAAGTTTTTCTTCAATGTTAAAAGTGACCCCGCATTTACCACTTTATCCGGCAGCTCATTCCACACTCCCACCACTCTCTGCGTGAAGAAGCCCCCCCTAATATTCCCTTTAAACTTTTCTCCTTTCACCCTTAACCCATGCCCTCTGGTTAGTTTCTCCCCTAGCCTCAGCAGAAAAAGCCTGCTTGCATTCACTCTATCTATAACCATCAAAATCTTATACATCTCTATCAAATCTCCCCTCAATCTTCTACGCTCCAGGGAATAAAGTCCCAACCTATTCAATCTCTCTCTGTAACTCAGCTTCTCAAGTCCCGGCAACATCCTTGTGAACCTTCTCTGCACTCTTTCAATCTAATTTACATCCTTCCTGTAACTAGGTGACCAAAACTGTACACAATACTCCAAATTCGGCCTCACCAATGCCTTATATAACCTTACCATAACACTCCAACTTTTATACTCGATACTCCGATTTATAAAGGCCAATGTACCAAAGGCACTCTTTATGACCCTATCCACCTGTGACGTCACTTTTAGGGAATTCTGTACCTGTATTCCCAGATCCCTCTGTTCAACTGCACTCTTCAGAGTCCTACCATTTACCCTGTACGTTCTTCTTTGGTTTGTCCTTCCAAAGTGCAATATCTCACACTTGTCTGCGTTAAATTCCATTTGCCATTTTTCAGCCCATTTTTCTAGTTGGTCCAAATCCCTCTGCAAGCTTTGAAAACCTTCCTCACTGTCCACTACACCTCCAATCTTTGTATCATCAGCAAACTTGCTGATCCAATTTTCCACATTATCATCCAGATCATTGATATAGATGACAAACAACAATGGACCCAACACCGATCCCTGCGGCACACCACTAGTCACAGGACTCCACTCAGAGAAGCAATCCTCCACAACCACTCTCTGGCTTCTTCCATTGAGCCAGTGTCTTATCCAATTCACTACCTCCCCATGTATACCTAGCAACTGAACCTTCCTAACTAACCTCCCATGAGGGACCTTGTCAAAGGCCTTGCTGAAATCCAGGTAGACAACATCCACCGCCTTCCCTTCATCCACTTTCCTGGTAACCTCCTCGAAAAACTCTAATAGATTGGTCAAACATGACCTACCACGCACAAAGCCATGTTGACTCTCACTAATAAGTCCCTGTCTATCCAAATATTTGTAGATCCTATCCCTTATCACACCTTCCAATAACTTGCCCACCACCGACATCAAACTTACTGGCCGATAATTTCCCGGATTTCTTTTGGAACCTTTTTTAAACAGCGGAACAACATGAGCCACCCTCCAATCATCCGGCACCTCCCCAGTGAATACTGACATTTTAAATATGTCTGCCAGGGCCCCTGCAAGTTCAACACTAGCTTCCCTCAAGGTCCGTGGGAATACCCTGTCCAGTCCTGGGGATTTATCCACTCTGATTTGCCTCAAGACAGCGAACACCTCCTCCCCTTTAATCTGTAAAGGTTCCATGACCTCCCTACCAGTTTGCCCTATTTCCGTAGACTCCATGCCCGTTTCCTCAGTAAATACGGATGCAAAAAAACCATTTAGTATCTCCCCCATCTCTTTTGGTTCCATACACAGTCTACCACTCTGGTCTTCAAGAGGACCAATTTTATCCCTCACTATCCTTTTGCTCCTAACATACCTATAGAAGCTCTTTGGATTTTCCTTCACTCTGTCTGCCAAAGCAACCTCATGTCTTCTTTTAGCCCTCCTGATTTCCCTCTTAAGTAGCTTCTTGCACTTTTTATACTCCCCGAGCATCTGATGTGTTCCTTGCTGCCTGTACATTTCATACAACTCTCCCTTCCTCTTAATCAGTGTTACAATCTCCCTCGAGAACCAAGGTTCCTTATTCCTATTTACTTTGCCTTTAATCCTGACAGGAACATACAAACTCTGCACTCTCAAAATTTCTCCTTTGAAGGCCTCCCACTTTCCATTTACATCCTTACCAGAGAACAGCCTGTGCCAATCCACACTTCCCAGATCCCTTCTCATTTCATCAAATTTGGCCTTTTTCCAGTTCAGAACTTCAACCTGAGGACCAGATCTATCCTTATCCACGATCAGGTTGAAACTAATGGCATTATGATCACTGGATCCAAAGTGTTCCCTCACACTCACATCCATCACCTGCCCTAACTAATTTCCCAATCGGAGATCCAATATCGCATCCTCTCATTTAGCACCTCTATATACTGATGTAGAAAATTCTCCTGAACACATACACAAGTCCATACACAAGTTCCCACTACTGTCCTTGACCGGCCCTAACCTCATCCTGGTCATTCTTTTATTCCTCATATAAGAGTAAAAAGCCTTGGGGTTTTCCTTGATCCGTCCCGCCAAGGACTTCTCATGCCCCCTCCCAGCTCTCGGAAGCCGCTTTTTCAGCTCATTCCTTGCTAACTTATAACCCTCAATCGAGCCATCTGAACCTTGTTTCCTCATTCCTACATAAGCTTCCCTCTTCCTTTTGGCAAGACATTCCACCTCTTTTGTGAACCATGGTTCCCTCACTCGGCCATTTCCTCCCTGCCTGACAGGGACATACCTATCAAGGACACACAGTATTTGTTACTTGAAAAGGTTCCACTTTTCATTAGTGCCTTTCCCTGACAGTTTCTGTTCCCATCTTATGCCCCCTAATTCTTGCCTAATCGCATCATAATTCCCTCTCCCCCAATTGTAGACCTTGCCCTGCGTACGGCCCTATCCCTCTCCATTGCAATAACAAAAGACACCGAATTGTGGTCACTATCTCCAAAGTTCTCTCCCACAACCAAATCTAACACTTGGCCCGGTTCATTTCCCAGTACCAAATCCAATGTGGCCCCACCTCTTGTCGGCCTATCCACATATTGTATCAGGAAACCCTCCTGTATACACTGCACAAAAACTGCCCCATCCGAACTATTTGAACTATAAAGGTTCCAATCAATATTTGGAAAGTTAAAGTCCCCCATGACAACTACCCTGTGACCCCCACACCTATCCATAATCTGCTTAGCAATTTCTTCCTCCACATCTCTATTACTATTTGGGGGCCTACAGTAAACTCCTAACAACGTGACCGCTCCTTTACTATTTCTAACTTCAGCCCATATTACCTCAGTGTGCAGATCCCCCTCGAAGTGCCTTTCCGCAGCCGTTAAACTATCCTTGATTAACAATACTACTCCTCCATCTCTTTTACCAGCTTCCCTACACTTACTGAAACATCTATACCCTGAAACATCCAACAACCATTCCTGTCCTTGTTCTACCCATGTCTCCGTAATGGCCACAACATCGTAGTCCCAAGTACCAATTCATACCACAAGTTCATCTACCTTGTTCCTGATGCTCATTGTTCCACTGGAGCAAGCAGAGAGGGACTGATTTGTGGCAGGAGTGCAGGTGAGAGATATATTTATTTATTTAGTTCGTGTGTTTTTTGCCTTTATTTTTCGAGTAGTTTTTTCTTTTCTTAATCTTAAACTCAAAACCGGACGTGGGCCGCTAAGGAGTCTGGGAAGGGTTTTTTAAGCGCACGAAGTATAAAAGGTAGGCTGCAGTATACAGCGGGCAGCGTAGTGAGCAGGAAGCAGAGTGAGAGCTATAAGGGCTTTGGCTCACAGGGCTTCAGGGGACAGGGCGAGCAGGGGTGAGTTTTTAATTCTTATTTACTTTTCTCTGTGTACCTTGGTATAAAGGGTCAAATATGAGTGTGAAGCCAGTGTGTTGTTCCCAGTGTAGGATGTGGGAGGTCCTGGAGGCACCTGGCCTCCCGGACATCCACATCTGTGAGGGATGTGTCGAGCTGTGTTTTCTGAGGGACCACGTTAGGGAGCTGGAACTGCAGCTCGAGGATCTTAGGCTGTTAAGGGAGAATGAGGAGGTGATAGACAAGAGCTATCATCAGGTGGTCACACCAGGGCCACGGGTGGAGGCCAAGTGGGTGACAGCCAGGAAGGGTAAAGCTCGGGTGATTGAGAGCACCCCGGTGGATGTGCCCCTACACAACAAGTACTCCTGCCTGAGTACTGCTGGGGGGGACAGCCCGCCTGGGGGAAGCAGCAGTGGCCGTGTCTCTGGAGTGGAGTCCAGCCCTGTAACTCAGAGGGCCAAGGAAAAGAGGAGGAAGGCAGTGTTAATCGGGGACTCGACAGTAAGGGGATCAGACAGGCATTTTTGTAGAGGCAGGCGGGAGTCTCGGATGGTGGAATGCCTCCCTGGGGCCGGGATCCAGGATGCCGCTGGTCGAGTCCCAGAGATCCTGAGGGGGGAAGGAGAGGAGCCAGAGGTAGCGGTACATATTGGTACCGCTGATGTGGGAAGGAAGGGGGAAGAGGTCATGAAAAGAGGGTATTGGGAAATAGGGAGACAGCTGAGAAGGAGGAAAGCAAAGGTAGTAATCTCAGGATTGCTGCCTGTGCCACGGGAAGGTGAGGGCAGGAATGGAGTGAGGTGGAGGATGAATGCGTGGCTGAGGGACTAGTGCAGGGGGCAGGGATTCAGGTTCCTGGACCATTGGGACCTCTTTAGAGGCAGGTGTGACCTGTACATAAAAAACAGGTGGCACTTGAATCCCAAGGGGACCAATAACCTGGCGAGAAGGTTGGCTAAGGCTACTGGGGAGAGTTTAAACTGGATAGGTTGGGGGGAGGGGATCGAGACGAGGTGACTGGGAGTGAGGAAGTTAGCTCACAAACAGAGAAGAGTTATAGACGGTGCAAGAGGGAGGATGGACGGGGGACAGAGAAGGGGAGAGCTCAGACCAAAGGATTGAGATGTGTTTACTTTAATGCCAGGAGTATAGTGAATAAAGGGGATGAGCTCAGAGCGTGGATCGATGCCTGGAAGTGTGATGTGGTGGCCATTACGGAGACTTGGATGTCTCAGGGACAGGACTGGATACTCCAGGTGCCGGGATTCATATGTTTCAGGAAGGACAGGGAGGGAGGCAAGAGAGGGGGTGGAGTGGCACTGCTGATCAGGGATAGTGTCACAGCTGTAGAGAAGGTGTATGCTGTGGAGGGATTGTCTACAGAGTCTCTGTGGGTGGAAGTTCGGAGTGGGAAGGGGGTCGATCACTTTGCTGGGAGTTTTCATTAGGCTGCCCAATAGTAACAGGGAGGTGGAGGAGCAGATAGGGAAACAGATCCTGGAGAGTTGCAATAATAGCAGAGTTGTTGTGATGGTAGACTTTAATTTCCCAAACATAGATTGGAATATCCCTAGGGTAAGGGGATTGGATAAGGAGGAGTTCGTTAGGTGTGTTCAGGAGGGTTTCCTGACATAGCATGTGGACAAGCCTACAAGAGGAGAGGCTGTACTTGATCTGATACTGACCAATGAACCTGGACAGGTGTCAGATCTCTCAGTGGGAGAGCATCTTGGGGTTAGTGATCATAACTCTATCTCCTTTCTGCTTGCATTGGAAAAAGAGAGGATCAGGCAAGCTCAGAAAGCGTTTATATGGAGTAAGGGGAAATATGAAGACATAAGACAGCAAATTAGAGGAGTAAACTGGAAGGACGTATTCTCGGGGAAATGTACTGAAGAGAGGTGGCAGTTTTTCAAGGAATGTCTGTCTAGAGTTCTACAGGACAACGTTCCGAGCAGACAGGGAGGAGTTTGTAGGTTAAAGGAACCATGGTGCACGAAAGCTGTGCGGGACCTAGTCGAGAAGAAAAGGAAAGCGTACAAAAGGTTCAGAGAGCTTGGTGAAGATAGGGATCTGGATGAATATACGGCTTGTTGGAAGGGACTAAAGAAGGAAATTCGGAGAGCCAGAATGGGTCACGAGAAGGCCTTGGCAGGTAGGATTAAGGAATTCCCTAAGGCGTTCTATAAATATGTGAAGAGTAAAAGGATGAGACGTGAAGGAATAGGGCCTATAAAAGGTGAAGGCGGGAAAATCTGTACGGAACCAGTAGAAATGGCAGAGGTGCTTAATGAGTATTTTGCCTCGGTTTTCATAGAGGAGAAAGACCTGGGTGGATGTTCTGCGGGCTTGCGGTGGACTGAAAAGATTGAGTATGTGAACTTTTAGAAAGAGGTTGTGCTGGAATCTTTGAATGGCATCAAGATAGATAAGTCGCCGGGTCCGGATGGGATGTACCCCAGGTTACTGTGGGAGGCGAGGGAAGAGATTGCAGAGCCTCTGGCGATGATCTTTGCATCGTCGATGGAGACGGGAGAGGTGCCGGAGGATTGGAGGATTGCGGATGTGGTTCCTATTTTCAAGAGAGGGGAATAGGGATAGCCAAGGAAATTACCGACCGGTGAGTCTAACCTCAGTGGTTGGTAAGCTGATGGAGAAGATCCTGAGGGACAGGATTTATGAGCATTTAGAGAGGTTTAGTATGCTCAAGAATACTCAGCATGGCTTTGTCAAAGGCAGATCGTGCCTTACGAAGTTGGTGGAGTTCTTCGAAAATGTGACGAAACACATTGACGAAGGGAAAGCGGTAGATGTGGTTTATATGGATTTTAGCAAGGCGTTCGATAAGGTCCCCCATGCAAGGTTTCTAAAAAAAGTGAGAGGGCATGGGATCCAAGGGGCTGCTGACCTGTGGATCCAGAACTGGCTTGCCCAAAGACGCTACGACAACGGATGAATGAACACCGCTCGACAATCACCAGGCAAGACTGTTCTCTTCCTGTGGGGGAGCACTTCAGCAGTCACGGGCATTCAGCCTTGGATCTTCAGGTAAGCGTTCTCCAAGGCGGCCTTCACGACACACGACAGCGCAGAGTCACTGAGCAGAAACTGATAGCCAAGTTTCGCACACATGAGGACGGTCTAAACCGGGATGTTGGATTTATGTCACATTATCAGTAACCCCCCACAGCTTGCCTCCTGGACTTGCACAATTTCACAAGCTGTACTGTCTGGAGACAATACACATCTCTTTAACCTGTGTTGAATGCTCCCTCCACCCACATTGTCTGTACATTTAAGACCTGGCTGGCTGTAGAGATTTGCATTCTAATCAGTATTCTGTAATTTGATTTCTGTGTCTGTGCCCTGTTTGAGAACAGAGACCACTCCATCTGACGAAGGAGCATTGCTCCGAAAGCTTATGGTATTTGCTACCAAATAAACCTGTTGGACTTTAACCTGGTGTTGTGAGACTTCTTACTGTGCTTGCCCAAAGGAGGCAGAGAGTGTGTATACATGGGTCTTTTTCGAAATGGAGGTCGGTCACCAGTGGTGTGCCCCAGGGATCTGTTCTGGGATCCTTGCTGTTTGTCATTTTCATAAATGACCTGGATGAGAAAGTGGAGGGATGGGTTAGTAAGTTTGCCGATGACACGAAGGTTGGTGGGGTTGTGGGTAGTCTGGAGGGATGTCAGAAGTTATAGAGGGACATAGATAGGATGCAAGACTGGGCGGAGAAGTGGCAGATGGACTTCAACCCAGATAAATGCATAGTGGTCCATTTTGGCAGGTCAAATGGGATGAAGGAGTACAATATAAAGGGAAAGACTCTTAGTACTGTAAAGGATCAGAAGGACCTTGGGGTCTGGGTCCATAGGAATCTAAAATCAGCCCCGCAGGTGGAGGAGGTGGTTAAGAAGACGTATGGTGTGCTGGCCTTTATCAATCGAGGGATTGAGTTTAGGAGTCCGGGGATAATGATGCAGTTATATAAGACCCTCGTCAGACCCCACTTGGAGTACTGTGCTCAGTTCTGGTCGCCTCATTACAGGAAGGATGTGGAGAAGATTGAAAGGATGCAGAAGAGATTTACAAGGATGTTGCCTGGATTGAGTGGCATGTCTTATGAGGATAGGCTGAGGGAGCTCGGTCTTTTCTCCTTGGAGAGACGTAGGATGAGAGGAGACCTAATAGAGGTATATAAGATGTTGAGAGGCATAGATCGGGTGGACTCTCAGAGGCTTTTTCCCAGGGTGGAAATGGCTGCTACGAGAGGACACAGGTTTAAGGTGCTGGGGGGAGGTACAGGGGAAATGTTAGGGGGAAGTTTTTCACACAGAGGGTGGTGGGCGAGTGGAATCGGCTGCTGTCAGTGGTGGTGGAGGCAAACTCAATAGGGACTTTTAAGAGACTCCTGGATGAGTACATGGGACTTAATAGGATGAAGGGTAATAGGTAGGCCTAAAAGGTAGGGATATGTTCGGCACAACTTGTGGGGCCGAAGGGCCTGTTTTGTGCTGTAGTTTTTCTATGTTTCTACGTTTCTTTGTTTCTATGCTCTTTGCATTGAAGTAGACACACTTCAACCCACCTTCCTGTCGACTGGTACCCACCCTTGACCTTGATACCTTCCCCAATACCTCACTACCCTCAACACTGACTTCCGGACTACAACTCCTTTTCCCACCCCTCCTGACAAATTAGTTTAAACCCCACTGAAGACCCGTAGCAAATTTCCCTCCCAGGATATTCGTTCCCCTCTGGTTCAGGTGCACCCCGTCCTGTTTGTACAGGTCCCACCTTCCCCACAATGTGTTCCAATTATCCAGGTAGCTGAAACCCTCCCTCCTACACCATCCCTGCAACCACATGTTTAACTGCACTCTCTCCCTGTTCCTCAACTCGCTATCACGTGGCACCAGCAACGTACCAGAGATGACCACATGCTTTTTCTTGGCTCTCAGCTTCCAGCCCAGCTCCCGAAATTCCTGTTTTAAATCCTCGTCCCTTCTCTTACCTATGTCGTTGGTACCAATGTGTACCACGACTTGTGACTGTTCTCCCTCCCCCTTAAGAATCCGGAAAACACGGTCCGAGACGTCACGGACCCTGGCATCCGGTAAGCAACATACCATCCGTGAGTCTCTTTTGCTGCCACAGAACCTCCTATCTATCCCTCTAATTAATGAGTCGCCAATAACTATTGCCCTCCCGCTCTCCCCCTTACCCTCCCGAGCCACAGGGACGGACTCAATGCTGGAGATCCACTCACTGCGGCTCACCATTGGTATGTCATCCCCCTCAACTGTATCGAAAGCGGAATACTTGTTGCTAAGGGGAACGACCACAGGGGATCCCTGCACTGACTGTTTCCTCCCAGCCCCTCTCACTGTCACCCATCTATTTTTCTTTCCTGGAGTAACTATATCCATGAAGCATCTGTCTATGGCCTCCCTAATGATCCTAAGTTCATCCAACTCCAGCTCCAGTTCCCTAACATGGTTTTGGAGGAGCTGCAGATGGGTGCACTTCCCACAGGTGTAATCAGCAGGGACACTGATGGCGTCCCTCACCTCAAACATACTGCAAGAGGAATATTGAACTGCCTTCACACCCATCCCCTCGAGATACCTTGCTAATACCACTAGCAGATAGATTTGCTCCAATGGAACAATGAGTTATTTCCCCCCCCCCCCCCTTTTCCTTGGAATCCACACGGAATGAACTTAAGATTTGCAATTGAAGAGACAACAAAATGAATTAAACTTACCCCGCCTCACCCTTTCCACCTAAGCCCTTAGAGCCAAAGCCCTTACAGCTCTCACTCTGCTCCCTGCTCACTCTGCTGCCCGCTCAAAAGTGCGGCCTGCTTTTAAACCCACCAAAAAACCTTCCCAGGCCTCTCCTGGGCCTCCATCCGGTTTCAGAAAAAACCTCCGATTTTAAACACAAAAATCACTGAAAAAATAAATAAATAAATCTAGCCTATATTTACAACATTCGGAAAAACCACGGCCGAGAGATTGAAAACCCCCATGATGTGGCACTGAAGCTTGGTGAGATGGCCTTCACAGGAGTCTCCGAGAAGAAGATTGTGTTTAGAAATAAAGATTTGATTGAGTACAATCTACAACCTTCCCAGTTCCTGTGTGGGTTCCTGATGGAACTTTTGGAGAGAGATGATTCTGCCCAGAGTGTGGTTTACACATCCCCACACCTCACCATCCAAGAGTTTGTAGCTGCACTCGCACAATTCCTGACTCCAGATCCCGGGGACATCGTGAAACTCCACAGTGAAGCCCACAGCAAGGAAGATGGGCTGTTTGAGATATTTCTCCGTTTTGTTGTTGGTCTCTCCTCCCCACAGTCAGCTCGACCCCTGGAGGAGTTTCTGGGTCAATTTCTTCATCAAACAACCTGCTGAGTGATTGACTGGGTGAAGGAGAAGGTTAGAGGACAGGTTGGGAACATTGGGAGTGTAATTGGGAAAAGGAAGTTCCTGAACACATTCCATTATCTATTTGAGTCTCAGAATAAAGCACTGACTCAGATCACAGTGGGATCTGTGGAAACACTTTCATTTCGTGGATTGCGACTGACCCCAATTGACTGTGTGGTCCTGTCTCATGTCATTGGACTCTGTGATACAATAAAACACCTCAATCTATGGTAATGCAACATTCAGTGTGAAGGGCTCCAGCAGCTGGGACCCATTCTGCACAAGTGTCAGGAGTTGAGGTAATTGTTTGTTTGGTCTCATAGCGGATATTTTCATTGTTGAGAAGCCATTTCCTTTGTTCTAATAAAACAGAGGCATGTTCATTCGAGGACGTCAAGAGAGAAACAATGTCCAATGGTCACACAAAGTGTGGGAGAATGGCGCAAAATAATACTGCTCATTTGAGAGCAGATGCCGACATGATGGGCCGATTGGCCTCCTTCTGAACCTGTAATAAATCTATGATTCTCTGATAAAACTACATCGTTTCAAGAAGGTATATTCTCGTGGGCAAATCAACATGGGCAATAAATGTTGGCATAACCATCGATGCCCACATTCCTTGAATGAATAAAAACATTATTGCGATGAATTTTAAATAATTAGAGTTGTAAAGGCCTCCCTCCAAAATCTGAAAAGGATCTTTCCCTCTCCCAACAGAAACCATCTGATTATGTACGATGTTATATAGAAATTCGTTTCTCTTGTTCGGTACAGCTTACAGTTTGTGGTTAATTATCAGGATTATTTTACTGCGCTCGACCTCTGTTATGCATTACAGTAGGTGTGTGTTATATTGGGACAAAGTCTCTTTATAAGTCACGTGATCACTGGTGACAACATCAGTTCGGGTTGCTTTCTGAATGCCTGCATTGCCTTGCCTCTACTGGCAGCCTCTGTGAACTCCGTCTTGGTTCTTGGGTTAACTGGTTGCAACAGAAACTCAGTGCTTCTATCATTCATTGTGGGCCTCTGAATATAAGCAACCATTTTTTTTTAACCTCTATAACTCTTACGACGTCGTAAACCTTAAATTAAAATTAAGGGCGGCACGGTAGCACAGTGGTTAGCACTGCTGCTTCACAGCTCCAGGGTCCCGGGTTCGATTCCCGGCTCGGGTCACTGTCTGTGTGGAGTTTGCGCATTCTCCTCGTGTCTGCGTGGGTTTCCTCCGGGTGCTCCGGTTTCCTCCCACAGTCCAAAGATGTGCGGGTTAAGTTGATTGGCCAGGTTAAAAATTGCCCCTTAGAGTCCTGGGATGCGTAGGTTAGAGGGATTAGCGGGTAAATTAGCGGGTAAAAAAAGGGATTAGCGGGTAGGGCCTGGGTGGGATTGTGGTCGGTGCAGACTCGATGGGTCGAATGGCCTCCTTCTGCACTGTAGGGTTTCTATGATTCTATGAAAATGCACGGACAGTTTAAAGTGAAACATAAACCCGCAGGCAGCTTTGTTTAACATGAAGTGAAATTAAAGTTTTGGCCCTTTCTGCGCACACAAGCACAGAAACACAATTAAACTTAAACTCATGAATTATTGTCTAATGGCCACAAACATAAATGATTACATAACAGTAAAGCCCAAGATGCGGTATTCTTTATTAACTGCTATCTACAATTGTCCTGGCAATGGCAGTGATCGATGCACATATATGTCCACTTCTGTTCCTGCACTCCGTTAACAATTCTACTGATCATTTTATATTGTGCATGTTACCAGAAAGTATCACCTCGCACATCTCTGCATTGAACTGAATCTGCCACCTATCTGTACATTCCACCATGATCCGTTTTTCAATCCCAAGCTCTCCTCCTCACAGTTTACGAGGCCTCAAACTTTTCTGTGATCAACAAACTTTGAAATTTTCCTCTATACTGCAAATACCGAGATCATTAATATATATCAAGGAAAAGCAAGGATCCCAATACCGACCTCTAGGGTTCTCCACTACCGACATCCTCCAGCCTTAAAAATATCCATTACTCTTTGTTCATCCAATTTTGTATCCACGTTGCTACTTCCCCAGTTATTTTATGAGCTCTTGCCACAAGTCTGTTGTGTCACTGCATCAGATGATGTTTGAATATCCATGTCCACCACATCAACAGCAGAACCGCCATTGACCCTTTCTGTTGCTTCCTCCAATTCACAGCAATATAAATCCAGTCGCAAACGGCAATTTATTTACCAACCAATGAATTTATGTGGTCACGACACCACACAACCCTGCCACAGCAACCTCTGCAAGACGTGCCGGATCATTGACACGGATGCCATCATCTCACGTGAGAACACCATCCACCAGGTACACGGCACATACTCTTGCAACTCGGCCAACGTTGTCTACCTGATACGCTGCAGGAAAGGATGTCCCGAGGCATGGTACATTGGGGAAACCATGCAGACGCTACGACAACGGATGAATGAACACCGCTCGACAATCACCAGGCAAGACTGTTCTCTTCCTGTGGGGGAGCACTTCAGCAGTCACGGGCATTCAGCCTTGGATCTTCAGGTAAGCGTTCTCCAAGGCGGCCTTCACAACACACAACAGCGCAGAGTCGCTGAGCAGAAACTGATAGCCAAGTTCCGCACACATGAGGACGGCCTAAACCGGGATGTTGGATTTATGTCACATTATCAGTAACCCCCACATCTTGCCTCCTGGGCTTGTAGAATCTCACTAGCTGTTCTGTCTGGAGACAATACACATCTCTTTAACCTGTGTTGAATGCTCCCTCCACCCACATTGTCTGTACCTTTAAGACCTGGCTGGCTGTAGAGATTTGCATTCTAATTAGTATTCTGTAACTTGATTTCTGTGTCTGTGCACTGTTTGAGAGCACATTTCCACTCCATCTGACGAAGGAGCAGTGCTCCGAAAGCTTATGGTATTTGCTACCAAATAAACCTGCTGGACTTTAACCTGGTGTTGTGAGACTTCTTACACAATTATATCACCATCATTGCATTTAGGGACTCCTGTGGTGTAGGTGCACCCACAGTGCTGTGAAAAAGAGAGTCCCAGGGCATTTGACCCAGTCACTGTGAAGGAACAGCAATATATTTCCCAGTCAGCATGGTGTGTATCTTGGATGGAAACATCCAGGTGGTGATGTTTCCATTTATCTGCTGCCCTTGTCCTTCTATGGATGGAAATCACAAGTTTGGAAGATGCTGTGTAACGGGCCATTGGGAGTTGTTGCACTGCATCTTGTAGATGGTACACACTGCTAGATCTGTACCTCTGTGGTGGATGGAATGAATGTTGAAGGTGGTGGGTGGAGAACCAGTCAACAAGCAGAGTTATCCTGGATGGTGGTGAGCTTCCTGAATATTGAGCTGCACTCATGCAGACAAGTGGATGGTATTCAATTAGATTCCTGACGTGTCTTGTAGATGGTGGGAATGTTTTGGGAAGTCAGGAGGTGAGTTACTCTGTGCAGAAATCCTGGCCTTTAACCTTCTCTTATAGCCACAGTATTGATACGGCTAATCTGTTTCTGTTCAATGGCAACACCCAAGATGTAGATAGTTGGGGATTCATGGGGATGATAATCCCATTGAATGTAAAGGGAAATTACTGTATTCTCTCTTGGTGGAGGGGGTCATCGCCTGGCACTTGTCAGCCATTCCCTTAATATTGTTCAAGCCTTGCTAAATATGGACAAGTTCTGCATCCAAAGATGTGCGGGTTAGGTTGATTGGCCATGCTAAAATTGCCCCTTAGTGTCCTGAGATGCGTAGGTTAGAGGGATTAGTGGGTAAAATATGTAGGGATATGGGGGTAGGGCCTGGGTGGGATTGTGGTCGGTGCAGACTCGATGGGCCGAATGGCCTCTTTCTGTACTGTAGGGTTTCTATGATTTCTATGATCACTATCTTGCGGAGTTGAGAATGGTGCTGAACTTTGTGCAGACATCAGCAAACATCTCCACTTCTGACTTTATGATGGAGGAAATGTAATTGATGAAGCAGCTGAAGATGGTTGGGCCTTGGGCACTCCCCTGAGAAATTCCTGCTGTGATTTCCTGGAGATGAGATGACCCTCTCTTCACCCACTCCAACAAACTGAGATAGCTGGGAATTAAACCTGTATCAACGGCTTGGAAAGCAACTATGCTCACTATTATATCACCGGCATTGCATTTAGGGACTCCTGTGGTGTCGGCGCACCCACAGTGCTGTGAGAAATAGAGTCCCAGGATTTTGACCCAGTCACTTTGAAGGAACGATGATATATTTCCAAGCCAGGATGGTGTGTATCTTGGAGGGGAACTTCCAGGTGGTGATGTTTCCAAAAATCTGCTGCCCTTGTCCTTCTAGGAATAGAAATCACAAGACTGGACAGTGCTGTATAATGAGCCATGGTGAGTGCACTGCACTGCATCTTGTAGATGGTCCAACAACCGTAACTAACTTTGTTTGTGCTGATATTACTCCAATCGGCAGATAGTTTTATTCTCTCATTTCCATTGACTTTAGTTTCTCCCCAGCTCCTTTTTGCTACATGTGGCCGTATGCTGCCTTGATGCCGAGGGCAGACACTCTCATCTCACATCCTGAGTTCAGCTCTGCTGTCCGTGTTTGCATCAAGGCTGTAATGAGGTAGGGGTCTGAGTGACCCGGAGTAAGCACAAGCTCAGAGTCAGCGAGCAGGTCATTGCGAATTCAATGCCACTTGTTAGTCTCGTTAGCCTTCCATTGCTGTGCTGATGATCGAGAGTAGACTGATGGGGTGGTAAATGGACAGATTGGATTTGTTCTCTACTTTTTGTTTACGGTCATACCTGGGCAATTTCCCACTATTTTAAATATCAGTGTTGTAGTTGTATTGGAACAGCTTGGCTAGGAACAGAGCAACTTCTGGAACAGTAATCTTCAGTACAATTACTGGAATATTGTCAAGTCTCTGGTCTTTGCAGTATCCATTACCTTTAGCTATTTCTTGACATCCTGTGGAGTGAATCGAATTAGCTGATGACATATCTGTGATGCTGGGGACCTCTGGATGATTCAGCCACTGAAGTTAGTTACTAATATATGAGCCATATCATAGAACATAGAACATAGAAAGCCACAGCACAAACAGGCCCTTCGGCCCACAAGTTGCGCCGATCACATCCCCACCTCTAGGCCTATCTATAGCCCTCAATCCCATTAAATCCCATGTACTCATCCAGAAGTCTCTTAAAAGACCCCAACGAGTTTGCCTCCACCACCACCGACGTCAGCCGATTCCACTCACCCACCACCCTCTGAGTGAAAAACTTACCCCTGACATCCCCCCTGTACCTACCCCCCAGCACCTTAAACCTGTGTCCTCTCGTAGCAACCATTTCAGCCCTTGGAAATAGCCTCTGAGAGTCCACCCTATCCAGACCCCTCAACATCTTGTAAACCTCTATCAGGTCACCTCTCATCCTTCGTCTCTCCAGGGAGAAGAGACCAAGCTCCCTCAACCTATCCTCATAAGGCATGCCCCCCAATCCAGGCAACATCCTTGTAAATCTCCTCTGCACCCTTTCAATGGCTTCAACATCTTTCCTGTAATGAGGTGACCAGAACTGCGCGCAGTACTCCAAGTGGGGTCTAACCAGGGTCCTATAAAGCTGCAGCATTATCTCCCGACTCCTAAACTCAATCCCTCGATTAATGAAGGCTAGTACGCCATACGCCTTCTTGACCGCATCCTCCACCTGCGAGGCCGATTTAAGAGTCCTATGGACCCGGACCCCAAGGTCCCTCTGATCCTCTACACTGCTAAGAATGGTACCCTTCATTTTATACTGCTGCTCCATCCCATTGGATCTGCCAAAATGGATCACCACACACTTATCCGGGTTGAAGTCCATCTGCCACTTCTCCGCCCAGTCCTGCATTCTATCTATGTCTCGCTGCAACTTCTGACATCCCTCCAAACTATCCACAACACCACCTACCTTGGTGTCGTCAGCAAACTTACCAACCCATCCCTCCACTTCCTCATCCAGGTCATTTATGAAAATGACAAACAGCAAGGGTCCCAGAACAGATCCCTGGGGCACTCCATCGTTTGCATTGACGTGCTAGTCTCCTCCATCATGAGGATTGGATATTTGTGGAGCCTCCTCCTTCTGTTGTTTCATCATCCACTACCATTCACAACTAGATGTGGCAGGACTGCAGAGCTTAGATCTGAGCCGAGGAAACCAGAATTTCCTGAATGAGGAAATCCGCTGCCGGAAAATCTCCAGTCAGACTGTCAGTGATATGAAACAGGATTTTCGGATAATCCTTTTCCTATGTGAGGATCTACTGGGAAGAGGGAACTCCTGCTAATTCCCAGAGATAGAACACTACATTTTCTGCAGGTGAGGCTAGAGCCTGTTTACTGTGGAATGTAGCGGGAGACACCACTCCCCTATGAACTAATCAAACAGAAATATTTCAACTTTTTAATGGGAAAATAATCTTTCCTTGTTGTATAAAATCGAGGGGATGGATCTTAAAGCAACAGTTAGCACAGTTTCACACTTTAACTCACCCTGAGATATTATACAGATGATATAATGTCAATAGTTAAGAAGCACGGGGAATCCCGAGGGATCCACTCTCACAGCTTTATCACTTAACTCTCAGTAAAATGTACAATTCTCATAAAATCCTGCATTTATGTAACAGCAGAAATGATTTGAATTTCCGGAAACGTAGCAGGGTCAGTGAGATTCAGGAGGGTAATTCTGATGATCAGGAAATGAGACCAGAATGTGGGACATGTTTAAAAATTACTTGCTTGTTCACAGGATGTGGGCATCACCTCCTCTAGGGGCCATTAGCAGTGGGAAATAAATGCTGGTCTAGCCAGCGACACCCATATCCCATGGACAATTAAACAAAATATACATTTTGAGAGGTGTAAAAGTGGTTTCCCCCAGTAGGCAAACCTAGTGATAGTGAATGGTTCAATTGTTCCAATGCTGACTTTTGCCTTTTCCATTCAAAAGAAAGGGTTTGATATTATTTGATTTATTCTTGTCACATTTATTAGTCATGATGTGGAATGGCATTTGCTACCAAATAAACCTGTTGGACTTCAACCTGGTGTTGTTAAAACTCTTACTACATTTATTAGTGCCAAAGCATACCGTATACAGGAAAGGAAAGGTCCAGAATGTAGTGTTACAGTCATAGCTAGGGTGTAGAGAAAGATCAACTTGGGTGAGGTATAGTATCGTAACTTGAATCAGTTCACCACTGGTTCTAAGTTTCTGAAACAAAAATAGATCCAGCTATTTTTCCTGCTGAACATTAATCTCAATTTAATGTGTTTCTAACTTTCTCTATTTAGTCTGGGTCGCAATAAAGTGGGAGATTCAGGAGCGAAACTATTCTCTGCGGCTCTGAGGAATCCAGAATGTAAAATACAGAAACTGCAGTAAGTATCAGACTGTGTGAGATTATGTTAATAATCAGTGGGTGTCTGACACTGTAAATGGTTATCAGTGTCAGTAATAGAGTCATTAATAACCATTCCACATCATTCCTCTCAGTATTCGTGTTAAACACCACGGATTCGCTGATTCCTGAAATCTTTCTCTCTCTGATCTCCAGTTTGGAGAGTAACAGCCTCAGATATTCTCACCTCTGCTCTCAGTACAAACCAGTCAGTGATGTGTCTGAACCTGAGTTACAATAAACTGCGAGATTCAGGAGTGAAAGATTTAACTAATCATTTATAATTATTTTCAAAGCCATTCATGAGAATAAAAAAGTTGGACAAAACAATTAAATGTTCATAGAATTATCAGATATGGCTGGTCGCAAGTTCAATTTAGTTTAATTTGTCATTCAGATTATAGATGTTTATGTCTGTCGGCTTCTCAGTTTGATGAAACATAGAAAACTGCTGTATATCGGTAAGGCAGATTACAAACTACATTGAATTCTGATGAGTTTTATCCCGAGGGATCCACACTCAAATTTATGTTAAACGGAACTTAAGGAGCATCTTAAAAGAGAATGCAGAGATCGAGGTGGGGAGGGTAATGAAGAGAATTCCAGAGCTTTCGGCCCAGCAGTTCAAGGCACAGCTCAGCTGGCAATGGCAATAATCACAGTGCAGAATAGTCTAAATGATGTCCCTATTAATAATCGACATTGTTTTTAAGAACACAAACAATGATACCAAATATATCATTGCTATCAGTATTCCTGTTATTAAAAACACTATCCGCTATTAGTAGACATGTAATAAGCTTGGGAGCAAAGTTGAAGGCCATGAAATAAAGGAGACAAAGGCAGCCTGGATATGAAGTTATCTGAGTGACAGGAAACAGGCAGGAGAGGTGAACTGTACCTTTTCATTTATGGGAAGCTGACAGTGACTTTCCCCAGCACGCAGTACTGTGTTACACTGGAGCAAGCTGAGAGGGAGTGATTGGAGGCAGCAGTGCTGGTGAGAGATTAATTGAATTGTTTATTTATTTAATTAGTCAGCTAGTGTGTGTTTTTTTTTGGCCTTTACTTTTGCAGTTGTATTTTAAGTTTAAAGTGAAAACTGGAAGTAGGCTGCTAAGGAGTCTGGGAAGGGTTTTTTAAGCGCGTGAAGTATAAAAGGTAGGCTGCAGTATACAGCGGGCAGAGTCGTGAGCGGGCAGTGGAGTGTGTGGGAAGTAGAGTGTGAGCTATAAGGCTTTGGCTCACAGGGCTTAGGCAGTAAGGGCGAGCAGAGGTGAGTTTAAATTCATTTTTGCTGTTTCTACCTGGTACTGGCAAGGTATCTAGAGGGGCTGGGTGTGCAGGCAGTGCTATGTTCCTCTTGCACTATGTTTGAGGTGAGGGATGACGACAGTGTCCCTGCTGATTACACCTGTGGGAAGTGCACCCATCTGCAGCTCCTCCAAAACCATGTTAGGGAACTGGAGCTGGAGTTGGATGAACTTAGGATCATTAGGGACGCAGAGGTGGCCATAGACAGAAGCTTTAGGGATACAGTTACTCCGAGGAATGAAAACAGATGGGTGACGGTGAGAGGGGCTGGGAGAAAGCAGTCCGTGCAGGGATCCCCGGTGGTCGTACCCCTTAGCAACAAGTATTCCGCTTTGGATACGGTTGAGGGGGATGACATACCAGTGGTGAGCCGATGTGAGAGGATCTCCAGCACTGTGTCCGTCTCTGTGACTCGGGAGGGTAAGGGGCAGAGCGGGAGGGCAATAGTAATTGGGGACTCGTTAGTTAGAGGGATAGATAGAAGGTTCTGTGGCAGCAAAAGAGACTCACGGATGGTATGTTGCCTACCGGATGCCAAGGTCCGTGACGTCTCAGACCGTGTTTTCCGGATTCTGAAGGGGGAGGGGAAACAGTCACAAGTCGTGGTACACATTGGTACCAATGACATAGGTAAGAGAAGGGACGGGGATTTAAAGCAGGAATTCCTGGAGCTGGGCTGGAAGCTGAGAGCCAAGACGAAACATGTGGTCATCTCTGGTACGTTGCCGGTGCCACGTGATAGCGAGTTGAGGAACAGGGAGAGAGTGCAGTTAAACATGTGGTTGCAGGGATGGTGTAGGAGGGAGGGTTTCAGATACGTGGATAATTGGAACACATTCTGGGGAAGGTGGGACCTGTACAAACAGGATGGGTGCACCTGAACCAGAGGGGCACCAATATCCTAGGAGGGAAATTTGTTCCGGCTCTTCAGGGGGGTTTAAACTAATTTGTCAGGGGAGTGGGAAAAGGAGTTGTAGTCCAGAAGTCAGTGAGGGTGGTGAGGTATTGGGGAAAGTATCAGGGTCAAGGGTGGGTACCGGTAGACAGGAAGGTGGGTTGAAGTGTGTCTACTTCAATGCAAGGAGCATCCGGAACAAGGTAGATGAACTTGGGGCGTGGATTGGTACTTGGGACTACGATGTTGTGGCCATTACGGAGACGTGGGGAACAAGGACAGGAATGGTTGTTGGACGTTCCGGGGTATAGATGTTTCACTAAGTGTAGGGAAGCTGGTAAAAGAGGTGGAGGAGTAGCATTGTTAATCAAAGATAGTTTAACGGCTGCGGAAAGGCACTTCGAGGGGGATCTGCACACTGAGGTAATATGGGCTGAGGTTAGAAATAGGAAAGGAGCGGTCACGTTGTTAGGAGTTTACTATAGGCCCCCAAATAGTAATAGAGATGTGGAGGAAGAAATTGCTAAGCAGATTATGGATAGGTGTGGGGGTCACAGGGTAGTTGTCATGGGGGACTTTAACTTTCCAAATATTGATTGGAACCTTTGTAGGTCAAATAGTTCGGATGGGACAGTTTTTGTTCAGTATGTGCAGGAGGGTTTCCTGACACAATATGTGGATAGGCCGACAAGAGGTGAGGCCACATTGGATTTGGTACTGGGAAATGAACCGGGCCAAGTGTTAGATTTGGTTGTGGGAGAGCACTTTGGAGATAGTGACCACAATTCGGTGTCTTTTGTTATTGCAATGGAGAGGGATAGGGCCGTACGGCAGGGCAAGGTTTACAATTGGGGGAGAGGTAATTATGATGCGATTAGGCAAGAATTAGGGGGCATAAGTTGGGAACAGAAACTGTCAGGGAAAGGAACTAATGAAAAGTGGAACTTTTTCAAGGAACAAATACTGGATGTCCTTGATAGGTATGTCCCTGTCAGGCAGGGAGGAAATGGCCGAGTGAGGTTCATGAGGTTCATGAGGTTCATGGATCACGAAAGAGGTGGAATGTCTTGTGAAAAGGAAGAGGGAAGCTTATGTAGGGATGAGGAAACAAGGTTCAGATGGCTCGATTGAGGGTTACAAGTTAGCAAGGAATGAGCTGAAAAAGGGGCTTAGGAGAGCTAGGAGGGGACACGAGAAGTCCTTGGCGGGTCGGATCAAGGAAAACCCCAAGGCTTTTTACTCTTATGTGAGAAATAAAAGAATGACCAGGGTGAGGTTAGGGCCGGTCAAGGACAGTAGTGGGAACTTGTGTATGGAGTCAGTAGAGATAGGCGAGGTGATGAATGAATACTTTTCTTCAGTGTTCACCAAGGAGAGGGGCCATGTTTTTGAGGAAGAGAAGGTGTTACAGGCTAATAGGCTGGAGGAAATAGATGTTCGGAGGGAGGATGTCCTGGCAGTTTTGAATAAACTGAAGGTCGATAAGTCCCCTGGGCCTGATGAAATGTATCCTAGGATTCTTTGGGAGGCAAGGGATGAGATTGCAGAGCCTTTGGCATTGATCTTTGGGTCCTCGCTGTCCACGGGGATGGTGCCAGAGGACTGGAGAATGGTGAATGCTGTTCCTCTGTTTAAGAAAGGGAATAGAAATGACCCTGGTAATTATAGACCGGTTAGTCTGACTTCGGTGGTTGGTAAATTGATGGAAAAGGTCCTTAGAGGTGAGATTTACGACCATTTAGAAAGATGCGGATTAATCCGGGATAGTCAGCATGGATTCGTGAAGGGCAAGTCGTGCCTCACAAATTTGATAGAATTTTTTGAGGAGGTAACTAAGTGTGTTGATGAAGGTAGGGCAGTTGATGTCATATACATGGATTTTAGTAAGGCGTTTGATAAGGTCCCCCATGGTCGGCTTATGATGAAAGTGAGGAGGTGTGGGATAGAGGGGAAGTTGGCCGATTGGATAGGTAACTGGCTGTCTGATCGAAGACAGAGGGTGGTGGTCGATGGAAAATTTTCGGATTGGAGGCAGGTTGCTAGCGGAGTGCCGCAGGGATCAGTGCTTGGTCCTCTGCTCTTTGTGATTTCTATTAATGACTTAGAGGAGGGGGCTGAAGGGTGGATCAGTAAATTTGCTGATGACACCAAGATTGGTGGAGTAGTGGATGAGGTGGAGGGCTGTTGTAGGCTGCAAAGAGACATAGATAGGATGCAAAGCTGGGCTGAAGAATGGCAAATGGAGTTTAACCCTGATAAATGTGAGGTGATTCATTTTGGTAGGACTAATTTAAATGTGGATTACAGGGTCAAAGGTAGGGTTCTGAAGACTGTGGAGGAACAGAGAAATCTTGGGGTTCATATCCACAGATCTCTAAAGGTTGCCACTCAAGTGGATAGAGCTGTGAAGAAGGCCTATAGTGTGTTAGCTTTTATTAACAGGGGGTTGGAGTTTAAGAGCCGTGGGGTTATGCTGCAACTGTACAGGACCTTGGTGAGACCACATTTGGAGTATTGTGTGCAGTTCTGGTCACCTCACTATAGGAAGGATGTGGAAGCGCTGGAAAGAGTGCAGAGGAGATTTACCAGGATGCTGCCTGGTTTGGAAGGTAGGTCTTATGAGGAAAGGTTGCGGGAGCTAGGGCTGTTCTCTCTGGAGCGGAGGAGGCTGAGGGGAGACTTAATAGAGGTTTATAAAATGATGAAGGGGATAGATAGAGTGAACGTTCAAAGACTATTTCCTCGGGTGGATGGAGCTATTACAAGGGGGCATAACTATAGGGTTCGTGGTGGGAGATACAGGAAGGATATCAGAGGTAGGTTCTTTACGCAGAGAGTGGTTGGGGTGTGGAATGGACTGCCTGCAGTGATAGTGGAGTCAGACACTTTAGGAACATTTAAGCGGTTATTGGATAGGCACATGGAGCACACCAGGATGATAGGGAGTGGGATAGCTTGATCTTGGTTTCAGATAAAGCTCCGCACAACATCGTGGGCTGAAGGGCCTGTTCTGTGCTGTACTGTTCTATGTTCTATGTACTACATAATTTTCTTTACATATACTACCAAATGAGACTTGGGTTTATCTAAAAATGAGATGTGAACCTGGTAAAGCTCCAGCACATGGCCACCAGACCACAGAGCGGATGCAGCATATGACAGACCGAGCTCAATCACACCAAAACCAATGGATCAGATCAGAGATCTGCTGTCTTGCCATATCAAGTCATAAATAGTGTTAGACATGCCACAAATGTTGGACATGCCGGTTACATTAGGCAACACATGTGGCACAGTGGTTAGCACTGCTGCCTCACAGCGCCAGGGACCAGGGTTCAATTCCGGCCTTGGGTGACTTTATATGTAGAGTTTGCACATTCTCCCCGTCTCTGTGTGGGTTTCCTCTGGGTGCTCCAATTTTCTCCCACAGTCCAAAGATGTGCAGGTTCGGTTGATTGGCTATGCTAAGTTGTCCCTCGGTGTCTCAGGGTGTGTTGGTTAGGGGGATTAGTGGGCCATATATGTGGAGTTAGAGAGATGGGGCCTGGGTATGATATTCTTTCAAAGAATTGGCAAAGACTCCTTCTACACTGTGGGAATTCTATGATTCTATAAACATGCCACAAGAATTCCATCATTACTGATGAGGGGGCCCAGAGCATCAGTGCCATCTTCAGCCAGAAGTGCCGAGTAGAATGATTAATCTCGGTCTCCTCCTGAGGTCCCCAGCATTACAGATGACAATTTGATTCACTGCATGTGAGGTAAAGAAATGACTGAAGGCACTGCATACTGCACAATCTGTCAGCCTGGCAGTACCCCAGCAATGGTACTGAAGAATTGTGCTCCATAACTAGCCATTCCCCGAGCCAAGCTGTTCCAGTACAGCTACAACACTGGATCTATCCCACAATGTGGAAAAAAGCAGGGCAAATCCAATCTGATGAATCAGTCTGCTCTTGATTGTCAGAAAAGTGTCACCCTTCCAGTGCCTCATGAACATCACTGCAGGAGTTCCTCAGGGTGATGTCCAAAGCCCAACCACCTTCAATTGCTTTATCAATGTCCTTCCTTCCATGATAAGGTCAGAAGTGAGGATGCTCACTAATGATTGCACAATGCTCAGTACTGTTCACAATTCCTCAGAGACTGAAGCAGTCCATGTCCATAAACAGCAAGACCTGAACAAAACAGAAAATGTTGGGAAACCTCAGCACATCTGACAGCTTCTGTGGAGAGAGAACAGCTAACGCTTTGAGTCTGGATGACTCTTCGACATCCCCACACTTTCCGCTGAGCTGCAGGCGTCTTAAGGTCTGAAGAACGTTCAGGCTTAACATGATAAATGGCAAGTAATGTTTCACTACACAAATGCCAGGTGAGGACCATCTCCAACAGAAGGGAATCTAACCATAGTCCCTTTACATTGAAATGGCAGCACCATCGCTGAATCCTCGACCATCAACATCCTGAGTGGTGGGGGCGCACTGGGACCATTGAACAGACACTGAACTGTAAACACTCTGGCTCCAAGGGTAGATCACAGCCTGGGAATTTGGAGATGAGAAACTCGCCTCCTGTCTCCCACATTTTTGCCCACCATCTCCAAGGCACAAGTCAGGAGTGTGATGGAATCCGCTCATCTTGCTGGATTGACAGCAGCTTCAAAAACACTGAACATGCTCATCCATGGAAAAGGAGCCCATTGGATCAGCTGGCCATCCACCAAACTAAACATTGACTGTCTCTATCACTGACGCACAGTGGCAGTATTTTACCACATACAAGGCAGAATGTAGCAGCTCACCAAGGTTCCTGAGCCAGCATCATCCAAACAGGCACTATCCATCACCGAGATGGCCAAGGATATCAGAAGGATGGAACGCCAATCAGCTTCAGATTTCTTTCCAAACCACACACCATTCTAACTTGGAATATATTGCTTTTCCATCACTGATGCGGGATCATAATCCCGGATGTCCCTTCCTAACGGTTTTATACCAGATGCTCTGCAGAATTTAAGAAGTTGACTCACCACCTCCTTCTCAAGGGCAATTGGGGATGGGCTGCAAGTGTTTTCATCCCATGAAAGAATTAATAAAGACCAGCGCTACCCACTGAGGGGATGGGGAATTGTGCCTGTGTGTAACCCAAACACAGTCACAGAAGAGAGAAAAAAACAGCTGCGACAGGACAAATAGTGTGACCATTGCGCAGGCCAGAGGAATTCTAAAGATAGATCTGGTGGAACTATTCAATATACTCAGCGAGGGTCTCAAATGTCCTGGTGTTGTGTATACCAGTGGAGGAGCTTTGAACAAAGTGTGATGCAATACAATGTTGACCAGATGCTTCATGATGAGGAACCCCATGGACCACAGGCCAGGGACATGGGATATGTGTCAGGGAGGGTGGAGATTCAGTAATACAGACATGTTTTCCACGAACGTTAACTCACACAGCCATTCAGTGTAATAAATCTGCACCATCTCCAGCACTGTTGCTGTTTCTGTGAATGTTTTATAATTTCCCTGGAGCCGACACGACATGAAACAAAGGTATTGGAATTGTATTGACCTGATTCAGTGCTGTATTTCCCATCTCCCATTCCCAGTGAACTGTTAAAGACCCAGTAATATGGTGAACGAGTTTTTTAGTGATGCTCCATCTCTGAATTTACTGAAAATACATACAGTGACCAGTAACAACAAAGTATAACCCTGTGAAACCCAAGGAAGCAACCCGACCATGACAACCACCGCCATCCCCGCACTTTCCGCTGAGCTGCAGGCAGCATCTTAACCTCTCTCTGAGAATTTTGATGATCGCGGCCTTTGTCCTCGGATTTCCTGAGTCCTGGAAGGATCCAGCCAACTGCGGGTCCTCTGCACAGTTGCTGGAGTTGTCTCTGTCATCATAGCTTTGTGAGGTGCTTGTGTCACAGTTGGAGCAGAAGAGGACCCACTGCCCACACTAGGGGCATCCTGAGAGGAGCTCCCAAATGCTGCAGGCAGCCGCTCCTCTATCCATTCAGGGCAAACTGGACCCTCCCTGCTCAGCTGGGGAGGTCCTGACAGTTACTCCAGGCACATTTTCCCATCCCTTCCGTAGCCAATGTTCCACAGAGCTCATGGAGGTGGCGAGAACATGCAGCTCGTGTATTTCCTGTGGGTGAGAGGCTGGATGTGACTCTCCATGAAGGTCACCAATCTCTCTATGGAGGATGCTATTTGTGCTCATACCTGAGACATGGTAACACTGCTGGCCTGGATTGACTCCTCCATCCTTTGTGTACGGATACACAGAGCCTTTGGAAATTCCACCGGATGTTAAACTACCTTACGCTGCTGCTCCAGTATCTGCTGCATTGTTTAAAAACTTCAGTCACATTTCACCTTCCACAAGCTGGCCCTGCCCTCTCACCTCAAGAGTGTGAGTGAACTCAGCTATTGCTGCCTCCATCAGCTGTTTGGGTTTGTCTGTGCTGCCAGATTGTAACCCCTTTGCTACTCGTGTGAGACATTATCTGCTCTGACGTACGTTATGAGGAATAACATGACAATCCATCCTCTGACGACCCCTCCTTATCTTCAGAGGTGCACGCCCGTCTCACGCTGACCGCAGCTGTTGTTTTGTGTGAGTGAAGAATGTTAGAGGGTAATGCACATTCCAACATGTCCTGCAGACTGTTCCTAACCCAGAGCTCCATGTGACCAATGGTGAACACACAATTGCCAAATTATGGACTCGAGCAGCAGAGTCTCTCCTGTGCCCATCACTCACTTACTCACTCATTCTCTCTGGATCGACAACCCATCTCCCCACGGTAGCACAGTGGTTAGCACTGCTGCTTCACAGCTCTAGGGTCCCGGGTTCGATTCCCGGCTCGGGTCACTGTCTGTGTGGAGTTTGCACATTCTCCTCGTGTCTGCGTGGGTTTCCTCCGGGTGCTCCGGTTTCCTCCCACAGTCCAAAGATGTGCGGGTTAGGTTGATTGGCCAGGTTAAAAATTGCCCCTTAGAGTTCTGAGATGCGTAGGTTCGCGGGATTAGCGGGTAAATAAGCGGGGGGTAGGGCCTGGGTGGGATTGTGGTCGGTGCAGACTCGATGGGCCGAATGGCATCCTTCTGCACTGTAGGGTTTCTATGATTTCTATGATCAGCGATTGCCCACGCAGCCACCAGGTCTCCCAGCTCCAGCACTTCATCTTCCATTGGCATAAGGATGACACAATCCAGACACTGCCACTCTTGGCTCCTTCTCTGACGCTGTGTGCCCCCTTCTACAAGTGCACAAATTTCCATTGTTACTCACCCATCAAAGACACACACAAGCCTATGATGCTGCCAGACTGACCATCATGGGACCACCATTGTTCAGCCAGAGTGAGACAGAGGAGAGATTTTTTGCAGGAGTGCTGGGGTAAGAGATAGAACATAGAACATAGAACAGTACAGCACAGAACAGGCCCTTCGGCCCACGATGTTGTGCCGAGCTTTATCTGAAACCAAGATCAAGCTATCCCACTCCCTATCATCCTGGTGTGCTCCATGTGCCTATCCAATAACCGCTTAAATGTTCCAAAAGTGTCTGACTCCACTATCACTGCAGGCAGTCCATTCCACACCCCAACCACTCTCTGCGTAAAGAACCTACCTCTGATATCCTTCCTATATCTCCCACCATGAACCCTATAGTTATGTCCCCTTGTAATAGCTTCATCCACCCAAGGAAATAGTCTTTGAACATTCACTCTATCTGTCCCCTTCATCATTTTATAAACCTCTATTAAGTCTCCCCTCAGCCTCCTCCACTCCAGAGAGAACAGCCCTAGCTCCCTCAACCTTTCCTCATAAGACCTACCCTCCAAATCAGGCAGCATCCTGGTAAATCTAATCTGCACTCTTTCCAGCGCTTCCACATCCTTCTTATAGTGAGGTGACCAGAACTGCACACAATATTCCAAATGTGGTCTCACCAAGGTCCTGTACAGTTGCAGCATAACCCCACGGCTCTGAAACTCCAACCCCCTGTTAATAAAAGCTAACACACTATAGGCCTTCTTCACAGCTCTATCCACTTGAGTGGCAACCTTTAGAGATCTGTGGATATGGACCCCAAGATCTCTCTGTTCCTCCACAGTCTTCAGAACCCTACCTTTGACCCTGTAATCCACATTTAAATTAGTCCTACCAAAATGGATCACCTCACATTTGTCAGGGTTAAACTCCATTTGCCATTTTGCAGCCCAGCTTTGCATCCTATCTATGTCTCTTTGCAGCCTACAACAGCCCTCCACCTCATCCACTACTCCACCAATCTTGGTGTCATCAGCAAATTTACTGATCCACCCTTCAGCCCCCTCCTCCAAGTCATTAATAGAAATCACAAATAGCAGAGGACCAAGCACCGATCCCTGTGGCACTCCGCTAGCAACCTGCCTCCAATCCGAAAATTTTCCTTCCACCACCACCCTCTGTCTTCGATCAGACAGCCAGTTACCTATCCAATCGGCCAACTTCCCCTCTATCCCACACCTCCTCACTTTCATCATAAGCCGACCTAATTTTAGTTTAAATTACTTTTTCGCGGGCGTTTTTAAAAAAAAAAGAAACTTTGAACTCTAACCCGGATGTAGGACGCTGGGGGTTGTGGGAAGGGTCTAAATTCTTCTTCAGCACGTGTGAGGTATATAAGTAGGCCGCACTATTAAGTGGGCAGCGTAGTGAGCAGGGAGCAGAGTGAGAGCTGATGGGCTTTGGCTCATCAGGCTTCGGCGTAAAACAGGCAGAGGTGGGGTAGGTTTAGACAGTTTTTCCTGTGTCATTGGAAGAAAGGGGGAATTATGATTGTGAGGCCAGTTTGTTGTTCTCAGTGTCGGATGTGGGAGGTCCTGGAGTCTCTTAGCCTCCCGGACGTCCATATCTGCGCCAGGTGCGTCGAGCTGCAGCTCTTAAGGGACCGCGTTGGGGAACTGGAGCTGCAGCTCGATGACCTTCGTCTGGTCAGGGAGAATGAGGAGGTGATAGAGAGGAGTTACAGGCAGGTGGTCACACCGGGGCCACGGGAGACAGACAAGTGGGTCACGGTTAGGAAGGGGAAGGGGAAAGGTCAGGTACTAGAGAGTACCCCAGTGGCTGTGTCCCTTAACAATAAGTACTCCTGTTTAAGTACAGTTGGGGGGAGCAGCTCACCTGGGGGAAGCAACAGTGGCCGTGCCTCCGGCGCAGATTCCGACCCGGCAGCTCAGAAGGGGAGGGAAAGGGAGGATGAGCAAACTGACCACAGCACCAAGGTACAGGGAGCCGTCCTAGTGGGGGGAGAAACAAAAAATGTAGTAGAAATTGGGGATAGTACACTTTTGGATGCTGTTGTGACTTAGCAGGGGTAAGTCATAGTGTAAGTCATAGTGTACAGGTCACTGGCTCAGAGTCTGTCCTTGTGGCTCAGAAGGGAAGGGGGGAGAGGAGTAGAGGATTAGTCATTGGGGACTCCATAGTTAAAGGGACGGATAGGAGATTCTGCGGGAACGAGAGAGACTCGCGGTTGGTGTGTTGCCTCCCAGGAGCCAGAGTTCACGATGTCTCGGATCGTGTTTTCGAAATCCTTAAGGGGGAGGGGGACCAGCCCCAAGCTGTGCTTCACATAGGCACTCAAGACATAGGTAGGAAAAGGGATGGGGATGTAAGGCAGAAATTCAGGGAGTTAGGGTGGAAGCTTAGGGTTAGAACAAACAAAGTTGTTATCTCTGGTTTGTTACCCGTGCCACATGATAGTGAGGAGAGGAATAGGGAGAGAGAGCAGTTGAACACGTGGTTACAGGGATGGTGCAGGAGGGAGGGATTCAGATACCTGGACAATTGGGGCTCTTTCTGGGGTAGGTGGGACCTCTACAAACAGGATGGTCTGCACCTGAACCAGAGGGGTACCAATATCTTGGGGGGGGGAAATTTGCTAATGCTCTTCGGGAGGGTTTAAACTCATTCAGCAGGGGGGGGGGGTACCTGAATTGTAGCTCCGGTGTACAGGAGGTTGAGAGTAATGAGGTCATGGATGAGGTTTCAGGGTCGCAGGAGTGTACTGGCAGGCAGGAAGGTGGTTTGAAGTGTGCATACTTCAACGCCAGGAGCATCCGGAATAAGGTGGGTGAGCTTGCAGCATGGGTTGGTACCTGGGATTTCGATGTTGTGGCCAGCTCGGAGACATGGATAGAGCAGGGACAGGAATGGTTGTTGCAGGTTCCGGGGTTTAGATGTTTCAGTAAGTGCAGGGAAGGTGGTAAAAGAGGGGGAGGTGTGGCATTGTTAGTCAAGGACAGTATGACGGTGGCAGAAAGGACTTTGGATGAGGACTCGTCTACTGAGGTAGTTTGGGTTGAGGTTAGAAACAGGAAAGGAGAGGTCACCCTGTTGGGAGTTTTTTATAGACCTCCAAAAAGTTCCAGAGATGGAGAGGAAAAGATTGCAAAGGTGATTCTGGATAGGAGCGAAAGTAACAGGGTAGTTGTACTGGGGGACTTTAACTTTACAAATATTGACTGGAAAAGCTATAGTTCGAGTACCTCAGAGGCGTCAGTTTTTGTCCAATGTGTGCAGGAAGGCTTCCTGACGAGTATGTAGATAGACCAACAAGAGGCGAGGCCACATTGGATTTGGTACTGGGTAATGAACCAGGCCAGGTGTTAGATTTGGAGGTAGGTGAGCACTTTGGTGACAGTGACCACAATTCGATTACGTTTACCTTAGCAATGGAAAAGGATAGGTATATACCAAAGGGCAAGAGTTATAGCTGGGGGAAAGGAAATTATGATGCGATTAGGCGAGATTTAGCTGGCATAGGTTGGGGAAGGAAACTGCAGGGGATGGGCACAATTGTAATGTGGAGCTTGTTCAAGGAACAGCTACGACGCGTCCTTGATAAATATGTACCTGTCAGGCAGGGAGGAAGCAGACGTGTGAGGGAACCGTGGTTTACTAAGGAGGTTGAATCTCTTGTGAAGAGGAAGAAGGAGACTTGTGTTAAGATGAGATGTGAAGGCTCAGTTAGGGAGCTTGAGAGTTACAAGTTAGCCAGGAAGGACCAAAAGAAAGAGTTAAGAAGAGCCAGGAGGGGACATGAGTCTTTGGCAGGTAGGATCAAGGAAAACCCTAAAGCTTTCTATAGGTATGTCAGGAGTAAAAGAATGACGAGGGTAAGATTAGGGCCAGTCAAGGACAGTAGTGGGAAGTTGTGCGTGGAGTCTGAAGAGATAGGAGAGGCACTAAATGAATATTTTTCGTCGGTATTCACACTGGAGAAGGACAGTGTTGTCGAGGGGAGTACTGAGATGCAGGCTGTTGGACTGGATGGGATTGATGTTCGTAAGGAGGAGGTGTTAGCAATTCTGGAAAGGGTAAAAATAGATAAGTCCCCTGGGCCGGATGGGATTTATCCTAGGATTCTCTGGGAGGCTAGAGAGGAGATTGCAGAGCCTTTGGCTTTGATCTTTGTGTCGTCATTGTCTACAGGAACAGTGCCAGAAGACTGGAGGATAGCAAATGTTGTCCCCTTGTTCAAGAAGGGGAGTAGGGACAACCCTGGTAATTATAGACCGGTGAGCCTTACTTCTGTTGTGGGCAAAGTATTGGAAAGGATTATAAGAGATAGGATTTATAATCATCTGGAAAGGAATAATTTGATTAGGGATAGTCAGCACAGTTTTGTGAAGGGTAGGTCGTGCCTCACAAACCTTATTGAGTTCTTTGAGAAGGTGACCAAAGAGGTGGATGAGGGTAAAGCGGTTGATGGGGTGTATATGGATTTCAGCAAAGCATTTGATAAGGTTCCCCATGGTAAGCTTTTGCAGAAAATACGGACACGTGGGATTGAGGGTGATTTAGTGGTTTGGATCAGGAATTGTCAAGCTGTAAGAAAACAGAGGGTGGTGGTTGATGGGAAATATTCATCCTGGAGTTCAGTTACTAGTGGTGTACCGCAAGGATCTGTTTTGGGGCCACTGCTGTTTGTCGTTTTTATTAATGACCTAGATGAGGGCGTAGAAGGATGGATTAGTAAATTTGCGGATGACACTAAATTCGGTGGAGTTGTAGACAGTGCGGAGGGAAGTGGCAGGTTACAGAGGTAGTCATGATGTGGACATACCGGCGTTGGGCTGGGGTGAACACAGTAAAAGTTTTAACAACACCAGGTTAAAGTCCAACAGGTTTATTTGGTAGCAAATACCATTAGCTTTCGGAGCGCTGCTCCTTCGTCAGATGGAGTGGAAATCTGCTCTCAAACAGGGCACAGAGACACAAAATCAAGTTACAGAATACTGATTAGAATGCAAATCCCTACAGCCAACCACATCTTAAAGGTACAGACAATGTGAGTGGAGGGAGCATTAAGCACAGGTTAAAGAGATGTGTATTGTCTCCAGACAGGACAGCCAGCAAGTCCAGGAGGCAAGCTGTGGGGGTTACTGATAATGTAAACACGTTCCGCACACATGAGGACGGCCTAAACCGGGATGTTGGATTTATGTTACATTATCAGTAAACCCACAGCTTGCCTCCTGGACTTGCTGGCTGTCCTGTCTGCAGACAATTCACATCTCTTTAACCTGTGCTTAATGCTCCCTCCACTCACATTGTCTGTATCTTTAAGATCTGGTTGGCTGTAGGGATTTGCATTCTAATCAGTATTCTGTAACTTGATTTTGTGTCTCTGTGCCCTGTTTGAGAGCAGATTTCCACTCCATCTGACGAATGAGCAGTGCTCCGAAAGCTAATGGTATTTGCTACCAAATAAACCTGTTGGACTTTAACCTGGTGTTGTTAAAACTCTTACAGGTTACAGAGAGACATAGATAAGCTGCCGAGCTGGGCTGAGAGGTGGCAAATGGAGTTTAATGCAGAAATGTGTGAGGTGATTCACTTTGGAAGGTGTAACAGGGATACAGAGTACTGGGCTAATGGTAAGATACTTGGTAGTGTGGATGAACAGAGGGATCTGGGTGTCCATGTGCATAGATCCCTGAAAGTTGGCATCCAATTTGATAGGGTTGTTAAGAAGGTGTACGGTGTGTTAGCTTTTATTGGTCGAGGGATTGAGTTTCGGAGCCAGGAGATCATGCTGCAACTGTACAAAACTCTGGTGCGGCCGCACTTGGAGTATTGCGTATAGTTCTGTTCACTGCATGAAAGGAAAGATGTGGAAGTGTTGGAAAGGGTGCAGAGGAGATTTACCAGGATGTTGCCTGGTATGGTGGGAAAATCGTATGAGGAAAGGCTGAGGTTGTTTTCGTTAGAGAGAAGAAGGTTAAGAGGTGACTTAATAGAGGCATACAAGATGATCAGAGGATTAGATAGGGTGGATAGTGAGAGCCTTTTTCCTTGGATGGTGATGGCTAGCAGAAGGGGACATAGCTTTAAATTGAGGGGTGAGAGATATAGGACAGATGTTAGAGGTAGGTTCTTTACTCAGAGAGTAGTAAGGGTGTGGAATGCCCTGCCTGCAGCAGTAGTGGACTCTTCAACATTAAGAGCATTCAAATGGTTATTGGATAAACATATGGATGATATTGGAATAGTGTAGATTAGAGGGGCTTTAGATTGGTTTCACAGGTCGGCGCAGCATCGAGGGCCGAAGGGCCTGTACTGCGCTGTAAAGTTCTATGTTCTATGTTCTACCAGAATGGTCACTCAGTGCCAGCAGTGCAGCAGTCATCTCTGACTGACTGGAACCCTTCACAGAGAGGCTGACATGTTCCTGAAGATTGATGCTGCTGTTTGGGCATTGCCAGTGTCTGGGTGGAGATGTTCTTTCAACAATTACTCTTTCATCCTTATTCACATATCAGCCTGTAAGTTTAATGCTCACCTTGTCAGAAGATATCAGGTTATTGATCCTTTTGCCTCACTGAAACCAAGTGCTGCCTGCTTGGGCCCTTGGCAGTTTCCATCCCGACTTGCTTGGGTTGATGTGACAGGTCTCCTCCTCCAGTCCTGAGGGAACAGAACCTCCCTCCAATCCGATATAGCCTTGAGAATTTCCAGGGAAGTGTCAGCGAATTGGGTTTAATCTGCCTTCTGCCATTTCAGCCCTTTGTTCGTTAAACAGGGCCCCCTCACTGCTCCCTTCAGAGCCTTTAAAAGTGCTGCTGGCTGCCTTTAAATCTGGTGCCAGCTTTGCCTGAATGGGGCCTTCCCCTGCAGCCAGTGGTTAAGCTCTGGAATGCACAGGGTTACGGGGAGAAGATGGGGGAATGACACTTAGTGAGTTGCTCATTCGGAGAGTCAGTGCAGACACAATGGGCCGAATGGTCTCCTCCTGCTCTGTAACAATTCTGTGATTGTGCCTGTGCTGCCTGAGTGGATGGATTCCCCGAACCTGTCAGACATTAATGATGTGGAGATGCCGGCGTTGGACTGGGGTGAACACAGTAAGAGTTTTAACAACACCAGGTTAAAGTCCAACAGGTTTATTTGGTAGCAAATGCCATTAGCTTTCGGAGCGCTGCTCCTTCATCAGATGGAATGGATATCTGCTCTCAAACAGGACATACAGAGAGACAATATCAAGTTACAGAATACTGATTAGAATGTGAATCCCTACAGCCAGCCAGGTCTTAAAGATACAGACAATGTGAGTGGAGGGAGCATTCAGCACAGGTTAAAGAGATGTGTATTGTCTCCAGACAGGACAGCCAGTGAGATTCTGCAAGTCCAGGAGGCAAGCTGTGGGGGTTACTGATAGTGTGACATAAACCCAAGATCCCAGTTTAGGCCGTCCTCATATGTGTGGAACTTGGCTATCAGTTTCTGCTCAGCAACTCTGCACTGTCATGTGTCGTGAAGGCCGCCTTGGCGAATGCTTACCCGAAGATCAGAGGCTGAATGCCCGTGACCGCTGAAGTGCTCCCCCACAACACACAACAGCGCAGAGTCGCTGAGCAGAAACTGATAGCCAAGTTCCGCACACATGAGGACGGCCTCAACTGGGATCTTATTATGGGCGTGAAACATAGAATCCTACAGTGCAGAAAGAGGCCATTCGGCCCATCGAGTCTGCACCAACCACAATCCCACCCAGGCCCTATCCACATATCCCTACATATTTACCCGCTAACCCCTCTAACCTATGCATCCCGGGACACTAAGGGGCAATTTAGAATGGCCAATCAACCTAGCCCGCACATCTTTGGACTGTGGGAGGAAACCAGAGCACCCGGAGGAAACCCACGCAGACACAGGGAAAATGTGCAAACTCCACACAGACAGCGACCCGAGCCGGGATTCGAACCCAGGTCCCTGGAGCTGTGAAGCAGCAGTGCTAACCATTGTGCTACCGTGCCGCCCCTTGGGTTCATGTCACTCTTGAGTTCATGTCACACTTTTGGTAACCCCCATAGCTTGCCTCCTGGACTTGCAGAATCTCACTGGCTGTCCTGTCTGGAGACAATACACATTTCTTTAACCTGTGCCTAATGCTCCCTCCACTCACATTGTCTGTATCTTTGAGACTTGGTTGGCTGTAAGGATTCGCATTCTAATCAGTATTCTGTAACTTGATTTTGTGTCTCTGTGCCTTGTTTGCGAGCAGATATCCACTCCATCTGACGAAGGAGCAGCGCTCCGAAAGCTAATGGCATTTGCTACCAAATAAACCTGTCAGACATTAATGTGCCAGTTCTGGCCATGTGTGGAGGTGGTTAGTTCAGTTGGCTCGGTGTCTCGAGTGTGATGTGGAATGATGCTAATGTTGAGGGTTTGGACCTCGTACCGGGGTTCATGGAGTCCCATCTCCTCCCATTGCCCCACATTTACTAAGTTGTGTCCCTGAAGCGACATGTAACATGTACATTGTCTCTCTCCATTGGAGAGAAATATTAACATTTCATTGGGGACTGTGGCTACTAACACTGTCCACACTGCAACATCACCAACTTCCAGTTGAAATATCGATACATTTACAACCAATATCTCCACAGAATTGTTACGGTGCACAATGAGGTCATTTGGCCCATCATGTGTGCACCAGCTCACCAAATTAGCATTCGGAATTTGTGTCATTCTCCAGCCTTTTTCTCGTATCCTCGCTCATTGTTTATATTCAAATAATCATCTAATTCCTTTTTGACTGCTTCGATGCAGCCGACCTCCACCACACTTCCCGGCTGTGAATTCCAGACCCGAACCATTGGCAGTGTGAAAAGGTTTCTCTCTCATCATCTTCAACCCTACCACACACTCCATTCCTGAGCCACTGACCATCCCATGTCCCTCCCTGTGACTCAGGGTAAGGACATGGGAATCCTGTGCTCTTCCCTTTCACCATCATCCTTTTTCTCATTTAATCACTCCGGCATTTCCATTTTGTTCTTTCCTTGTCACCTGCCCATTCCCCAGCTCCCTGTCACTTAAAACAATTTAATTCACTGCTATTTCCAATTTCTAAGTTTAGCTAATTGAACTGAAACTAAATCTGTGTCTATCTTCACAGATATTGCCTGTCCTGATGAGAGTTTCCAACATATATTTCAGATTTACAGCATCAATAGTATTTTGCCTTCTGTATGAACTGAAGTTGTGTTTCTTGAATGTCCCGCACTGTACATTATTACTGTTAATGATCTTATTCTTAAAAACACTGTAGATTTACCCTGATTCCTGTTATTTTTCTTTCTCTGATCTCCAGTCTGAAAGATAATGATCTCTCATATTCTTGTGCCGAGGACCTGGCCTCTGCTCTCAGTACAAACCACTCACTGATAGATCTGTATCTGGGTTACAATAGACTGGGAGATTCAGGAGTGAAACGGTTGTCTGTGGCTCTGAGGAATCCGGACTGTAAAATACAGAAACTGCAGTAAGTACCAGACTGTGAGAGATTAGAACCATAGAACCATAGAAAATTACAGCTCAGAAACAGGCCTTTTGGCCCTTCTTGTCTGTGCCGAACCATTTTATGCCTAGTCCCACTGACCTGCACTTGGACCATATCCCTCCACACCCCTCTCATCCATGAACCCGTCCAAGTGTTTCTTAAATGTTAAAAGTGACCCCGCATTTACCACTTTATCCGGCAGCTCATTCCACACTCTCACCACTCTCTGCGAGAAGAAGCCCCCCCTAATATTCCCTTTAAACTTTTCTCCTTTCACCCTTAACCCATGCCCTCTGGTTTTTTTCTCCCCTAGCCTCAGCGGAATAGATTGTGTTTATAATAACTGAATATTCAACAATATAATTTCACCACTGGTATTTGTATAAAAAACATTGCCCATTTCTATTGGCATCAGTTATGAATAAGGAAAACTGCCTTGAAACTGACTCGCGATATTTCTGTCTCTGATCCGAAGCAATGGGATGTCAGTGCCACAAATCTTTATGTCGAGGGTGTGGGGGAATAATGTTACCCTCTGAGTTTCGCTGCTCCTCCTCATAGCTGCACAGCTCTCTCTGGATGCAGCATCCATTTAGAACATAGAACATAGAACATAGAACATTACAGCGCAGAACAGGCCCTTCGGCCCACGATGTTGCACCGACCAGTTAAAAAAAAAACTGTGACCCTCCAACCTAAACCAATTTCTTTTCGTCCATGAACCTATCTACGGATCTCTTAAACGCCCCCAAACTAGGCGCATTTACTACTGATGCTGGCAGGGCATTCCAATCCCTCACCACCCTCTGGGTAAAGAACCTACCCCTGACATCGGTTCTATAACTACCCCCCCTCAATTTAAAGCCATGCCCCCTCGTGCTGGATTTCTCCATCAGAGGAAAAAGGCTATCACTATCCACCCTATCTAAACCTCTAATCATCTTATATGTTTCAATAAGATCCCCTCTTAGCCGCCGCCTTTCCAGCGAAAACAATCCCAAATCCCTCAGCCTCTCCTCATAGGATCTCCCCTCCATACCAGGCAACATCCTGGTAAACCTCCTCTGCACCCTCTCCAAAGCCTCCACATCCTTCCTGTAATGTGGGGACCAGAACTGCACACAGTACTCCAAGTGCGGCCGCACCAGAGTTGTGTACAGTTGCAACATAACGCTACGACTCCTAAATTCAATCCCCCTACCAATAAACGCCAAGACACCATATGCCTTCTTAACAACCTTATCTACTTGATTCCCAACTTTCAGGGATCTATGCACACATACACCTAGATCCCTCTGCTCCTCCACACTATTCAAAGTCCTCCCGTTAGCCCTATACTCAACACATCTGTTATTCCTACCAAAGTGAATTACCTCACACTTCTCCGCATTAAACTCCATCCGCCACCTCTCGGCCCAACTTTGCAACCTGTCTAAGTCTTCCTGCAAACTACGACACCCTTCCTCACTGTCTACCACACCACCGACTTTGGTGTCATCAGCAAATTTGCTAATCCACCCAACTATACCCTCATCCAGATCATTAATAAATATTACAAACAGCAGTGGCCCCAAAACAGATCCCTGAGGTACACCACTTGTAACCGCACTCCATGATGAATATTTACTATCAACCACCACCCTCTGTTTCCTATCCGCTAGCCAATTCCTGATCCAATTTCCTAGATCACCCCCAATCCCATACATCTGCATTTTCTGCAGAAGCCTACCATGGTGAACCTTATCAAACGCCTTACTAAAATCCATATATACCACGTCCACTGCCTTGCCCCCATCCACCTCCTTGGTCACTTTCTCAAAAAACTCAATAAGGTTAGTAAGGCACGACCTACCTGCCACAAAACCATGCTGACTATCACCTATCAATTCATTACTCTCCAAATAACTATAAATCCTATCCCTTATAATTTTTTCCAACATCTTGCCGACAACAGAAGTGAGACTCACCGGTCTATAATTCCCGGGGAAGTCTCTGTTCCCCTTCTTAAACAATGGGACAACATTCGCTAACCTCCAATCTTCTGGTACTATACCAGAGGCCAACGACGACCTGAAGATCAGAGCCAGAGGCTCTGCAATCACTTCTCTTGCCTCCCAGAGAATCCTTGGATAAATCCCATCCGGACCAGGGGATTTATCTATTTTCAGACCCTCCAGAATATCCTGCACATCCTCCTTATCAACTGTAATACTTATTTGTGAAAAGGGGAGATATTTATTTGTGAAAAGGGGAGATATTTATTTGTGAAAAGGGGAGAGTGAATAGATGACAGTCAATGGAGGACAGGACATCATGGTGGGGCTCTCTGTTAGTCATGATGTGGAGATGCCGGCGTTGGACTGGGTAAACACAGTAAGAGTTTTAACAACACCAGGTTAAAGTCCAACAGGCTTATTTGGTAGCAAATGCCATTTGCTATCAAATAAACCTGTTGGACTTTAAGCTGGTGTTGTTAAAACTCTTACTCTCTGTTAGTAACAGATGACAGTATAGTGGGGAGGGGTGAATTTCGTTCAAATGATCAAGATGCAGAATCAGTTTGGGTAGAGATAAGAATTAGCAAATTTTAGAGGTCACTTGTGGGAATCATTTATAGTCTAACAATCGTCACAATCTCCGACACTATACGGAAAAATAATGGGGTCTTGGAAAGGCATATTGCAATAATCATGGGTGATTCTGACCTTCAAAGAACAAAGATACATACAACACAATAATAGGCCCTTTGGCCCACCAAGCCTGCGACGACTCCTAATCCTTATTCCGACCCAATACTTACTGTCCATACGCAGTTTCTATTCCTCTGTTTGTCTCCCATTCATGTTTCTATCAAGATAAACTTTGAACGTTGGGAATATGCCTTTTTCCGTCAACTTCACTGGCTGTGCATTCGAGGCACCCACCACCCTTTATGTGAAAACTTTCCCCTCTAAACTTCCTCCTCTAAACTTTCCCCTTTTGCCTTCAAACTGCCCCGTCTTGTAGTTGACCTTTCCACCCTGGGGAAAAGCCTCCAACAATCCACCATATATCTGCCTCTATCAGGTCGCCCGTCAGCCACCGTCCTTCCAGTGAAAACAATCCTAGTTTATTCAACATTTCCTCATACTGGAACCAGGCGAGGCAACATCCTTGTAAATCTTCTTTGCACCTCCCCAAAGCTTCCACATCCTTCTGGTAGTGTGGCGATCAGAACTGCAAGCAGTATTCCATACGTGGCCTAACTAAAGTTTAATACAGCTGTAACATAACTTGTCAACTTTTATACTCGGTGCGCTGTCTGATGAAGCAAGCATGCTGCATGCTTTGTTGACCAAGTTATCCACTATCTTGGCACTTTCAGGGATTAGTGGACACGTACGCACATATCCCTCTGTATGTCAATGTTCCTGTTGTTTTACTCAGACAGGGAAGGCTGGGGCACTACCTTGTGGAGTTGCATCAAATTAAAAGGGACATACATCGGTTTATAGAAAGAAACCTTTCTCCTTCGTTTTAGAGGTCAATAGCCAGGGGCACATTTAAGGCAATGGGCAGGAATTTCAGAGGAGAATTGAAGATGGCACAGCCATTAGCATTGCTGCCTCATAACGTTAGGGTCCTTTGTTCAATTCCAGCCTCGGGTGACTGACTGTGGAGTTTGCATGTTCTCCCTGTGTGTGCGGGTTTCCATGATGTGGAGATGCCAGCGTTGGACTGGGGTAAACACTATGGAGTTTAACAACACCAGGTTAAAGTTCAACATGTCCTGTGCGGGTTTCTGTCAGGTACTCTGGTTTCCTCCCACAGTCCAAAGATGTGTAGGTTAGGTGCATCGACCATGCTAAATTATCCCTTAGTGTCCCAAGATGTGTAGTTTCGGTGGATTTGCCATGCTAAATGCCCAGTTACGGATTCTATGGTTCTGTGGAAAAGCTTTTTCACCCAGTGTGTGGTGGAAATCTGGATCTCGATATCTGGAAGGGTGGTGGAGTCGGGAACACTCAACATTTGAGAAGCATTCAGACAAGTACTTGAAATGCCACAGCATAAAAGGCTATGGAGCAATTGCTGGAAATGGATTAGAATAAGAACATAAGAAATAGGAGCAGGAGTAGGCCATCTAGCCTCTCGAGCCTGCCCCGCCATTCAATAAGATCATGGCTGATCTGAAGTGGATCAGTTCCACTTACCCACCTGATCCCTATAACCCCTAATTCCCTTACCGATCAGGAATCCATCTATCCGTGATTTAAACATATTCAGCGAGGTAGCCTCCACCACTTCAGTGGGCAGAGAATTCCAGAGATTCACCACCCTCTAAGAGAAGAAGTTCCTCCTCAACTCTGTCCTAATTGACCCCCCTTTATTTTGAGGCTGTGCCCTCTAGTTCTAGCTTCCTTTCTAAGTGGAAAGAATCTCTCCATCTCTACCCTATCCAGCCCCTTCATTATCTTATAGGTCTCTATAAGATCCCCCCTCAGCCTTCTAAATTCCAACGAGTACAAACCCAATCTGCTCAGTCTCTCCTCATAATCAACACCCCTCATCTCTGGTATCAACCTGGTGAACCTTCTCTGCACTCCCTCCAAGGCCAATATATCCATCCACAAATAAGGGGACTAATACTGCACACAGTATTCCAGCTGCAGCCTCACCAATGCCCTGTACAGATGCAGCAAGACATCTCTGCTTTTATATTCTATCCCCCTTGCGATATAGGCCAACATCCCATTTACCTTCTTGATCACCTGTTGCACCTGCAGACTGGGTTTTTGCATCTCATGCACAAGGACCCCCAGGTGCTTGACGGCTAACACAGACACAATGGGCCGAAGGGCCTCTTCCTGTGCTGAAAATCTCTATAAAGGCACAAAGATTGGAAGTTCTGAATCAGAACCTGAATTTTCATTGATCCCTGATATTTCTCTCTCTGATCCCAATGCAATGGAATGTCAATCACATTGATTTTTGTGCCCTGGTGTAGGGGAATAATGTGATGGTGATCCTATGAGGACCCGTTCACATGCTTACAGGGGGACAGATGTTCCCCAGATTTGTGAGAGAGAGAGCAGGGTGAATGGAGGCAATTGTTAAGACGCAGGCCAGAAACTCCAAGGCGTTCTGTGAAGTTAGCCTAGACCCTTGGTTTTACATTTGATTTTGGCATTGATGAGTATGAGGTGTTCACTCCAGGTATGAATCAAGTGACCCAGTAGGATGCTTTTATCAAACACAGTTTATTTAAGAATGCAGTTAGAATCTAACAACAATAATTAGCATAACCTTTACCAATTGCAAGACTTAAACATGACACGGTATAACTCTTAACAGCTAGCTATCTCTGTTGTTCCAACGTAAAGCAATACCCACAGACATACACCCTTCTCCAACATTAGTTAGCACAAAAACAAGTATGCTCACGTGATGCCGATTTCCAGCTTTTTAACACTTCCGGACAGCCAACCGACAATTGTTTTCAGAGAAGGATGTCTCCTCCGAACAGCCCAATTGCAGAGAGGTAACCCCAGTCTCTGGCAGCTTCCAACACAGCAACACTTAAACAGCAAAAACTCCAACTTCAGAAAGGGAAATAACATTGCTGTTTGTCTTAACTTCAAGCAGCTTCTGAAACCAAAACTAAAACCAGAATGCTCTGTGAAAAATAGCTGTCCCTCAGTCACATGACATAACCTGTCAATCAGCCACAATCAAGCTCTACTCTGCCGTCCCAGGGGGAACACTGAAACAACAGAACACTGCATTAGTTCAGATTAAAATCAACATGATATCAATTTCACTGCTTCAGTAACAATAAAGGACTCTGGCTACAGATAGCACGGTGCCGACAACATAACTTGCATAGAAACATGATTAAAATAGAAACTAGAAGCAGGAGTCGGCTATTCGGCCCTTCGAGCCTGCTCCACCATTCACTTTGTTTATGGCTGATCATCAAATTCAATATCCTTCAATATTCAATATATTTCTTCAAGGCATAGTTTGTAACAAAATGTACATTCCAACACGTCCTTCAGCCGGTTCCATGTGACCGGTGATGGGCAAACAGGCGCTGTGTTGCGTGCCAGAGTGTCTCCTGTGCCCATCCATTCGACCGCACACTCTCAGCTCCAGAACCAATATTACAATCAACGATTTACCACCCTGTCTGCTGTTCTCCCAGCTCCAGCACTGCTAATTCTAGGTGTTAGGATTACAAGATCTGGACGCTGTCACCATTTTTACTTCATTTCCTGATGTTTCGTGCTCTCTTCAACAGACACATAAAGTTCCATTGTTACTCTCCCATCAAAGACACAAGCCTATGAACATAGAACATAGAACATAGAACAGTACAGCACAGAACAGGCCCTTCGGCCCACGATGTTGTGCCGAGCTTTGTCTGAAACCCAGATCAAGCTATTTCCTCCCTATCATCCCGAAGTGCTCCATGTGCCTATCCAATAGCTTCTTAAATGTTCCTACAGTTTCTGACTCCACTATCCCCGCAGGCAGTCCATTCCACACCCCAACCACTCTCTGAGTAAAAAACCTACCTCGGACATCCTTCCTATATCTCCCACCATGAACCCTATAGTTATGCCCCCTAGTTACCGCTCCATTCACCCGAGGAAATAGTCTTTGAACGTTCACTCTATCTATCCCCCTCATCATCTTATAAACCTCTATCAAGTCTCCTCTCAACCTCCTCTGCTCCAAAGAGAAAAGCCCAAGTTCCCTCAACCTTTCCTCATAAGACCTACCTTCCAAACCAGGCAGCATCCTGGTAAATCACCTTTGCACTCTTTCCAGTGTCTCCACATCCTCTTTATAGTGAGGTGACCAGAACTGCACACAATATTCCAAATGTGGTCTCACCAAGGTCCTATAGAGTTGCAGCATAACCCCACGGCTATTAAACTCAAACCCCCTGTTAATGAACGCCAACACACCATAGGCCACCTTCACGGCTCTATCCACTTGAGTGGCAACCTTTAGAGATCTGTGGACATGGACCCCAAGATCTCTCTGTTCCTCCACATTCTTCAGAACCCTACCTTTGACCCTGTAATCCACATTCAAATTTGTCCTACCAAAATGAATCACCTCGCATTTATCAGGGTTAAACTCCATTTGCCATTTTTCAGCCCAGCTCTGCATCCTATCTATGTCTCTTTGCAGCCTACAACAGCCCTCCACCGCATCCACTACTCCTCCAATTTTGGTGTCATCAGTTTCTATGTCAGTGGTGGTGGAGGCAAACTCAATAGGATCTTTTAAGAGACTCCTGGATGAGTACATGGGAATTAATAGGATGGAGGGTTATAGGTAGGCCTAGAAGGTAGGGATATGTTCGGCACAACTTGTGGGGCCGAAGGGCCTGTTTTGTACTGTAGTTTTTCTATGTTTCTATGTTTCTAAATTTACTGATCCACCCTTCAGCCCCCTCCTCCAAGTCATTTATAAAAATTACAAATAGCAGAGGACCAATTACTGATCCCTGTGGCACTCCGCTGGTAACCGGTTTCCAGTCTGAAAATTTTCCATCCACCACCACCCTCTGTCTTCTGTTAGATATGATGTGGAGATGCCGGCGTTGGACTGGGGTAAGCACAGTAAGAAGTCTCACAACATCAGGTTAAAGTCCAACAGGTTTATTTGGTAGCAAATACCATAAGCTTTCGGAGCGCTGCTCCTTCGTCAGATGGAGTGGTCTCTGTTCTCAAACAGGGCACAGACACAGAAATCAAATTACAGAATACTGATTAGAATGCAAATCTCTACAGCCAGCCAGGTCTTAAATGCACAGATAATGTGGGTGGAGGGAGCATTCAACACAGGTTAAAGAGATGTGTATTGTCTCCAGACAGTACAGCTTGTGAAATTGTGCAAGTCCAGGAGTCAAGCTGTGGGGGTTACTGATAATGTGACATAAATCCAACATCCCGGTTTAGACCGTCCTCATGTGTGCGGAACTTGGCTATCAGTTTCTGCTCAGCGACTCTGCGCCGTCGTGTGTCGTGAAGGCCGCCTTGGAGAACGCTTACCTGAAGATCCAAGGCTGAATGCCCGTGACTGCTGAAGTGCTCCCCCACAGGAAGAGAACAGTCTTGCCTGGTGATTGTCGAGCGGTGTTCATTCATCCGTTGCCGTAGCGTCTGCATGGTTTCCCCAATGTACCATGCCTCAGGACATCCTTTCTTGCAGCGTATCAGGTAGACAACGTTGGCCGAGTTGCAAGAGTAGGTACCGTGTACCTGGTAGATGGTGTTCTCACGTGAGATGATGGCATCCGTGTCGATGATCCGGCACGTCTTGCAGAGGTTGCTGTGGCAGGAGCATTCAGCCTTGGATCTTCAGGTAAGCGTTCTCCAAGGCGGCCTTCACGACACACGACAGCGCAGAGTCACTGAGCAGAAATTGATAGCCAAGTTCCGCACACATGAGGACGGTCTAAACCGGGATGTTGGATTTATGTCACATTATCAGTAACCCCCACAGCTTTCCTCCTGGACTTGCACAATTTCACAAGCTGTACTGTCTGGAGACAATACACATCTCTTTAACCTGTGTTGAATGCTCCCTCCACCCACATTGTCTGTACATTTAAGACCTGGCTGGCTGTAGAGATTTGCATTCTAATCAGTATTCTGTAATTTGATTTCTGTGTCTGTGCCCTGTTTGAGAACAGAGACCACTCCATCTGACGAAGGAGCATTGCTCCGAAAGCTTATGGTATTTGCTACCAAATAAACCTGTTGGACTTGAACCTGGTGTTGTGAGACGTCTTACAGTTCTGTTAGATAGCCAGTTACCTATCCAATCAGCCAAACTTCCCTCTAGCCCACACATCCTTACTTTCTTCATAAGCCAACCATGGGGGACTTTATCAAACACCTTACTAAAATCCATGTTTATGACATCAACTGCACTACCTTCATCAACACACTTAGTTACCTCCTCAAAAAATTATATCAAATTTGTGAGGCAAGACTTGCCCTTCACGAATCCGTGCTGACTATCCCGGATTAAGCTGCATCTTTCTAAATGGTCGTAAATCCCATCCCTAAGGACCTTTTCCATCAATTTACCAACCACCGAAATAAGACTAACCGGCCTATAATTACCAGGGTCATTTCTATTCCCTTTCTTAAACAGAGAAACAACATTCGCCACTCTCCAGTCCTGTGGCACCACCCCCGTGGACAGTGAGGACCCAAAGATCAATGCCAAAGGCTCTGCTATCTCATCCCTTGCCTCCCAAAGAATCCTAGGGAATATTTCATCAGGCCTTATGAACTTTTCAACCTTCAGTTTATTCAAAATTGCTAGTACAGCTTCTCTCTGAACATCTACTTCCTCCAGCCTATCAGCCTGTGACACCCTCTTGTGGTGAACCATAGATGCTTACCACTATGGGTACTTGTACATATGTTGCTCTTGTTACTGTTGGGGTTAGGGTTGGGATGTTCCACCTGTTAGCATTGTTCTGTGGTACACTCTGTTTGGCTCCGCCTTCTTACAGGAGTATAAAGGTCAATGCTACTTCCTAGTAGCCCTTAGTCTGGGATAGTATTGTTAAGCAGTGTGCTCTATTCTTGTTGTGAATAAAAGCCTTTATTCCCGGGTACGTCCTAGCCTCCCGAGTGAATTAATCACGCATCAATTTTATTCACAACAAAATACCGAAATTTTGTTCGAAGAAAAATGGAGCAGATGCTGAAACCCGATCAGCTAACCTTGGATCCGCGTGCCGCTGGAGCGTCGAATACTTTCGACCATTGGTTGGAGTGTTTCGAGGATTACATCGACGCCTCGACAGCAGTCCAGACCGACGCCGACAGATTGCGGGTCCTCCACGCAAGGGTGAGCCACACTGTGTATGCAACAATCCGTGATTCCCAAAATTACAAAGAGGCCATCGAATTCCTCAAGAAGCTGTACCATAAACAGCCGAACGAAATTCATGCTTGTCACCTATTAGCCACTGGACGGCGGCAGCCCAGCAAAACTACGGGACAGTACCTGCGCGAACTTCAACAGCTAGCCAGAGCCTGCAATTGCAAGGAGGTGTCGGCTACTCAATACACCAACCATCTTATCCGAGATGCGTTCATGGCGGGAATTGGCTCATCCTATATTCGCCTGCGGCTGCTAGAGCAGGGTAACTTGGACCTGGCTAAGACGGTAGAATTGGCCGATGCAATGGAAACGGCCTCCAGAAGTCTTGAAACCTACCCCACCGACCACGTGGGAACATCGTGGCAAGCACAGCCACCGCCTCAACTGTACCCTGCGGCTCCTCGGAACTGCGCGATAATGCTCTCAACTTCAGACCTGACGGCTGCGGCAGCTCCTGGGGGCCCACGGTGCTATTTCTGCGGATTGGCAAAGCATCCACGTCAGAGATGTCTGGCCAGGACGGTGTTTTGCTCCGCCTGTGGGAAGAAAGGGCACTATGCAAAAGTGTGCCGAACAAAGACCCCTTCCAAGCCCAACAGCGCTGCGTGTGACTCCCCAGGATCCATCTCCTCGTCTCCGGCCTCGTCGATGTCTTCAGCCACGTGCGATTCACGGGCGCCGCCATTTCCTATGACGACGATGCAAGCCACGTGTGACCTGCGGGTGCCGCCGTTTTCAACATCATCGACCACGTGCAATTCGTGGGCGCAGCCATTTTGGTCGACACCGGCCACAGAAGACCAGCAGGGGTCCTCGTCGTCGGCTATCTCAGCTGCCTGCAGTTACACTCGGGATCCAACAGTGGCGTCAATCATCCTGGACCAGGCCAAGCCTCACAGACTCGACAAGTCCATGATGGACATAGAGGTAAACGGGCGCCTGACGCATTGTCTGTTTGACAGCGGGAGCACGGAGAGCTTCATCCTTCTGGATACAGTGAAATGGTGCGCTCTCCGTGTGAAAACTGTCAGGCAGACAATCTCCATGGCGTCGAGGTCCCGATCTATTATCGTTCTTGGGAGCTGTGTCGTAACCTTAACGGTGCGGGGCACAGTTTACGAGAACTTCAGGCTCCTCATGTTACCGCACCTTTGCGCTCCGGTACTCCTGGGGCTAGACTTTATGGTCCACCTGAAGAGTGTGACCCTGCGGTACGATGGGCCATTCCCTCCACTTTCAGTGGGAGAACAGCAGCCTCCAAATTGTCCAGCGCGCTCCACATGCAGTCTCTCGACCCTCAAAATTACCCCGCCTTCCCTATTCGAAAATCTCGTGCCAGGCTGCAAGCCCAAGTGTTACAGCGCTGTAGACCGGATCTTTATTCGATCTGAGGTTCAGCGGCTCCTCAGGTAAGGGGTCATTCAACCTAGCACTAGCCCATGGAGAGCACAAGTCGTGTTGGTCAAGACTGGAGACAAGCCCCGGATGGTCATAGACTATAGTCAGACCATTAATAGATACACGCAGCTGGATGCGTACCCTCTCCCACGCATATCTGACATGGTCAACCAGATTGCGCAGTACCGGGTGTTCTCCACCATCGACTTGAAGTCAGCCTACCACCAGCTGCCCATTTGCCCAGAGGACCACAAATACACGGCCTTTGAGGCGGATGGCCGTCTCTACCACTTTTTAAGAGTCCCTTTCGGCGTCACTAATGGGGTCTCGGTCTTCCAGTGTGAGATGGACCGAATGGTGGACCAAAACGGGCTACGGGCTACCTTCCCGTACCTGGACAACGTCACTATCTGCGGCCATGACCAGCAGGACCACGATGCCAACCTCCAGAAGTTTTTACGCACTGCGGCTCTCCTGAACCTGACCTATAACAAGGAGAAGTGCGTATTCAGCAAGCACCGCCTAGCAATCCTCGGATACATGGTGGAAAACTGGGTCATCGGCCCCGATCCAGACCGTATGCATCCCCTCCTTGAACTTCCCCTACCCACTCGCATCAAAGCACTGAGAAGATGCTTAGGCTTCTTCTCGTACTATGCACAGTGGGTTCCCAATTACGCAGACAAAGCCCGTCCGCTCATAAAATCTACCTCTTTTCCCCTGACAGCAGAGGCTCGCCTTGCCTTTGAAGGGATAAAAGCCGACATCGCGAAAGCCACGATGCACGCTGTCAATGAGTCCATCCCCTTTCAGGTGGAGAGTGATGCATCTGATTTCGCCCTGGCCACCACACTTAACCAGGCGGGCAGGCCCGTCGCCTTTTTCTCTCGCACCCTCCAAGGCCCTGAAATTCGGCACTCCTCTGTGGAGAAAGCGGCTCAGGCCATTGTGGAGGCCGTACGGCATTGGCGCCATTATTTGCCCGGCAAACGGTTTACCCTGCTCATGGACCAGTGGTCCGTGACCTTCATGTTCAACAACACGTTAAGGGGTAAAATTAAGAATGATAAAATCTTGAGGTGGAGAATCGAACTCTCACAACTATGATATCATGTACCGTCCGGGGAAGCTCAATGAGCCCTCAGATGCCCTGTCACGTGGAACATGTGCCAGTGTGCAGGAGGACCGGTTACAGGCCCTCCACAATGATCTCTGCCATCCGGGGATCACTCAGCTCTTCCATTTTGTAAAGGCTCGGAATCTGCCCTACTCCATAGAGGATGTCAGGTCGATAACTCGAAGCTGCCAGGTATGTGCAGAGTGCAAGCCGCACTTCTATCGGCCTGACAGGGCACACCTCATTAAGGCCACTCGCCCTTTTGAACGACTGAGTGTCGACTTCAAGGGCCCCGTTCCTTCGACAGATCGGAATGTGTATTTCCTCAACGTGGATGACGAATACACCCGATTCCCCTTTGCCATCCCCTGTTCTGACATGTCCTCTGCCACGGTCATCAAAGTCCTGCGGAGTCTTTTTACCCTGTTCGGCTACCCCAGTTATATCCACAGTGATAGGGGTTCATCATTTATGAGCGACGACTTGAGGCAATACCTGCTCTCTAAAGGAATTGCCTCAAGTAGGACTACGAGTTATAACCTCAGGGGTAACGGACAGGTCGAGAGAGAAAACGCTACAGTCTGGAAGGCTGTTTTACTGGCATTAAGGTCTAGGGGTCTTCCAGTCTCCCGTTGGCAAGAGGTACTTTCTGATGCACTCCATTCAATCCGGTCCCTCCTGTGTACGGCAACCAACGCTACCCCACATGAGTGGATGTTTACCTTCCCTAGGAAGTCTTCCTCTGGGACCTCACTGCCGTCTTGGTTGACGTACTCAGGACCTGTCCTTCTGCAGCGGCATGTTAGGGCCCGCAAGTCCGACCCTTTGGTTGAACAGGTCCACCTCCTCCATGCCAACACTCAATATGCCTATGTGGCATATCCTAACGGGCGAGAGGACACGGTCTCTATCAGAGATCTGGCGCCTGCAGGGGACCTGGAAACCCCCGTCACTCCCGCACCCCTGGTTAGGATTCCTTTGCCCATTCTCTCCCCTCCTGACACGGTGCGGGCAGCATCGGGACCTCAACTTAATCCTCTTACTCCCGTGTACAGATTGCCTGAGTCCAGGAGATTGTCGCCACCTCGAGGTCCACAGGCGTGTGATGAACTGGAGGAGTCACTGGACACCACCTCGGAGAGAGGGTCGTCACCACGGTCACCAGAACCGGCACTGGAGCCAGTGCTGCGGAGGTCACAGAGATGGTGCGGCCTCCGATACGGCTGAACTTGTGAACATATGGACAGTTCGTATTGTCTCCTTACCCCACCGGCCTTTGTTTTTAAAGGAGGGGTGAATGTGGTGAACCATAGATGGTTACCACTATGGGTACTTGTACATATGTTACTCTTGTCACTGTTGGGGTTAGGGTTGGGGTGTTCCACCTGTTAGCATTGTTCTGTGGTACACTCCGTTTGGCTCCGCCTTCTTACAGGAGTATAAAGGTCACTGCTACTTCCTAGTAGCCCTTAGTCTGGGATAGTATTGTTAAGCAGTATGCTCTATTCTTGTTGTGAATAAAAGCCTAGGACGGGTACGTCCTAGCCTCCTGAGTGAATTAATCACGCATCACCTCTCTTCCTCAAATACATGGGCCCTCTCCTTGGTGAACACCGAAGAAAAGTATTCATTCATCGCCTCTCCTATCTCTTCTGACTCCATGCACAAATTCCCACTGCCGTCTTTGACCGGCCCCAACCTCACCCTGGTCATTCTTTTATTCCTCACAAGAGTAAAAAGCCTTGTGGTTTTCCTTCCTCCGACCTGCCAAGGACTTCTCATGCCCCCTCCTAGCTCTCCTAAGCCCCTTTTTCAGCTCATTTCTTGCTAACTTTTAACCCTCCATTGAGCCAACTGAACCTTGTTTTCTCAACCTTACATACGCTTCCTTCTTCCTCTTGACAAGACATTCAACCTCTTTTGTGAACCATGGTTCCCTCACTCGGCCATTTCCTCCCTGCCTGACAGGGGCATACCTATCAAGGACACGCAGTAATTTTTCCTTGAAAAAGTTCCACTTATGTGCCTTTCCCTGACAATTTCTGTTCCCATCCTATGCTTCCTAATTCCTGCCTAATCGCATCATAATTACCTCTCCCCCAATTGTAAACTATGCCCTGCTGTGCAGCCCTATCACTCTCCATTGCAAGAATGAAAGACACCGAATTGTGGTCACTATCTCCAAAGTGCTCTCCCACAACCAAATCCAACACTTGGCCCGGTTCATTTCCCAGTACCAAATCCAATGTGGCCTCACCTCTTGTCGGCCTATCCACATATTGTGTCAGGAAACCCTCCTGCACATAGAACATAGAACATAGAACATAGAACAGTACAGCACAGAACAGGCCCTTCGGCCCACGATGTTGTGCCGACCTTCATCTGAAACCAAGATCAAGCTATCCCACTCCCTACCATCCTGGTGTGCTCCATGTGCCTATCCAATAACCGCTTAAATGTTCCTAAAGTGTCTGACTCCACTATCACTGCAGGCAGTCCATTCCACACCCCAACCACTCTCTGCGTGAAGAACCTACCTCTGATATCCTTCCTATATCTCCCACCATGAACCCTATAGTTATGCCCCCTTGTAATAGCTCCATCCACCCGAGGAAATAGTCTTTGAACGTTCACTCGATCTATCCCCTTCATCATTTTATAAACCTCTATTAAGTCTCCCCTCAATCTCCTCCGCTCCAGAGAGAACAGCCCCAGCTCCCTCAACCTTTCCTCATAAGACCGACACTCCAAACCAGGCAGCATCCTGGTAAATCTCCTCTGCACTCTTTCCAGCGCTTCCACATCCTTCTTATAGTGAGGTGACCAGAACTGCACGCAATATTCCAAATGCGGTCTCACCAAGGTCCTGTACAGTTGCAGCATAACCCCACTGCTCTTAAACTCCAACCCCCTGTTAATAAAAGCTAACACACTATATGCCTTCTTCACAGCTCTATCCACTTGAGTGGCAACCTTTAGAGATCTGTGGATATGGACCCCAAGATCTCTCTGTTCCTCCACAGTCTTCAGAACGCTACCTTTGACCCTGTAATCCACATTTAAATTTGTCCTACCAAAATGAATCACCTCACATTTATCAGGGTTAAACTCCATTTGCCATTTTTCAGCCCAGCTTTGCATCCTATCTATGTCTCTTTGCAGCCTACAACAGCCCTCCACCTCATCCACTACTCCACCAATCTTGGTGTCATCAGCAAATTTACTGATCCACCCTTCAGCCCCCTCCTCTAAGTCATTAATAAAAATCACAAAGAGCAGAGGACCAAGCACCGATCCCTGCGGCACTCCGCTAGCAACCTGCCTCCAGTCCGAAAATTTTCCATCCACCACCACCCTCTGTCTTCGATCAGATAGCCAGTTACCTATCCAATCGGCCAACTTTCCCTCTATCCCACACCTCCTTACTTTCATCATAAGCCGACCATGGGGGACCTTATCAAACGCCTTACTAAAATCCATGTATATGACATCAACCGCCCTACCTTCATCAACACTCCTAGTTACCTCCTCAAAAAATTCTATCAAATTTGTGAGGCACGATTTGCCCTTCACAAATCCGTGCTGACTATCCCGGATTAATCCGCATCTTTCTAAATGGTCGTAAATCCCATCCCTAAGGACCTTTTCCATCAATTTACCAACCACCGAAGTCAGACTAACCGGTCTATAATTACCAGGGTCATTTCTATTCCCTTTCTTAAACAGAGGAACAACATTTGCCACTCTCCAGTCCTCTGGCACCATCCCCGTGGACAGTGAGGACCCAAAGATCAAAGCCAAAGGCTCTGCAATCTCATCCCTCGCCTCCCAAAGAATCCTAGGATACATTTCATCAGGCCTTATGAACTTTTCAACCTTCAGTTTATTCAAAACTGCCAATACATCCTCCCTCCGAACATCTATTTCCTCCAGCCTATTAGCCTGTAACACCTTCTCTTCCTGAAAAACATGGCCCCTCTCCTTGGTGAACACTGAAGAAAAGTATTCATTCTTCACCTCGCCTATCTCTACTGATTCCATACACAAGTTCCCACCACTGTCCTTGACCGGCCCTAACCTCACCCTGGTCATTCTTTTATTCCTCACATAAGAGTAAAAAGCCTTGGGGTTTTCCTTGATCCGACCCGCCAAGGACTTCTCATGTCCCCTCCTAGCTCTCCTCAGCCCCTTTTTCAGCTCATTCCTTGCTAACTTATTACCCTCAATCGAGCCATCTGAACCTTGTTTCCTCATCCCTACATAAGCTTCCCTCTTCCTTTTCACAAGACATTCCACCTCTTTTGTGAACCACGGTTCCCTCACTCGGCCATTTCCTCCCTGCCTGACAGGGGCATACCTATCAAGGACACCCAGTATTTGTTCCTTGAAAAAGTTCCACTTTTCATCAGTGCCTTTCCCTGACAGTTTCTGTTCCCATCTTATGCCCCCTAATTCTTGCCTAATCGCAACATAATTACCTCTCCCCCAATTGTAAGCCTTGCCCTGCCGTCCGGCCCTATCCCTCTCCATTGCAATAACAAAAGACACCGAATTGTGGTCACTATCTCCAAAGTTCTCTCCCACAACCAAATCTAACACTTGGCCCGGTTCATTTCCCAGTACCAAATCCAATGTGGCCCCACCCCTTGTCGGCCTATCCACATATTGTGTCAGGAAACCCTCCTGCACACACTGCACAAAAAGTGCCCCATCCAAACTATTCGACCTACAAAGGTTCCAATCAATATTTGGAAAGTTAAAGTCCCCCATGACAACTACCCTGTGACCCCCACACGTATCCATAATATGCACACACTACACAAAAACTGCCCCATCCGAACTATTCGACCGATAAAAGGTTCCAATCAATATTCGGAAAGTTAAAGTCCCCCATGACAACTACCCTGTGACCTCCACACCTATCCATAATCTGCTAAGCAATTTCTTCCTCCACCTCTCTATTACTATTTGGGGGCCTATAGTAAACTCCTAACAATGTGACCACTCCTTTCCTATTCCGAACCTCAGCCCATATTACCTCTGTCGGCAGATCCCCTTCGAAATGCCTTTCTGCAGCCGTTACACTCTCCTTTATTAACAATGCCACTCCTTTACCTCTTTTACCACCTACCCTACACTGACTGAAACATCTATACCCCGGAACGTCCAGCAACCATTCCTGTCCTTGTTCTACCCATGTCTCCGTAATGGCCACAACATCATAGTCCCAAGTGCCAATCCACGCCCCAAGTTCACCTACCTTATTTCGGATGCTCCTTGCATTGAAGTAGACACATTGAAGTAGCACACTATGCTGGTGGCAACCTGACTGACCATCATGCCTACGCAGGGAAAGCCTCTTGCCTGTGACCATTCTATTCTCACAGTGCAAGAGTTATCTGACTAACCAGAATGCTGCAGAGAGAGGCTGACATGTCTCTGACATGTCGATGCTGCTGTCTGGCAGTACCTGTGTCTGTGTGGGGATGACCTTTCTACTCATTCAACCCCATATGCCTCAGCTTGCATGCTTTCAGACGCTTTTCACCATCTTGTCAGAACATAGCATGTTATTCATCCTTTTGCCTCATGCAATCACATAACCCATGCCTGCTCAGGTCTCCAGCAATCTCTATCCCGTTATACTTGGATTGATGTGGCAGATATTCTCCAGTCCTGAGAGAACAGAAATTTGCTCCAAACTCACGGAGCCTTGGGGAACACGACCAAGTGTTGCCAAATGCATCATTGAGTAGTGAGGTCATGGATAAGGTTTCAGCGTCACAGGAGTGTACTGGCAGGCAGGAAGGTGCTTTGAAGTGTGTATACCTCAATGCCAGGAGCATCCAGAATAAGGTGGGTGAACTTGCAGCATGGACCTAGTACTGGGGAATGAGCCTGGACAGGTCTTCAAAGTTTCAGTAGGGGAACATGTGGCAAATAGTGACCACAATTCTGTTAGCTTTAGGATGGTGATGGAAAAGGATGAGTGGTGTCCCAAGGGTAAGGTGTTGGATTGGGGGAAGGCTAATTTTAGTGGGATTAGGCAGAATTTGGCAGCTGTTGATTGGGAGAGGCTGTTTGAGGGTAAATCCACATCTGGCATGTGGGAGTAAGCCCTCCGTATACACAGGATCTGCTCGGATGAGGAGGATCGCAACAGACACCTCCAGACGCTGAAAGATGCCCTCATAAGAACAGGATATGGCGCTCGACTCATTGATCAACAGTTCCGACACGCCACAGCGAAAAACCGCACCGACCTCCTCAGAAGACAAACACGGGACACAGTGGACAGAGTACCCTTCGTTGTCCAGTACTTCCCCGGAGCGGAGAAGCTACAGCATCTCCTCCAGAGCCTTCAACATGTCATTGATGAAGACGAACATCTAGCCAAGGCCATCCCCACACCCCCACTTCTTGCCTTCAAACAACCGCACAACCTCAAACAGACCATTGTCCGCAGCAAACTACCCAGCCTTCAGGAGAACAGTGACCATGACACCACACAACCCTGCCACAGCAACCTCTGCAAGACGTGCCGGATCATCAACACAGATGCCATCATCTCACGTGAGAACACCATCCACCAGGTACACAGTACATACTTTTGCAACTCGGCCAACGTTGTCTACCTGATACGCTGCAAGAAAGGATGTCCCGAGGCATGGTACATTGGGGAAACTATGCAGACGCTGCGACAACGGATGAATGAACACCGCTCGACAATCACCAGGCAAGACTGTTCTCTTCCTGTTGGGGAGCACTTCAGCGGTCACGGGCATTCGGCCTCTGATATTCGGGTAAGCGTTCTCCAAGGCGGCCTTCACGACACACGACGGCGCAGAGTCGCTGAGCAGAAACTGATAGCCAAGTTCCGCACACACGAGGACGGCCTCAACCGGGATATTGGGTTCATGGCACACTATTTGTAACCCCCACAGAGTTTCACTGGCTGTCTTGTCTGGAGACAATACACATCTTTTTAGCCTGTCTTGATGCTCTCTCCACTCATGTTGTTTTGTTTCTTAAAGACTTGATTAGTTGTAAGTATTCGCATTCCAACCATTATTCATGTAAATTGAGTTTGTGTCTTTATATGCTCTGTTTGTGAACAGAATTCCCACTCACCTGAAGAAGGGGCTTGCAGCTCCGAAAGCTTGTGTGGCTTTTGCTACCAAATAAACCTGTTGGACTTTAACCTGGTGTTGTTAAACCTCTTATTGTGTTTACCCCAGTCCAACGCCGGCATCTCCACATCATGTCTTTTAAGGAACAGTTGTTAGGGCTGCAGGATAGGCCTGTAAAAATGAAGGATAGGAAGGATAGGATTCAAGAACCGTGGATAACCAGGGAAATTGAGGGATTGGTCAAAAAGAAAAGAGAGGCATATGTTAGGTCCAGGCAGCTAAAAACGGAGGGAGCTCTGGAGGAATACAAAGAAAGTAGGAAAGAACTCAAATGAGGAATTAGAAGGGCAAAAAGGAGTCACGAAATGTCCTTGCCAGACAGGATTAAGGAGAATCCCAAGGCATTTTATTCATACGTTAGGAACAAAAGGGTTGTCAGGGAAAAATCGGACCTCTCAGGGACAAAAGTGGGGAATTATGCTCAAAGCCCAAAGAAGTAGGGGAGATCCTAAATGAATACTTTGCGTCAGTATTCACAAAGGAGAGGGATGTGTTGACTGGGAGTGTCTCGGGGGGGAGTGTTGACCCGTTAGAAAAAATCTCCATTACAAGGGAGGAATTGTCAGGTTTTTTAGGGAATATAAAGACCTGACAAATCCCCAGGGCCTGATGGAATCTATCCAAGGCTGCTCAGGGAGACGAGAGATGAAATCGCTGGGCCTCTGGCGCAAATCTTTGTCTCGTCACTGGACACAGGTGAGGTCCCGGAGGATTGGAGGATAGCTAATGTGGTCCCGTTATTTTAGAAGGGTAGGAAGGATAACCTGGGTAATTATAGGCCGGTGAGCTTGACGTCCGTGGTAGGGACGTTGTTGGAGAGGATTCTTAGAGATAGGATGTATGCGCATTTAGAAAGGTATAAACTCATTCACGATAGTCAGCATAGTTTTGTGAGAGGGAGGTCATGCCTCACTAACCTGGTGGAGTTTTTTGAAGAAGTGACGAGAATGGTTGACGAGGGAAGGGCCGTGGATGTCGTCTATATGGACTTTAGTAAAGCGTTTGACAAAGTCCCTCATGGTAGGTTGGTGCAAAAGGTTGGATCTCATGGGATAAAGGGGGAGGTGGCTAGATGGGTGGAGAACTGGCTTGGTCACAGAAGACAGAGGGTGGTAGTGGAAGGGTATTTTTCTGGCTGGATGCCTGTGACTAGTGGTGTTCTGCAGGGCTCTGTATTGGGACCTCTGCTGTTTGTGATTTATATAAACGATCTGGAAGAAGGTGTAACTGGGGTGATCAGTAAGTTTGCAGACGACACGAAAATGGCTGGACTTGCAGATAGTGAGGAACATTGTCAGAGGCTACAGAAGGATATAGATAGGCTGGAAATTTGAGCAAAGAAATGGCAGATGGAGTTCAATCCTGATAAATGCGAAGTGATGCATTTTGGTAGAACTAACGTAGGGGGGAGCTATACGATAAATGGCAGAACCATAAAGGGTGTAGATACGCAGAGGGACCTGGGTGTGCAAGTCCACAGATCCTTGAAGGTGACGTCACAGGTGGAGAAGGTGGTGAAGAAGGCATATGGCATGCTTGCCTTTATAGGACGGGGCATAGAGAAAAAAGTTGGGGTCTGATGTTGCAGTTGTATCGAACGTTGGTTCGGCCGCATCTGGAATACTGCGCCCAGTTCTTGTCGCCACACTGCCAGAAGGACGTGGAGGCTTTAGAGAGAGTGCAGAGGAGGTTTACCAGGATGTTGTCTGGTATGGAAGGGTTTAGTTATGAGGAGAGATTGGGTAAACTGGGGTTGTTTTCACTGGAAATACGGAGGATTTGGTGACCTAATAGAGGTGTATAAAATTATGAAAGGCATAGATAGGGTGAATGGTGGGAAGCTTTTTCCCAGGTCGGTGGTGACGTTCACGAGGGATCATAGGTTCAAGGTGAAGGGGGGGAGGTTTAACACTGGTATCAGAAGGACGTATTTTACACAGAGGGTGGTGGGGGCCTGGAATGCGCTGCTGGGAAAGGTGGTGGAGGCGGACACACTGGGAACGTTTAAGACTTATCTAGACAGCCATATGAACGGAGTGGGAATGGAGGGATACAAAAGAATGGTCTAGTTTGGACCAGGGAGTGGCGCAGGCTTGGAGGGCCGAAGGGCCTGTACCTGTGCTGTATTGTTCTTTGTTCTTTATACAGTGTTAAGCTTTCTCCAACATTTTTCCTTTCTTTACTTCCAGCCCACAGTCCAGTTGGAGTTATATCATTATACACTTTTGCACCGAAAACCCGCAGCATAATTGTAGCAGAGGCTCGGTGCAAAGTAAACCTGTCCCTTCACAATATCATCTCAGTTGAGGAGGGCAGAGATAGCGCGATAAATGTGCAGAAAACCTCATCTGCAACATCCCAACAAACACTCCAATGTCAGCGAGAGACTCAGAGTCAGGTTAATGACCTCCACTGCCCAACCCTCTAACTGGCAAGATCAGGCAGTCCAATGGCAGATAAAGCACAGGTTCAATACCGGGGAGAAGCCATGATCCCACAAACCAACTTCCCACAAGTTTGAGCCCATCAAACATTCATAAGATTAAGCTCTCTCTGCACTGTCCAATCAAACACTCAAGTACAGATGACGCACTAATTGAGATACAGAGAAAATATCCCCATACACTATCCAAACAACAAACTCCAGTGAAGGTGTAGCAGAGGTGAGATGCATCGAAAATGTCCCTTTGCACTGCCCCATCATGAACACCAGTGAAGGTGTAGCACAGGACGAGATACATAGAAAATGTCCCTCTGTACTGTCCCGTCAAGAACTCCAGTGAAGGAATGCGTAGCACAGGGGAAGATATATGGAAAAATGTCCTTCCTCATTGTCCCCAGTGCAGATGTAGCATAGAAGACACATAGAAAATGACCCCCGACACACTTCCATCAATAAACTCCAGTGCAGGTATCATGCAGGGTGACATATACAAAACATCCCCCTCTATATTGCCCATCAATAAACTCCAGTGCAGGCATCGCACAGGGCAAGACACATAGAAATTCACGCCCCACATTGTCCAAAGAATATTCTCCAATACACATATAGCACACGGTGATGCACAGAAAAGTCCCTGTACAGTGTCTCGTCATGAATTCCAGTGCAGTTGCAGCACAGGGTGAGATAAACATAAATCTCCCTCTACACTGTCCTATCATGAACCTGAGTGCAGATCTAGCAGGGGGTGTTTTACACAAAGTCTCCATCTGCACTGTCTAAATAATGTACCCCAGAACACTGATAGTACAGGGTGATGCACAGAAAATCTCTCACTATACTGTTCCATCATGAACTCCAGTACAGGTGAGCAGAGGGTGTTTCATGCAAAAAGTCGCCATCTACACTGGCACATGAATTAACTCCATAACAAATGTAGCAGAGGAATAGAGACACAGAAGTATTCCTCGACACTGTCCCATCAAGAACTCCAGTAAAAGGGTAACACAGGATGGGGCACATAGAAAATCTCCCTCTTCACTGTCTAAATAAAATACTACAGTGCAACTAAACTACAAGGGGACCAATATACTTGCAGGGAGATTTGCTTGTGTTATTGGGGAGGGTTTAAACTAGATTTGCAGGGGAATGGGAACCAGAGTGCCAGAGCAGATACTGAAGCAGGGGTAAAAAGACAGGTTAGTTCAAGCAAAATCACAAATGGAAGGGTTGAGTGTGGTGGAAATAAGCTTTTGAAGTGTGTCTATTTCAATGCCAGGAGTATTGTGGGGAAGGCGGATGAGCTGAAGGCATGGATAGACACATGGAAATATGACATTATAGCCATTAGTGAAACTTGGCTACAGGAGGGGCAGGACTGGCAGCTCAATGTTCCAGGGTTCCAATGTTTCAGGCGGGATAGAGGCAGAGGGATAAAAGGTGGGGGGGGGGGGGGGGGTGGCATTGTTGGTCAGGGAAAATGTTACAGCGGTACTCAGGCAGGATAGATTAGGGAGCTTGTCTACAGGGGCCCTATGGGTGGAGCTGAGAAACAGGAAAGGTATGACCACATTAATGGGGTTGTATTATAGACCACCCAATAGTCAGCGAGAATTGGAGGAGCAAATCAGCGGAGAGATAGATGACAACTGCAAGAAACACAAAGTTGTGACAGTAGGGGATTTTAATTTTCCACATATAGATTGGGACTCGCATACTGTTAAAGGTTTAGACGGGGTAGAGTTTGTAAAATGTGTTCAGGAGAATTTTCTACATCAGTATTGTGGTGGACCTCAGTTGTGTCTTTGTCCTATATGGACCACCGTTGTGTGTGTTTGTCATACCTGGACACATCCCCTTCCAGTTTGGTTCCTCCCCTCGGCACCTAGTATAAAGGTGGCTGTCTCCTCCCCCTTGTTCAGTCCAGGTCGGTTATTTGTTGGGATCTGCTCCTGATTCTGTTGTGAATAAAAGCCTACACTTGTATTGGCACACCGGTAGTCTTTCGCCTCATTGATAGCGCATCAATTTTATTCACAACAGTTGACCAGCATGGAGCAGTTTCTAAAACCCGACAAGTTAGCATTAGACCTTCAAGAGGTTGGAGCCTCTGATAAATTCAATCATTGGCTGGACTGCTTCGAAGCATTCGTCGACACCGCTACGGCCATCGACACCGACGACGCTAAACTCCACGTGCTCCGCGCCCGGGTAAGCGAAGCTGTCTATGGAATCTTCCGGGACGCTGCTACATACGCGGACGCTATCGAACTCCTAAAAGGGCAGTTCCAAAAGAGCCCTAAGGTGGTTTACGCCAGACATCTTCTAACTACCTGCAAGCAGCAGCCAGGAGAATTGTGCGCCCAATTTCTGCGTGCCCTGCGGGTCCTAGCTCGAGCTTGTGACTGTAAGGCTGTTACAGCAGCTCAGAACACGGAGGACCTGATCCGCGACGCCTACGTTGCGGGCATTGAGTCTACATACATCCGGCAGCGCCTGCTGGAACAAGATGACCTAGATCTCTGAAGAACAGCCACGATGGCTGAAACGTTAGAAGCGGCCTCTCACAATCTCGGGTCTTACCCTGCTTCCTGTTCTATCGACGGCTCCACCGCGACGGCTGTTCCGGCGGGGCCCAAATGTTACTTTTGCGGCCTACCCAAGCACCCTCGGTGCCGCTGCCCGGCGAAAGACGCGATTTGTTCCGGATGCGGTAAGCTAGGCCATTTCGCTAAAGTCTGCTGGACAAAGCCACTTCCGAAGCCTCGTGGTGCCACATGCGGTCCGCGGGCGCAGCCATCTTTAAGGCAGTTGGCGGCTGCGCATGAATCGCCATCTTTAATGCGGTCACCGTAAGTGCGTGAATCGCCATCTTTGATGTGGTCACCGGAAGCGCGGGAATTGCCATCTTTGAGACTGGCATCAAGACGCACCGAGCAGGAAGCTTTATCCGTGATGTCATCAGACGGGGACGAAGACGGATTCTTCTTGGATTCGACGGTGGCATCGATTTGCCTGGACCAGTCGCAGCCTCATCAACTCTCCAAGTCAATAATGGAGATCAAGGTAAATGGTCATGCAGAAAACTGCCTGTTCGACTGTGGGAGCACTGAAAGTTTTATACACCCTCGCACAGTGCGTCAATATGCCCTTCCCGTGCGACCCTGGAGCCAGACCAACTCCATGGCCTCAAATTCCCACTCAGTGGAGGTCCTCGGGTGCTGTTTGGCGATGCTGACGGTACAGGGCACAGTCTACGAGCGTTGTCGGCTCCTCGTGCTGCCGCGACTCTGCGCAGCTGTACTGCTGGGGTTAGAGTTCCTCAGCCATCATAGAAGCGTCACCCTGTAGTATGATGGCCCTTATCCCCCGCTCTCCGTCTGCAAGGCACCGTCACGGCAGCGCCCCTCACGCACCACCTGCAGTCTCTCGACCCTCAAGATCACCCCCCCCCTTATTTGATAACCTCACCCCGGATTGTAGGCCTACAGCCACCAAGAGTAGGCGCTATAGTGCGGATGACCGGTCCTTCATTCGGTCCGAGGTACAATGTCTGCTCCGGGAAGGGATTATCCAGGCCAGCACCAGCCCCTGGAGGGCGCAAGTGGTCGTAGATAAATCGCGGGGAGGGGAATCACCGCATGGTGATTGACTACAGCCAGACCATAAATAGGTATACCGAACTAGATGCTTATCCTCTTCCCCGTAGCGCGGACATAGTCAACCGCATCACGCACTGTAGGGTTTTCTCGACGATCGATTTGGAATCGGCTTACCACCAGCTCCCTATCCGCTCGGAGGATCGCCCATATACTGCCTTTGACCTAATACTGTTCCCCATACGCCACCAGGGCCACTGCTCACTCCTTTCGCCCCTATGTACAGCTCGGATGAGTCGCCGGAGCCGTCGCCACGCAGTACCCGACAACTGGACGGGACGACGGATCGGTCGGCTTCACACCATCTGGCGCCTTCTCTCGATGCTCACTGTACGGAGCCTGGGCCGACATCGCTCCCTGCTCGGACGACTCTGCGACCTGCACTACGACGATAGCGATGGCGGATCAAGCCACCGGTTCATCTGGACTTGTAATGTTGTTTCCGCTTCACCCCCGTGTTGTTTTTTAAAGGAAGGGGTGAATGTGGTGGACCTCAGTTGTGCCTTTGTCCTATATGGACCACCGTTGTGTGTGTTTGTCATACCTGGACACATCCCCTTCCAGTTCGGTTCCTCCCCTCGGCACCTAGTGTAAAGGTGGCTGTCTCCTCCCCCTTGTTCAGTCCAGGTCGGTTATTTGTTGGGATCTGCTCCTGATTCTGTTGTGAATAAAAGCCTACACTTGTATTGGCACACCGGTAGTCTTTCGCCTTATTAATAGCGCATCAAGAATATAGAGGTGCCAACTAGAGAGGATGCGATATTGGATCTCCTATTGGGAAATGAGTTCGGGCAGGTGATGGATGTGAGTGTGAGCGAACCCTTTGGATCCAGTGATCATAATGCCATTAGTTTCAACCTGATCATGGATAAGGATAGATCTGGTCCTCGGGTTGAAGTTCTGAACTGGAAAAAGGCCAAATTTGATGAAATGAGAAGGGATCTGGGAAGTGTGGATTGGCACAGGCTGTTCTCTGGTAAGGATGTAAATGGAAAGTGGGAGGCCTTCAAAGGAGAAATTTTGAGAGTGCAGAGTTTGTATGTTCCTGTCAGGATTAAAGGCAAAGTAAATAGGAATAAGGAACCTTGGTTCTCGAGGGAGATTGTAACACTGATTAAGAGGAAGAGAGAGTTGTATGAAATGTACAGGCAGCAAGGAACACATCAGATGCTCGAGGAGTATAAAAAGTGCAAGAAGCTACTCAAGAGGGAAATCAGGAGGGCTAAAAGAAGACATGAGGTTGCTTTGGCAGACAGAGTGAAGGAAAATCCAAAGAGCTTCTATAGGTATGTTAGGAGCAAAAGGATAGTGAGGGATAAAATTGGTCCTCTTGAAGACCAGAGTGGTAGACTGTGTATGGAACCAAAAGAGATGGGGGAGATACTAAATGGCTTTTTTGCATCCGTATTTACTGAGGAAACGGGCATGGAGTCAACGGAAATAGGACAAACTGGTAGGGAGGTCATGGAACATTTACAGATTAAAGGAAAGGAGGTGTTCGCTGTCTTGAGGCAAATCAGAGTGGATAAATCCCCAGGACCAGACAGGGAATTCCCACGGACCTCGAGGGAAGCTAGTGTTGAACTTGCAGGGGCCCTGGCAGACATATTTAAAATGTCAGTATTCACGGGGGAGGTGCCGGATGATTGGAGGGTGGCTCATGTTGTTCCGTTGTTTAAAAAAGGTTCCAAAAGACATCCGGGAAATTATAGGCCAGTAAGTTTGACGTCGGTGGTAGGCAAGTTATTGGAAGGTGTGATAAGGGATAGGATCTACAAATATTTGGATAGACAGGGACTTATTAGGGAGAATCAACATGGCTTTGTGCGTGGTAGGTCATGTTTGACCAATCTAGTAGAGTTTTTTGAGGAGGTTACCAGGAAAGTGGATGAAGGGAAGGCGGTGGGTGTTGTCTACCTGGATTTCAGCAAGGCCTTTGACAAGGTCCCTCATGGGAGGTTAGTGAGGAAGGTTCAGTTGCTAGGTATACATGGGGAGGTAGTAAATTGGATTAGACACTGGCTCAATGGAAGAAGCCAGAGAGTGGTTGTGGAGGATTGCTTCTCTGAGTGGAGGCCTGTGACTAGTGGTGTGCCGCAGGGATCGGTGTTGGGTCCATTGTTGTTTGTCATCTATATCAATGATCTGGATGATAATGTGGAAAATTGGATCAGCAAGTTTGCTGATGATACAAAGATTGGAGGTGTAGTGGACAGTGAGGAAGGTTTTCAAAGCTTGCAGAGGGATTTGGACCAACTAGAAAAATGTCTAATGGAATTTAACGCAGACAAGTGTGAGATATTGCACATTGGAAGGACAAACCAAGGTAGAACATACAGGGTAAATGGTAGGACTCTGAAGAGTGCAGTTGAACAGAGGGATCTGGGAATACAGGTACAGAATTCCCTAAAAGTGACGTCACAGGTGGATAGGGTTGTAAAGAGTGCCTTTGGTACATTGGCCTTTATAAATTGGAGTATTGAGTATATAAGTTGGAGTGTTATGGTAAGGTTATATAAGGCATTGGTGAGGCCGAATTTGGAGTATTGTGTGCAGTTTTGGTCACCTAGTTACAGGAAGGATGTAAATATGGTTGAAAGAGTGCAGAGAAGGTTCACAAGGATATTGCCAGGACTTGAGAAGCTGAGTTACAGAGAAAGATTGAATAGGTTGGGACTTTATTCCCTGGAGCGTAGAAGATTGAGGGGAGATTTGATAGAGGTGTATAAGATTTTGATGGGTATAGATAGAATGAATGCAAGCAGGCTTTTTCCGCTGAGGCTCGGGGAGAAAAAAACCAGAGGGCATGGGTTAAGGGTGAAAGGAGAAAAGTTTAAAGGGAATATTAGGGGGGGGGCTTCTTCACGCAGAGAGTGGTGGGAGTGTGGAATGAGCTGCCGGATAAAGTGGTAAATGCTTTTAACATTTAAGAAAAACTTGGACGGGTTCATGGATGAGAGGGGTGTGGAGGGATATGGTCCAAGTGCAGGTCAGTGGGACTAAGCAAAAAATGGTTCGGCACAGACAAGAAGGGCCAAAAGGTCTGTTTCTGAGCTGTAATTTTCTATGGTTCTATGGTTCTTTTACTGAGACTGGGTGTGCATGTGCGTCATTGAGGCAGCCAGTGAGGGAGAATGATTGTGACTTGTGCTTAGTCCCATGACTCTTCATCACTCTCACTTTTCCTACCAACATATATACAGGCACCAACGTACAGTGGTTAAGATTGAAATAATGAACAGCCTGAGACTGGGAGGAAGCTAATCAAGCACACAATGAACCCTGCACTTGATCATTTTTACTAATTACTGGCATCAATTTTTCAAATTCAAGTTGTGACATTACTTTCATTCAGCATTTTAAAAAATAACTAACTCCTGAACTTTTCATTGAAATTCAGTTTATTGTGGTCCCAGATGTTATCTATCCACAATCTGTCCACCGGCTCCATGGTGGAGAAAACATACAAGTATGATTCCATGAGCGACAAGTTTGGAAGAACCTGCTCTGGAACTCATAAAACGAGCCCAGAGATCACGGCCTTCGGTCTAAACAAATCTGTTGCATGTATCTCTACAATAATCATTTACATGCACGTATGGGTATATGGTAGAATGAAATTGTCAAACCCAGCTCAGGCATGTTCGGCAAAAGGGAACAAGGTGGTCATCTTTTTACACCGTTTAAGTGGGAACCCTCCGCAATTCAGTGTCTTACTTACATAGTCAGGCAGTGAACAATTGATTCCAGTTGAGATGTGAACACTGCATTCAGCATATTGTTCATATAATCAGACAGTGAGCTACTGATTCACGTTCTGGGGCAATTAGTTACTCCCCTAGATTTTTGCAGGGTGTTCACATTTGTCAGAACGGCTGGCAGGAGGTGTGCGATTTATTTACTTTCTTAGAAACGCATTTAATTGGACGGCAAACTGCTGCAAATGAAGACGAAATAAACTTACTTGCTTCCGACACAGGCAGAAAAAATGAGACTGTGTGTCCTTGCAACTAATGAAGCATTATAGAGGATGTGGTCGCAAACGAGTTGCCACACATGAGGTTAATAGCAATGCTCCGCTTTTTGATGCTCCTGTTCCATGGTATATGAAATACCTGTTATCAGTCTGTATAGCACATTTCAGGAAACAGAAGTGAGTGTAGTGCAATTCGGATTAATGAAAACAAAGTGTGAATGTAGAAATTTGGAAAGAAGAGCGATATGGGTTGCCCTGCAGTGAGGTGGGGCAGTAGGTGGACACAGGGGCGAACCAGACTCAATGGGGATGTCCTGGCTTCAGGGAACATATTGACGGAGGTTTTATATATATATAAATATATATATGTAAGGGACTGAGGAATACTTGTGGGGAAGACATTTACCACTGTTCTTTGTCCCTTGTGGGTTTCAGTGTCCTGTTTGCCGGGAGGGTGCTGTGAACAGGATGCTGTTGGTTGAGTGATGTGGGCTGGGCCAATGGGATTGCTCTGGGGGTGAGAAAAATAAAAAGGTGCCAGGAAGTGAAGCAGCTGCAGAGCTGAAGAGGGAGTGTGGAGAGAGAGAGCTTTTTCCAGGCAGTGAGGATTCGGTTTGGAGTGAGAGGCAGCCAGGCATTCCCCTGCCTGTTCTTTTCATTACTGCCGAGGAGGACAGCCTTCAGGGCACTCGACCTACTTTGCTGCATGGATAGCTCGCGGCACCTCTGCCTCCTGCGGCATCATCTTCCACACGTGTGTCTCTTCGGGAGTGTGTGTGTGTGTGTCGTGAGTAACTGGTGGGGACTATACAGTCCAACTGCAACAGTATCTACAAATGTGTTACTGAGGATGAGTTTCCCCATGTGTGCACCAACGGATGGGCCCCAACGGTTATAGATCAGAGCTCACTGTTTTATGTCTGTTAATGATATGTGTTATTAAATTTATTTTTGATATTCCGATCACAGTACTGACATTTATGAGTAAACAGGGAATTAGCCAAATCAACATCAACCGCTCGGAATTCGGGATCCTGTTGATTGAATATTTAAATAGTAGCCCCATGTAGTGGTCAGCAGGGGGTTACATTTTTGGAGGCACCGCTGAGATCATTCCTGTTTGCCAGACAGGTCAAATAAAACATTTTTCCCCCGTCAGTCAGTAACAGTTAACCCAGTAATTACAACAGGAAAAGTTTTACAGTGTTAGTAGCTTACTTAAGACAATGGATTTTTCTCAGGCTGCTGACTGGAGCCGTCAAAAGAATATCAGTCTTTCCCGTGGCATATTACTGAGCAATGTGCCAATAGATACTAGTGAGGAGACCATTGCTAAGGTCTTAAACACAGTGAAAGTCTTTGGTCGCACCAAGATTTGTGGTCGCCGTGGGGATTCTACTGGCACACAGTTGTTCATACTAGTGGAGACTAGCATTGATTTAACCCCTGACACTGTACCTCCAGATGTAGGTATTGAAGGAGAAGCTGGGCCATGGGCTGTGCATACGCTAGAAAGCTTGGACACACAGGATGCTGTTCCTGAAGAGGATGCTTTCCATCCAAAGCTGGTGTTACTACTACAACAGGAAGGCAAGTCAATGGAGGATTTTCAGGCCATAGTATCAGAAAATCAAGCTCCCAAAGTGGATGTGAACATGGATTTAGTGACTGCTATTGGCAAACTGGTGGACAAGTGCAACCAAGTGTCTACCGATGGGCCTAGCTACAGAAAGCTGGGACTGTTTTCAGGACTGAAACCTGTACCCCCAGGTGAGGAAGAATACGATGCCTGGATGGAGCAGGCTACCCAGATGATCAATGAGTGGCAATGCAGACGCCGCCAAGAGACAGTGTATAGTGGAGAGTTTAAAAGGGCCTGCTGCTGACATCGTTCGATTTTTGAAAGTTAGCACTTCCACTGCTACGGCCACCAATTATTTATCTGCTCTGGACACAGCTTATGGCACCACAGAGAGTGGAGCCGACATCTTGGCCAAGTTCAGACACACATACCAGGATGAAGGAGAAAAACTCTCTGTTTTTCTATATCGCCTTGACAAACTTCTCCATCGTGCTCTTCTTAAGGGAGGAATTACGGATGCAGACATGAATCGAGCTTGGATGGAACAGGTAGTCAAGGGTGCACTCACTCGAGACATGGTTGCGCTGCGTGTAAGGATGAGCCACACCCTGGACAAACCCCCTTCCTTCTTCCAGCTGATGCGGGAGGTAAGAGAGGAAGAAAATTGGATTAGCGCCAGAGAAGGGGTGAAAGCTACTGCCACCGCAGCCACCGCCAGTGTACCGCAGTCCTCAGTTACGTCTGAGTTGAACAGCCTACGAAATGAGGTCAGGGAACTGACTTCTCAGGTGGCCAGACTGTTGAGCGCCGTTCCAGTTACCCCTACATCTGAAAGTACGACAGCAAGGACTGGGTCCGTACAGCAAGCGCCAGAAGCTGCTGTTCGGGACGCGTCGCCCAGAGTGAAAATGTCCAAACCACTGCCAGCAGGAATCTTTTGCTACAGGTGTGGGCAAGATGGGCATACAAGGAGAGAGTGCAAAGAACTCGAGGATCTGAGGAGAGTGAATCAGAAGCTGATCAAAGCAAGCAGACAGCAGGGAAACTTCTCAGGAGCCATGTGAAGGAACGGTGCTTGGTTCCGTGTGAAATACGTTCCACCCACTGTCCACCCCCAGCAAAGCAAGGCTCAACACAGTTACCTGCAGGATTAGTGGGGCCCATCTCTGGTGTACCTGTGCAAATAGAAGGAGTTTATGCAAGAGCTTTGCTTGACAGTGGTTCCCAAGTAACCATTTTGTATCGCAACTTCTCCGACACCTACCTGAAACACTTACCTCTCCAGCCACTTGAAGACCTGGAAATATGGGGTTTAAGCTCTCACCAATACCCATATGATGGCTACCTGTCCATACAACTCGAGTTCACTGCCGCTGTAACCGGAGTGCCGCAGACAGTTGACACTTTGGCCTTAGTATGTCCTGACCCTGTGAAAGATAACAACATTGTCGTGCTGGTGGGGACAAATACCCGGCTGGTGAGAGAGTTGGTTGAGTCCTGTAAAGAACAGGCGGGAGAACGCTTCTTGGGTACTTTGACCATACACCCCGTCCTCCGAGAAGCTTATGAGACACTCACCCAGTCTGAAACAACAGAAGGGGTAGACAAGCATGGTACTGTGTGGTTTACCCAGTACAAGCCAATCACCTTGCAACCAGGACAAGTGTTTAAAGTCACTGGCCTCCCAAAGTTTCCTGGTGATTTCACAGACCAGCTAGCACTGGTAGATCAGCCTATTGACATTTTTTCCCCTGAAGAGTTGTGGGTGAGGCCTGAGGTTCATCTTGCATCAGTTGTTTCCAGCAGACGCATTACTGTGACTGTGAAGAACCTGTCATCCAGAGAAATCTCCTTGAAACGTGGGACTCCAGTAGCCCATATTTTCCCAGTAGCCCCTGTTCCTCTGCCGAGGGCACAGTGTGCGAATAAAGCTGAAATCGAACTGACCCCTTCCTCTTTTGACTTTGGAGCCTCTCCTATGCCAGAGGAGGCAAGGAGGCGTCTCTGTGAGAGAATGATGGAGAGGAAAGAGGTTTTCTCTCAGCACGAGTGGGCTGTAGGTTGTTCTAAAAGCACCAGACATGAAATAAGACTGAAGGATGCAAGGCCCTTCCGAGAGAGGTCACGTCGCTTGTTGCCTGCTGACTTTGAGGATGTGCGCCAGCACCTACAGGAACTACAAAGCCATGGCATCATTTCTGAATCGCGTAGTCCCTACGCATCGCCAATAGCAGTCGTACGCAAGAAGTCAGGGAAGGTGCGAATGTGCGTGGACTACCGAACCCTTAACCTTCGAACAATACCGGACCAGGACACTGTCCCAAGGATAGAAGACGCTCTTCACTGCTTGTCTGGGAGTAAATGGTTCACAGTCCTCGACCTGAGGAGCGGGTACTATCAAATACCCATGAGTGAGGCTGACAAGGAGAAGACCGCTTTTATCTGCCCGTTGGGTTTTTCTCAGTTCGAACGCATGCCTCAGGGAATTTCCGGAGCACCGGCCACTTTTCAGAGAGTCATGGAACATACTGTCGGCGACATGAACTTTCTGGAGGTGTTGGTGTACCTGGATGATCTCATTGTGTTTGGACGAACCCTCGAAGAACACGAGGAGCGGTTGCTCAAAGTGCTTGACCGGCTCCGAGAAGAAGGTCTGAAGCTGTCGCTTGACAAGTGCCAGTTTGGCAGGACTTCTGTCACCTACGTTGGACATGTAGTGTCGCAGGACGGAATAGCGACGGACCCATCCAAGGTAGAGTCTGTTGTCTCCTGGCCAAGACCCCAAACGGTGACAGAGCTCAGATCCTTCCTTGGATTTTGTGGCTACTATCGCCGCTTTGTCAAGGACTTCTCCAAACTCTGCCGTCCCCTCAACGGACTCCTTCAAGGGTATCCTCCCCGTCCCCGCTCCAAGGGGAGTCAGACTGCAAACTCACCTGACAAGACTTACTTCAAGCCTTCTGAACCCTTTGGCTCTGGGTGGAGTGAGCAATGCGAACATGCTTTCCAAGGACTCAAGACCCGGCTCACCAAAGCCCCTGTATTGGCGTTCGCAGATCCACAGAAGCCTTACATTCTGCACGTGGATGCTAGCCTGGATGGACTAGGTGGTGTCTTATACCAAGAGCATGATGATGGTCTACGCCCAGTTGCATTCATCAGCAGAAGTCTCTCGCCATCTGAGAAAAACTATCCAGCACACAAACTGGAGTTTTTAGCTCTCAAGTGGGCTATTGTGGATAAGCTACATGACTATCTTTACGGAGCTACTGTACAAGTCAGAACGGACAACAATCCCCTGACATACGTCACAACGTCAGCTAAACTGGATGCCACTGGTCATCGCTGGCTCTCAGCACTGTCCACCTACAACTTTAGCCTTAAGTATAGACCAGGCTGGCGTAACCTTGACGCAGACTCGTTGTCTCGACGTCCACATGACAGCATGACACCAGATGATGAATGGCAAGAAATCCCAGTTCCAGGAGTGCAGGCTCTCTGTCAGACGGTGTCGAGTAGCACATGAGCAGGACACTCCTATCCATGTGTGATCGAACAAATATGGGCTCATGTGTCTGCAGTTCCCAAGGCTTTCTGTCATACCGTTGCAGTAGTAGCTGATCAGCTGCCCACTTTCAGTCCAGCAGAGCTTCAAGCTGCTCAGAAAAGCGACCCGTGTATAGGAGAAATATGGCTTGCTGTCAATCAGAAGGCACCGGCAAGGCAAGTACAGACAAACCATCCTGATCTTACACTTCTGAAACGAGAGTGGGGGAAGTGGTCAATCGAGCAGGGTCTGCTTTACAGGACAGTCAAACAGTCTGACCTATGCTTACGGCGACAGCTTGTGCTCCCCAAGCAGTTCCACCGTATGATTCTGAAGTCACTGCATGACAACAATGGACATCTGGGATTTGACAAGACCTATGCACTCGTCTGTGACAGATTCTTCTGGCCCAGCATGAAGCTCGACGTAGAGACATACTGCAAGACATGTGAACGCTGCATTAAGAGAAAGACTCTGCCACAGAGAGCAGCACCACTTTCCCACATCCAAAGTTCAGGCCCTATGGATCTTGTATGCATTGACTTTCTCTCCATAGAACCTGATTCCCGCAATGTGTGCAATGTGTTGGTAGTCACTGACCACTTCACTCGGTATGCACAAGCATTCCCAACCAAGGATCAGAGAGCCATAACGGTTGCCAGAACTCTATGGGAGAAATACTTCATTCACTACGGCCTACCAACTCGCATACATTCAGACCAGGGTCGGGATTTTGAAAGCCAGTTGGTGAAGGAGATGTTGACCATGTTGGGTGTGAGGAAATCAAGAACTTCACCATACCACCCACAAGGTGACCCTCAACCAGAGAGGTTCAATAGAACCCTGTTGAACATACTAGGAACTCTTGAGCCCAGTCAAAAGTCCAAATGGAGTCAGCACATTGCACATCTGGTCCACGGGTACAACTGCACCCCAAATGAAGCTACCGGGTATTCACCCTACTTTTTAATGTTCGGGAGGGAAGCCAGACTTCCTGTGGACGTTTGCTTTGGCGTGTCAGCGGATGGGACCTCAACAACTTCCCACTTGCAGTATGTGTCTAAGATGAAGAAAGAGCTGCAAGCAGCCTATCAGTTGGCCCAAGCCACTTCCGCTAAAATGAACCAAAGTAACAAGGAGAGGTATGACCAGAGAGTGCGCTACCATTGCTTGAAGCCTGGGGATAGAGTCCTCATTCGAAACCTTGGCCTGAAAGGGAAACAGAAGCTTGCTGATCGGTGGAGTGCAAATACTTATGTGGTTGAGAGTCAAATGTCTGATCGTCCTGTTTATCGTCTGAAGCCTGCAGATGGTTCGGGACCCATTAAGGTCATGCACCAAAATCATATTTTGCCCCTGGGACAAGAGGTCCAATTGAGCACTGAGGTTGACTCAAGGCCTACTCCCTCTCCAAGAGCCCTCAGGCGCAGAAAAGAAAAAGAAAGGAATCAAACTCCTGAGGTTCACAAAGATGACTCCGCAGCTGATGTGTCCCTGGGAGATCAAAACTCTTCAGACTCAGAGTCAGAGTATGGACATTACCCAGAGGACTTGATCATTGACAATCCGGAGGGAATCTGTGAACAACCGGAACAGGATGTCATGCCTACAGAGTCAAATCCCCCCACAAATGCTACAGAAGTGACAGAAGTCGCAGCGAGCTCAGAATCTTCAGAAGGGCTACCCGTTGTGATAGAAGAGGTAGTAACTGAGCAAAGGGAAGTAGAATCAGACAGTTCTGTTGAGGGCACTTACACTGCAGACACATCTAACATAGCCAATCCAGAACCAGAGATAAGGAGATCACAGAGAGAGAGAAAGCCAGCAGACCGTTTCCATTATACAAAGCTGGGAGAGCCGTGTGCAAAGTCTGTAGTAGTAGGACATACAAGTGTTCACTCAGCTACGCCACCCACTATGCATTTTCCTGAACACTGCAATAGTTGTCATACATGGTGGTGTAACTCCTTTGCTCAGTGCTGGTCATGTATAAATAAGGTACCACTCTTTTCACCCACTATTATACCAGTCATCACACGATAAGGTACATGGTGTAATTGGTTAACTGGGTCCTATGTCATGTACTTCAGCATGGGGGCATGCTGTATTTTTGGTGGGGGGAGAATGTAAGGGACTGAGGGAAATTTGTGGGGAAGACATTTACCAGTGTTCTTTGTCCCTTGTGGGTTTCAGTGTCCTGTTTGCCAGGCGGGTGCTGTGAACAGGATGCTGTTGGTTGAGTGATGTGGGCTGGGCCAATGGGATTGCTCTGGGGGCGAGAAAAAAAAAAGGTGCCAGGAAGTGAAGCAGCTGCAGAGCTGAAGAGGGAGTGTGGAGAGAGAGAGCTTTTCCCAGGCAGGGAGAATTCGGTTTGGAGTGAGAGGCAGCCAGGCATTCCCCTGCCTGTTCTTTTCATTACGGCCGAGGATGACAGCCTTCAGTGCACTCGACCTACTTTGCTGCACGGATAGTTCGCGGCACCTCTGCCTCCTGCGGCATCATCTTCCACACGTGTGTCTCTTCTGGACGGTGTGTGTGTGTCGTGAGTAACTGGTGGGGACTATACAGTCCAACTGCAACAGTATCTACAAATGTGTTGTTGAGGATGAGTTCCCCCATGTGTGCACCAACGGATGGGCCCCAACGGTTATAGATCAGAGCTCACTGTTTTATGTCTGTTCATGATACGTGTTATTAAATTTATTTTTGATATTCCGAATACAGTACTGACATTTATGAGTAAACAGGGAATTAGCCAAATCAACATCAACTGCTAGGAATTCGGGATCCTGTTGATTGAATATTTAAATAGTAGCCCCATATTGTGGTCAGCAGGGGGTTACATATATATATATAAAACCTCTGTGAGGAATAAAAGAATGACCAGGGTGAGGTTAGGGCCGGTCAAGGACAGTAGTGGGAACTTGTGTATGGAGTCAGTAGAGATAGGAGAGGTGATAAATGAATACTTTTCTTCAGTGTTCACCAAGGAGAGGGGCCATGTTTTTGAGGAAGAGAAGGTGTCACAGGCTAATAGGCTGGAGGAAATAGATGTTCGGAGGGAGGATGTACTTGCAGTTTTGAATAAACTGAAGGTCGGTAAGTCCCCTGGGCCTGATGAAATATATCCTAGGATTCTTTGGGAGGCAAGGGATGAGATTGCAGAGCCTTTGGCTTTGATCTTTGGGTCCTCACTGTCCAGGGGAATGGTGCCAGAGGACTGGAGAGTGGCGAATGTTGTTCCTCTGTTTAAGAAAGGGAATAGAAATGACCCTGGTAATTATAGACCGGTTAGTTTTATTTCGGTGGTTGGTAAATTGATGGAAAAGGTCCTTAGGGATGGGAATTACAACCATTTAGAAAGATGCGGATTAATCCAGGATAGTCAGCATGGATTCGTGAAGGGCAAGTCGTGCCTCACAAATTTGATAGAATTTTTTGAGGAGGTAACTAAGTGTGTTGATGAAGGTTGGGCAGTTGATGTCATATACATGGATTTTAGTAAGGCGTTTGATAAGATCCCCCATGGTTGGCTTATGATGAAAGTAAGGAGGTGTGGGATAGAGGGAAAGTTGGCCAATTGGATAGGTAACTGGCTGTTTGATCGAAGACAGAGGGTGGTGGTGGATGGAAAATTTTCGGACTGGAGGCACGTTGCTCGCGGAGTGCCACAGGGATCAGGGCTTGGTCCTCTGCTCTTTGTGATTTTTATTAATGACGTAGAGGATGGGGCTGAAGGGTGGATCAGTAAATTTGCTGATGACACCAAGATTGGTGGAGTAGTGGATGAGGTGGAGGGCTGTTGTATGCTGCAAAGTGACATAGATAGGATGCAAAGCTGGGCTGAAAAATGGCAAATGGAGTTTAACCCTGATAAATGTGAGGTGATTCATTTTGGTAGGACTTATTTAAATGTGGATTACAGGGTCAAAGGTAGGGTTCTGAAGACTGTGGAGGAACAGAGAGATCTTGGGGTCCATATCCACAGATCTCTGAAGGTTGCCACGCAAGTGGATAGAGCTGTGAAAAAGGCCTATAGTGTGTTAGCTTTTACTAACAGGGGGTTGGAGTTTAAGAGCCGTGGGGTTATGCTGCAACTGTACAGGACCTTGGTGAGACCACATTTGGAATATTGTGTGCAGTTCTGGTCACCTCACTATAAGAAGGATGTGGAAGCACTGGAAAGAGTGCAGAGGAGATTTACCAGGATGCTGCCTGGTTTGGAGTGTAGGTCTTATGAGGAAAGGTTGAGGGAGCTAGTGCTGTTCTCTCTGGAGTGGTGGAGGCTGAGGGGAGACTTAATAGAGGTTTATAAAATGATGAAGGGGATAGATAGATTGAACGTTCAAAGACTGTTTCCTCGGGTGGATGGAGCTATTACAAGGGGGCATAACTATAGGGTTCATGGTGGGAAATATAGGAAGGATATCAGAGGTAGGTTCTTTACGCAGAGAGTGGTTGGGGTGTGGAATGGACTGCTTGCAGTGATAGTGGAATCAGACACTTTAGGAACATTTAAGAGGTTATTGGATAGGCACATGGAGCACACCAGGATGATAGGGAGTGGGATAGCTTGATCTTGCTTTCAGATAAAGCTCGGCACAACATCGTGGGCCGAAGGGCCTGTTCTGTGCTGTACTGTTCCATGTTCTATGTTCTATATATATATATCTGGAAGCAACTGGAGCTGAGGGGAAATAGAAATGGGACGGGAAAGTAAGAGGAGACAGCTGGCATACGGGGAGATTTCGTTGGAGTTCAGAGTTTAATGAATGAGCATTCTTAGCTCACTATAAGAAGGATGTGGAAGCACTGGGAAAAAAAATGCCAGTGCTACAAATGTCAAAGAAAGAAGCACAGAAATGCTGGAAATTTTTTTCAGATGAGTGATGGAACGTAGTATAGAACATAGAACATAGAACATAGAACATCTAGTATAACGGCCCTCGTTTTAAGTTTACGATAATAAGTAGACTGGTTTAAGGAGAAGATTGCAAGGTGCCTTATATATAGAATGACGATTCATCGTGTGCCTAATACAATATAAAGGCATTGTCTGTTAATCACATGTCATCATTAGTAATGATTTTTCTAAACAAGTATTGTAACTAAAATGTAGTTTTATATGTGTTCATGTGTCTTGGCCAAACAACGATCTATTTGCTCAGCAGGATGGGATGAAGACAGCATCAGACATGCCACATCTTTGAGACAATGAAGCACAGTGAGCAGTTCGTTCTTATCAGTCTGGGTGAGGCAGCTGAAAGTCAATCAGGGAATTCAATGAATGCCACTGGATTCACTCCTGGTTAGCGAGGCTGGTACAGTTTCTCATGTTGATGAGAAGGGGCCCGATTCAGGCAGGAGAACTGACTCCTTTACCAATTAAAAGTTGCAGGTGTTAGCAGTAGCCTTTGACATACAAGATTTACATAGTTAGGTTTCTTAGCAACGGGGGAAGAATTTTCAGGTTCAATTGACTAATGAGCACTTATTCCTGCTGACAGGTCGAATGTTATTGGCTAAGGTAATATTGTGTAACATTATAATTCGACCATCCAGTTTGGATGACAGACTGGGTAGGGAATTGAAATGTTCAGAAATGTATATCAATTTCACGTTTGTATTCTTACCACAGAGAGAATAGTAGCAACTCACTGACTGTCTTTTCTTCTGGTGCATGCAATAAATTTTATTTAGTTTTTTTCAATGCATGTGTAATCTTTGTAATGGTTGAGTGAGATCAGCTGAGTGCAAAACATTCCAGTGGGAAGCCTCGGAAAATTCCTCTTACAGTGATGAAGCATTTACAGAAAGAGAACTATCAAATTAATACAAATACAATACATGGAAGCGGGGACAATAAAGGGAGAGCCAGGTTAATCCAAGTTGTTGTACAACAATTATCAATCGACAATTTAAGCTGATGAAGATTGATAAAGCAAAACATTAAACAACCTCTTTCTCCAATGTTGCTTATCAAGGTTAATTTAAAATTTGGACACTTTTCATGTCAAAGTAATAACTTGTTTTTATCTTGCACTTTCAATGTCTCTTGACAACATAAATAGATGTGTCGTCAACTTGGCATTTATTATTCTTTAATCTGTGTTCCTTTATATAATTTGAGGCCTAAAACAGACCCAGATCTTTATTCACCTGAACACTATTAATTTAAATCCACCTGAGTGCTCAATTGGAGCTGGTGTGTACACGTTTTATCCAATTGAAAGCATTAAACACAATGGCACCGTCGAAATGTATGGACACTCTCCACAGCACGACTTTCAAACAAATTACCTGATATAGCAACTGTTGCACAGTGTGTACAACATTCCCACCGCCCTGGCACTCCTAAATCACAATAATCCTGTGCTGTGGGTTCATTCCATTTGTGATGGAAAAATGAACAAATAAAAATAGAAGAGGTGTTCTATTCGACCAAATGCGGCCTATCCGTTTCTGTCCCCACGTACTGTCCAGAAACTGCTGTGTGTCGCAAGCTCTGCATGATTATAAGTACTGAAATAATTTATAAGCTGGCAGACTCCGATAATTATCTCAATATTATTGCAGATCCATAAATGTACTTCAACTTCCGATCGATGTCAATAAAAAATAAACTAATTATTTCACTGTGAAATTAGAAGTATAATATAACTATTTTACTATTTTTCAGCTTCAGGGAATACAATTTCTAAATGAAAATGGTTTGGAAACAAATATTTTTATTATGAATTAACCGAATCAATTATATTTTTTTCTGTGGGATCTTACATTCGTGCCATTGCCTTAATATTCAGTTACGTGCAGTAGTAGTTTTAGTAATTAGACTTTTCCCATATCGCAGCGTCCATTTCAGTTCTGCCCTGAATTTGGATTGGGTTAGAGCGTACATACACGTGCTGGTACAGCAGTTCAGTGTACTGAGCATGTCGGCGCTTTCGTGAATCACAGCAACATGATGGTTGAAGTCGGGGAAACTGTACCTTCCAGTGAGGCGTGAGAAAAGGAAGAGGCCGATTGTTGGCATCCACAACAAGATGAAACTGGACGAGGCTGCAAAGAGCAATACCAGGGCTTTCCTCCGATTCTTCATCTCGGGATCCGCGGAAATCGTACCATCTCCCCGGAATCCCTGCCGGACACGACTGGCCACCAAGACGTGCCTGATTGTCAACATGTTGAGCAGCACCACAGCCAAGTAAGGAACCAAGGGATTTAAAATAAGATTCACCCAGTCAAACACTCTCCACATCTGCACAGAGTCAATGCTGAGAGCTTCTTTATTTTGGTTTTGCAGGTTTTTATGATCATAGTAATGTACATTTGTGAAGTAATTGGGGATTCTTCTCAAATATGTCCCAAGATAAATCACCACAACTATCAGAACTGCAGATTTCGGAGTACAGTAAGTTCCTCTGAACCTCTGGCAGCAGATTGCCACAAAGCGGTCAAAGGTGAAGGACACGGTTAGCCATACTGAGCAGTCAATCACAGCCATACTCATGACGGAGTTGAGGCCATAGGCTACGCTGTTAAGGTAAAACACCTGTGGGAAATGGGGAACCAGTATATAATTTACCAGAACAAGAAATGTGAGGACCAGGAGGTCCGCCACGACCATGGCTACCAGGTAGACAGCAGTGCTCTTGCCCAGACCGCAGTCCCTGAGTTGGAGTGTTAGCATCGTGATTAAGTTGGCTACAATAAAGAAAATTTAAGAGAGGTTAGACCAAACAGCTACAGGACTTAGCTTGAGTTCAATAATGGAAAGTCAATGTCCTTTTATCTCAAATGCAATATTTATTTTACCACTTTGATATGTTTGTAATAGCCCCCATCCTGAAATCGTCAAACAACTCTGCAGTACATCATTTCTCCTCCATTTTTTATTAGAGTCCATGCTCCAACATTCCAGTCTCTGTCATCTCCTCAATTTCCGCCTATAATTCACTGCCACGTTTCTCACCTTCATTGAGATCCTTTGTAAAATTTTCCACCCTGACGGCGAGATGAGATCTTTAGTGAAAGATTTCCATAGCTGGATGTATTGACAGCTCAACAAACGGAGCACAGAGTGCAGACAATAAACCAGGGGTTCTCTGGAGCCTAGCTTTGGTAGAGTGCAAATATGTGATGTTGTATTAAGTTAACACTGCACCAAAGGGCGAGGACATGGAAGCATTTGAAAGGGACAATGCGAACGTTACATGCTAGCGTACCGTTCCAGGGGATTAGGAGGAAGACACGGAGAATCTTAGCCTTCATTTCAAAGGAGCCAAGTAGGAACGCGTGTTCAAAAAAAAGCGTTTAAAATCAGTTTTGAGACACCATCGCGAATTCTGTGTGGAGCTTTACGCTTCTTTTCCAAGGATGGGAATACTTGCATTTTTGGAAACACTTCAATGAGAGCAAAAGAAGTTTATTGATGAACGCGAGCTGTTGACTTAAGAGGCAACGTTGGACATGTGGGGTGTATACAAATTAGAGTTCTGAATTGTGAGAGATTAAACAGTTGCAAACATTTAATATTCTGGCTTATCAGTCCAAATGCGAAGTGGATGCTTACACCATATTACACGTATTTAAGGAAATATATTATTTTATTGCAGGCAGTTATGATAAGGTTTTAACTACGATGATCCACTGTATAGAGCGAGTGTCTTATGAGGATAGGTTAACCATGTTGGGACTCTACTCATTGGAATTTAGACGAATGAGAGATGATCTCAATGAAACATACAGGATTTTTAAGGAGCTTGACAGGGTAGATGCTGAGAGGATGATTCACCTCCTGGGAGAGTCTAATGCTACAGAACATTGTTTCCGAGCAAAGGGGAACCCCTTTAAGACTGAGAGGGGGAGACATTACTTCTTTCAGAGGTTTGTGATTCATTAAAATCACTTGCCAAAGGGTGTTGTGGGGGCAGAATCCTTGTGTAAATTTAAGGCTGAGAAGATCGACTTTTCATCAATAAGGTAATCGAAAAGGGCAGGAAAATGGATCTGAGGAAAGTCAGACCAGCCATGGTCCAATTGAATGATGCAGCAGGCTCCAGGGGCCAACCGGCCAACACCTGTTCCTATTTCGTATAGTATTATGGTCTACTGTGGGAGTCCACATATAAGACATGCAGTTGTGTTCATGTTGTTTCCCATTGATGAAATGTATGCACAGTTCCATCTTCCATTTGTATTTTGTACCATGAAATGTGCTGCCATTTCATCTCCCCCCCGCCCCCCCCCCCCACTCCTCCACCCCGCAGTCTGATTTTTGCTGGCCTGCTCACTTTCTCTTGATGTGGAGATGCCGGCGTTGGACTGGGGTAAACACAGTCAGAAGTTTAACAACACCAGGTTAAAGTCCAACAGGTTCATTTGGTAGCAAAGCCACACAAGCTTTCGGAGCTGCAAGCCCCTTCTTCAGGTGAGTGGGAATTCTGTTCACAAACAGAGCATATAAAGACACAGACTCAATTTACATGAATAATGGTTGGAATGCGAATACTTACAACTAATCAAGTCTTTAAGAAACAAAACAACGTGAGTGGAGAGAGCATCAAGACAGGCTAAAAAGACGTGTATTGTCTCCAGACAAGACAGACAGTGAAACTCTGTGGGGGTTACAAATAGTGTGACATGAACCCAATATCCCGGTTGAGGCCGTCACACTATTTCATGTCACACTATTTGTAACCCCCACAGAGTTTCACTGGCTGTCTTGTCTGGAGACAATACATATCTTTTTAGCCTGTCTTGATGCTCTCTCCACTCACGTTGTTTTGTTTCTTAAAGACTTGATTAGTTGTAAGTATTCGCATTCCAACCATTATTCATGTAAATTGAGTCTGTGTCTTTATATGCTCTGTTTGTGAACAGAATTCCCACTCACCTGAAGAAGGGGCTTGCAGCTCCGAAAGCTTGTGTGGCTTTGCTACCAAATGAACCTGTTGGACTTTAACCTGGTGTTGTTAAACTTCTTACTGCACTTTCTCTTGCACAACTTCCGCCATCAATCTCTCTTCTTGCATTTCTGAAGAAAACAGCTTTGAGCTGAATCGTTCAGCCTGAACGGTCTTCACAGATCCAGCCACATTCACTGAGTATTTCAATCATGTTTTTTTTCGTTCATGACGTTGTGCAACAAAATGCTACAACAGGGACTATTTCAACAGCGGATGAGAACAGAGACCACACTAAAATAGAGTGTAACTGAACATTGACTGCTATTTAACTATCACACTGTCGTAAAATTGGTAAACGAAATCAACACACTACAATATGTGAGTTAAAATGAACTGCAGCCAATGATGTCTAATTACATGGGGAGTCAGTCGCATAGTGCTGTTGTCAATGGACTAGTAATCCAGGGACCCAGGGTAATGCTCTCGGGGGAAAAAGAGAAAATGCTGTAAAACCCAGCATGTGTGGCAGCATCTATAAAGAGAGAAAAGAGCTGATGTTTCGAGTCGAGATTACCCTTTGCCAAAGCTAAAATGCTCTGGGTGACTAAGTTTGAATCATATTAATGTTCTATAACGGGTTCACTAATGTATTTCATTTGGAGTTCTTATTTGGTGTGCACTGTATCTGACTGCAGCGTTACCTTCAGGGGTGGGCGATCAATTGCTGGCCCAAAAAGCGATACCCGTATCTAATGCACGAATAAAATAAATCAGTCAAGCATCACGCTCTTAGCAATATCAGAGAAATATGGGTCAGAAAAATATCAGAATGAAGTCACATTTGGATTGCACAATGGTTAACACTGCCGCCGTACAGCGCCAGAAGCACAGGTCCAAATCTGACTTTCAGTGGTGTTTATGTGAAGTCTGCACGTTCTCCACGTGTCTGCGTGGGTTTCCCGGAGATGATCTCCCTATTTTCTCAGTAAAATCAATACGTGTTGATATATTAGTGTTCAGTCTGGGGGGTGTCTGCATGAATGCAGCAATTGCATTTTTTTGGTTAATAACTGTTTTTCTCTGATAGATGCTCCTCGTTTAGCTGAATTTATCCTGCATTATCTATTCGTTTCATTTCAGATTTCCAGCATCTTCTGTGCTTTCCTGTCTTTCAGAAGACATAATTGGAGGAACAAAGGGAGCTTGGATGGTTCTTGGTGGGAAAGAGTTTACTGAGAGAGAGTAAGGATTTGCGTGAACAGAGAATTTGAAAATAGATATGTTGTGACAGACGGATGTAACGCAGATCGAAGTACACAGCAGCGATTCGTGAAATCAATACATGGGCAGAAGAATACTGGAGGAGTTCGAATTTACAGTATAGAAATGGAAAGGAATAGATGATCTGAACCGAACTCATGGAAGGAAGGATTTATTTTTTTCAATGGAACAAAGTGAAGATGTATCAACAAAGGTTAACACTGACTGAAAATAATTTAAACTCTTACCAGGTACACATAAAGCCGCGAGGATATGGTAGAAAACATCTCGAATCCTCAGAATTATTGCTTCCTCCATTTGATGTCCCTCCTTTGTGCGTTTGTTATCTGGTGGGTTACAAAAAATCATATTACTTAAAAGACGACCCGTTACTTATACACTACTAATAATTCCAGAGGGATAAATTGTTGTGTAATTCGCTACATCAATTACAGTACATTAAACAAACATTTTTTTCAGCATTTTACGTGGCAAATGCTGAAAAAAATGTTTGTTTAATGTACTGTAATTGATGTAGCGAATTACACAACAATTTGAGGAATATCAAAACCCAGGACATGAAGGCTTCAGTCACTTGCAGACCACGGCTAACTATTATTTTATTTCACTTTCAAAAGCTCATCTAACATTTGCACTAATATATATATATCAGGATTCCTGATCGCTAAGGGAATTAGGGGTTATAGGGATCAGGCGGGTAAGTGGAACTGATCCACTTCAGATCAGCCATGATCTTATTGAATGGCGGGGCAGGCTCGAGGGGCTAGATGGCCTACTCCTGCTCCTATTTCTTATGTTCTTATGTTCTTATATATTGCCAGGATATAACATTGAGAACGTCCGCTGATACATCCTTTCAGAAATTCGTGAACAAAATGATAGTGCATATTCATGAGCCACACAAGGATTTGTGTTCCTGGTTATACAAAGTTTCTCGCACTCTGTTAATACTTTGGTTCTATGATGTATACCTCAAACTATTCAAACCCTGCTAACAACCCGTGTGTATTCTTTTTCTACCGTCAAAATATATTCTGATGCGTGTTTAATATATAAAGAACATGCCCAACATCCCCTCTGTGCCTGTTTCATTTCCCTCCAATAAGGACACACCCACAGCTACAACCAAGTCACTCGATTGCGACCTTGAAAGTTTTAGTGAAGAATGGGACATCTATTGCCAGTGCACAAATTAAGATCATATTCAGATTCTCAGAAGTTGCACGACATTAGCTTTACTCTGACACATTTACTTTCTTTAAGAGTGCGTGTTTTAGCGGCGATGGCAGTATCTGAAATTTGTAACAAATTTGTGTGAGTTTCGGTTTAAAACAGCACTATTTAGATGAAGCAGCGAGTTCAGGATTTGAAGTAGCTGAATACATTGTCAAATGCACAAGGCTGTAAAGTGTCTAACTGGACCAAAGTCGATGTTACACAAGTTTGTGCTTTGTTTCACGATGACATTTGAACAGGCCAAGGATTGAAATGTGGGCATGCGTGAGAAATATGTGTTGACTTGGCTAACAAAATGCAAGGTGAGGCCGCGCTTGTGGAATGAATTACGATTTTCAGCAAATTCGGCACCCAGTCTTCACAGACTTATTTTGTTTTTTTCTGCTTTGCCTTCTGCATCCCTCTACTACTGTAGAATCCAAGCAATTTCTACTCTTTTTCATCTCTGAAGAAGAGTCAATCTTATGAGGTTAACTGACTTCCTTTGTCTCCCCAGAAGGTGACCGAATTTGTGACTATTTACACCATGTTCTATTTCCTTTGGGAAACCAGTAACTCCCCAAAATGACTTGTCTTCTTTTAGAATGTGGAAATTGATTGCATTTTCTGAATATTTGGATAATGACGTGGAGTTAATTTTCATGGTCAGAAGTTCAGTATGAAAATTTCAAAAAGTATGACTCTCCCAGGGAGAGGGAGTTGGGGATACGGGGTATGGGGCGGGGGGAGCGGTGACGAGGTGATAATCTCTGAAAGATTATACAAATGTCTCAGGCAGTGAATGACAAAATGATGACTTGAGGCAGCGAAAAAGAGACAGGAAACGTGCAAGAGAAAGTTTGTTTTAACTAAAGATTTTCAACGAGTAGGGCGACGTGGTAGCACAGTTGTTAGCACTGCTTCCTCACAGTGCTAGAGATTCGGGTTCGATCCCCGGCTTGGGTCACCGTCTGTGCAGAATCTGCGCGTTCTCCCTGTGTGTGCGTGGGTTTCCTTTGGGTGCATCGGTTCCTTTCACATTCTGATAGACATGCTGGTTAGGTGCATCGATCCGAACAGGCGCCAGGCTGTGGGGACTTGGGGAATTTCACAGTAACTTCATTGCCGTTTTAATATAACACTATTAATATAACAGTATTACTTGTGACTAATAAATTAATTTTATGATTGGGGCAGAGACTGGAAATGATTGAGAAAAGCTTTTGGAGGAGGGCGGAAGTGTGGGTGAGTGTCATTCATTGGCACGTTGAGCTAAGCATTGATGCAAATGATTCAGCCTTTCCTTCAACACCAATGTGCTGATTTCCCCCATTGTTGGGCATAGGGATATTTGTAGATCTTCCTCCAGCGTATCCAGCACCGATCCTGATTCAATGCATCAGAATTGCAGAACTTAGGTAAGATCCGTTGGTTGTCGAATTGCACAATTCCGTCTCACAACTGTAGTGTATCAATATGGCATGCAAGTGGTCCTGTTGTTTACTATCACATATTTCCAAAGATGTGCGGGTTAGGTTGGTTGGCCATGCTAAAATTGCCCCTTAGTGTCCTGAGATGCGTAGGTTGGAGGGATTAGTGGGTAAACTATGTAGGGATACGGGGGTAGGGCCTGGGTGGGATTGTGGTCGATGCAGACTCGATGGGCCGAATGGCCTCTTTCTGTACTGTAGGGTTCCTATGATTATGATTTGGCACTTAATTTATAATTATGCCCAGTGGTGCTCCGGGGATACCTTCTTGGGACATTCATTTGCTTGAAGTCTATCCGCAGTTCGATGCGAATAGTAGAGGACTACATTGAGAGAATCTGCAAATTTGTGTATTATTATTCCCTTCCTCCAGTATTTGTTGAGCTCTTCATGTGCTGTTGAGTTGATTTTTTGTTTTAATCTTGGCACCCTTTGGAAACTCGAGTATTTGATGGCCAGTGAATAGTGTAATGGAAAACACATGGATTGAATTGGTAGATTGAGATTTCTTTTCGTGAGGGGAGTCAGGAAAACTAATTGGGCCATGCAGAAAATGCTTTGGGGCTTAGAACTGATATTGCTAACTCACCCCAAATTCTGAAGAACAAAAATATTTAAGTGCTAGACTGATTAACATCCCGTCATTGAAAAGTAGCATCATTACTTTTACAACATAAACATTTCCTTCTATAAGTATCAAGCAAACCAGACATTGAACAGATTAAATGTTAACACTGGCAAAACAGAAAATATGGCATTTTCATTAACCATTAAGAATAGTATGAATTCCTCCAAATGAGAGACAAAATGTAAAAAACGATCCTTTATTTATGTGGTCAGTCAGCTATCTGTACTGGTAATGACAGTAAAGGCTAGCAAGGTCATGCCTCTGGATTGCATAGTCACCAAAGAAGTGACTCAATTAATACAAAAGCATCAGTACTGAACACGGCAGGTTTGAGAAGATCCATTGATTAATGGGAAGTTCTGAACCAGACAAATATTGTTCAACATTCAGGTCTCGCATGGCTCACTGCGCTATAAGAGTGCAAACACTTTATTCATATTGTGTTTCTAGTTACTAATGTACTACCTGAACACTGGAATGAAATGCAATTAGTCACGGATACACTGCTCACATTGGCGTTCGCACACTGACAGAATACAAGTTTCATAATAATTGACAGTGAGCTGTGGGAGACTGTTTTCAGTAATAATGTGACTGGGTAAGTTTTGCAGATATTCAGCCCTATTTATTGGGGACGTGAGTTCAGTTACACCATGGTACCTGGTTCACATTCAGCAAACAGGAAATGTCGAGCTTGCCTCAGTAATGGTGACAGCCTTAATATTGGTTTTAAATTACATCTCGTTCATTGATGTATTTTAATCAGTGCCATATGCTCTCATTACCGCATATGAAGTATTTGTGATTCCAGACAGCGAGATTTGTTTTCGCTGAGCAGTCCCCCGAAATGACCTGGTGTGCTCCTCAGTTGCACAGAAATTACGAATGGGAAACAAGTGCTGAGATTAGAAGTCTCATGGAACATATGTAAGGGACTGAGGAAAATTTGTGGGGAAGACAGTTACCAGTGTTCTTTGTCCCTGGTGGGTTTCAGTGTCCTGTTTGCCGGGAGGGTGCTGTGAACAGGATGCTGTTGGTTGAGTGATGTGGGCTGGGCCAATGGGATTGCTCTGGGGGCGGGAGGAAAAAAAGGCGCCAGGAAGTGAAGCAGTGCAGAGATGGAGAGGCAGAGAGCTGGAGAGAGAGAGATTTTTTCCGGGCAATGAGAATTCAGTTTGGAGTGAGAGGCAGCCAGGCGTTCCCCTGCTGTTCTTTTCATTACCGACGAGGAGGACAGCATTCAGCGCACTCGACCTACGTTGCTGCATGGATAGCTCGCGGCACCTCTGCCTCCTGCGGCATCATCTTCCACACGTGTGTCTCTCCTGGACTGTGCGTGGGTGTCGTGAGTACCTGGTGGGGACTATACAGTCCAACTGAAACAGAATCTACAAATGTGTTACTGAGGATGAGTTTCCCCATATGTGCACCAACAGATGGCCCCCAATGGTCATAGATCAGAGCTCACTGTTTTATGTCTGTTAATGATATGTGTTATTAAATTTATTTTTGATATTCCGATCACAGTACTGACATTTATGGGTAAACAGGGAATTAGCCAAATCAACATCAACCGCTCGGAATTCGGGATCCTGTTGATTGAATATTTAAATAGTAGCCCCCATATAGTGGTCAGCAGGGTGTTAGATTTTTGGAAGCACCGCTGGGATCATTCCTGTTTACCAGACAGGTCAAATATGATTTTTCTTCCCCCGTCAGTCAGTAACAGTTAACCCAGTAATTACAACATGAAACGTTTCTTTTTACAGTGTTAGTAGCTTACTTAAGACAATGGATTTTTCTCAGGCTGCTGACTGGAGCCGCCAAAAGAATATCAGTCTTTCTCGTGGCATATTACTGAGCAATGTGCCAATAGATACTAGTGAGGAGACCATTGCTAAGGTCTTAAACACAGTGAAAGTCTTTGGTCGCACCAAGATTTGTGGTCGCCGTGGGGATTCTACTGGCACACAGTTGTTCATACTAGTGGAGACGAGCATTGATTTAACCCCTGACACTGTACCTCCAGATGTAGGTATTGAAGGAGAAGCTGGGCCATGGGCTGTGCATACGCTAGAAAGCTTGGACACACAGGATGCTGTTCCTGAAGAGGATGCTTTCCATCCAAAGCTGGTGTTACTACTACAACAGGAAGGCAAGTCAATGGAGGATTTTCAGGCCATAGTATCAGTAAATCAAGCTCCCAAAGTGGATGTGAACATGGATTTAGTGACTGCTATTGGCAAACTGGTGGACAAGTGCAACCAAGTGTCTACCGATGGGCCTAGCTACAGAAAGCTGAGACTGTTTTCAGGACTAAAACCTGTACCCCCAGGTGAGGAAGAATAAGATGCCTGGATGGAGCAGGCTACCCAGATGATCAATGAGTGGCAATGCACTGACGCCGCCAAGAGACAGTGTATAGTGGAGAGTTTAAAAGGGCCTGCTGCTGACATCGTTCGATTTTTGAAAGTTAGCACTCCCACTGCTCCGGCCACCAATTATTTATCTGCTCTGGACACAACTTATGGCACCACATAGAGTGGAGCCGACATCTTGGCCAAGTTCAGACACACATACCAGGATGAAGGAGAAAACCTCTCTGCTTTTCTATATCGCCTTGACAAACTTCTCCATCGTGCTCTTCTTAAGGGAGGAATTACGGCTGCAGACATGAATCGAGCTCGGGTGGAACAGGTAGTCAAGGGTGCACTCACTCGAGACATGGTTGCTCTGCGTGTAAGGATGAGCCACACCCTGGACAAACCCCCTTCCTTCTTCCAGCTGATGCGGGAGGTAAGAGAGGAAGAAAATTGGATTAGCGCCAGAGAAGGGGTGAAAGCTACTGCCACCGCAGCCACCGCCAGTGTACCGCAGTCCTCAGTTACGTCTGAGTTGAACAGCCTACGAAATGAGGTAAGGGAACTGACTTCTCAGGTGGCCAGACTGTTGAGCGCCGTTCCAGTTACCCCCACATCTGAAAGTACGACAGCAAGGACTGGGTCCATACGGCAAGCGCCAGAAGTTGCTGTTCGGGACTTGTCGCCCCGAGTGAAAATGTCCAAATCACTGCCAGCAGGAATCTTTTGCTACAGGTGTGGGCAAGATGGGCATACAAGGAGAGAGTGCAAAGAACTCGAGGATCTGAGGAAAGTGAATCAGAAGCTGATCAAAGCAAGCAGACAGCAGGGAAACTTCTCAGGAGCCATGTGAAGGAACGGTGCTTGGTTCCGTGTGAAATACGTTCCACCCACTGTCCACCCCCAGCGAAGCAAGGCTCAAAACAGTTACCTGCAGGATTAGTGGGGCCCATCTCTGGTGTACCTGTGCAAATAGAAGGAGTTTATGCAAGAGCTTTGCTTGACAGTGGCTCCCAAGTAACCATTTTGTATCGCAACTTCTACGACACCTACCTGAAACACTTACCTCTCCAGCCACTTGAAGACCTGGAAATATGGGGTTTAAGCTCTCACCAATACCCATATGATGGCTACCTGTCCATACAACTCGAGTTCACTGCCGCTGTAACCGGAGTGCCGCAGACAGTTGACACTTTGGCCTTAGTATGTCCTGACCCTGTGAAAGATAACAACATTGCCGTGCTGGTGGGGACAAATACCCGGATGGTGAGAGAGTTGGTTGAGTCCTTAGGAACAGGCGGGAGAACGCTTCTTGGGTACTTTGACCATACACCCCGTCCTCCGAGAAGCTTATGAGACACTCACCCAGTCTGAAACAACAGAAGGGGTAGACAAGCATGGTACTGTGTGGTTTACCCAGCACAAGCCAATCACCTTGCAACCAGGACAAGTGTTTAAAGTCACTGGCCTCCCAAAGTTTCCTGGTGATTTCACAGACCAGCTCGCACTGGTAGATCAGCCGATTGACACTTTTTCCCCTGAAGAGTTGTGGGTGAGGCCTGGGGTTCATCTTGCATCAGTTGTTTCCAGCAGACGCATTACTGTGACTGTGAAGAACCTGTCATCCAGAGAAATCTCCTTGAAACGTGGGACTCCAGTAGCCCATATTTTCCCAGTAGCCCCTGTTCCTCTGCCGAGGGCACAATGTGCGGATAAAGCTGAAATCGAACTGACCCCTTTCTCTTTTGATTTTGGAGCCTCTCCTATACCAGAGGAGGCAAGGAGGCGTCTCTGTGAGAGAATGATGGAGAGGAAAGAGGTTTTCTCTCAGCACGAGTGGGATGTAGGTTGTTCTAAAAGCACCAGACATGAGATAAGACTGAAGGATGCAAGGCCCTTCCGAGAGAGGTCACGTCGCTTGTTGCCTGCTGACTTTGAGGATGTGCGCCAGCACCTACAGGGACTACAAAGCCATGGCATCATTTCTGAATCGCGTAGTCCCTACGCATCGCCAATAGTAGTCGTACGCAAGAAGTCAGGGAAGGTGCGAATGTGCGTGGATTACCGAACCCTTAACCTTCGAACAATACCGGACCAGTACACTGTCCCAAGGATAGAAGACGCTCTTCACTGCTTGTCTGGGAGTAAATGGTTCACAGTCCTCGACCTGAGGAGCGGGTACTATCAAATACCCATGAGTGAGGCTGACAAGGAGAAGACCGCTTTTATCTGCCCGTTGGGTTTTTCTCAGTTCGAACGCATGCCTCAGGGAATTTCCGGAGCACCGGCCACTTTTCAGAGAGTCATGGAACATACTGTCGGCGACATGAACTTTCTGGAGGTGTTGGTGTACCTGGATGATCTCATTGTGTTTGGGCGAACCCTCGAAGAACACGAGGAGCGGTTGCTCAAAGTGCTTGACCGGCTCCGAGAAGAAGGTCTGAAGCTGTCGCTTGACAAGTGCCAGTTTGGCAGGACTTCTGTCACCTACGTTGGACATGTAGTGTCGCAGGACGGAATAGCGACGGACCCATCCAAGGTAGAGGCTGTTGTCTCCTGGCCAAGACCCCAAACGGTGACAGAGCTCAGATCCTTCCTTGGATTTTGTGGCTACTATCGCCGCTTTGTCAAGGACTTCTCCAAACTCTGCTGTCCCCTCAACGGACTCCTTCAAGGGTATCCTCCCCGTCCCCGCTCCAAGGGGAGTCAGACTGCAAACTCACCTGACAAGACTTACTTCAAGCCTTCTGAACCCTTTGGCTCTGGGTGGAGTGAGCAATGCGAACATGCTTTCCAAGGACTCAAGACCCGGCTCACCAAAGCCCCTGTATTGGCGTTCGCAGATCCACAGAAGCCTTACATTCTGCACGTGGATGCTAGCCTGGACGGACTAGGTGGTGTCTTATACCAAGAGCATGATGATGGTCTACGCCCAGTTGCATTCATCAGCAGAAGTCTCTCGCCATCTGAGAAAAACTATCCAGCACACAAACTGGAGTTTTTAGCTCTCAAGTGGGCTATTGTGGATAAGCTACATGACTATCTTTACGGAGCTACTGTACAAGTCAGAACGGACAACAATCCCCTGACATACGTCACAACGTCAGCTAAACTGGATGCCACTGGTCATCGCTGGCTCTCAGCACTGTCCACCTACAACTTTAGCCTTAAGTATAGACCAGGCTGGCGTAACCTTGACGCAGACTCGTTGTCTCGACGTCCACATGACAGCATGACACCAGATGATGAATGGCAAGAAATCCCAGTTCCAGGAGTGCGGGCTCTCTGTCAGACTATGTCGAGTAGCACACGAGCAGGACACTCCTATCCATGTGTGATCGAACAAATAGGGGCTCATGTGTCTGCAGTTCCCAAGGCTTTCTGTCATACCGTTGCAGTAGTAGCTGATCAGCTGCCCACTTTCAGTCCAGCAGAGCTTCAAGCTGCTCAGAAAAGCGACCCGTGTATAGGAGAAATATGGCTAGCTGTCAATCAGAAGGCACCGGCAAGTCAAATACAGACAAACCATCCTGATCTTACACTTCTGAAACGAGAGTGAGGGAAGTGGTCAATCGAGCAGGGACTGCTTTACAGGACAGTCAAACAGTCTGACCTACGCTTACGGCGACAGCTTGTGCTCCCCAAGCAGTTCCACCGTATGATTCTGAAGTCACTGCATGACAACAATGGACATCTGGGATTTGACAAGACCTATGCACTCGTCTGTGACAGATTCTTCTGGCCCAGCATGAAGCTCGACGTAGAGACCTACTGCAAGACATGTGAACGCTGCATTAAGAGAAAGACTCTGCCACAGAGAGCAGCACCACTTTCCCACATCCAAAGTTCAGGCCCTATGGATCTTGTATGCATTGACTTTCTCTCCATAGAACCTGATTCCCGCAATGTGTGCAATGTGTTGGTAGTCACTGACCACTTCACTCGGTATGCACAAGCATTCCCAACCAAGGATCAGAGAGCCATAACGGTTGCCAGAACTCTATGGGAGAAATACTTCATTCACTACGGCCTACCAACTCGCATACATTCAGACCAGGGTCGGGATTTTGAAAGCCAGTTGGTGAGAGAGATGTTGACCATGTTGGGTGTGAGGAAATCAAGAACTTCACCATACCACCCACAAGGTGACCCTCAACCAGAGAGGTTCAATAGAACCCTGTTGAACATACGAGGAACTCTTGAGCCCAGTCAAAAGTCCAAATGGAGTCAGCACATTGCACATCTGGTCCACGGGTACAACTGCACCCCAAATGAAGCTACCGGGTATTCACCCTACTTTTTAATGTTCGGGAGGGAAGCCAGACTTCCTGTGGATGTTTGCTTTGGCGTGTCAGCGGATGGGACCTCAACAACTTCCCACTTGCAGTATGTGTCTAAGATGAAGAAAGAGCTGCAAGCAGCCTATCAGTTGGCCCAAGCCACTTCCGCTAAAATGAACCAAAGTAACAAGGAGAGGTATGACCAGAGAGTGCGCTACCATTGCTTGAAGCCTGGGGATAGAGTCCTCATTCGAAACCTTGGCCTGAAAGGGAAACAGAAGCTTGCTGATCGGTGGAGTGCAAGTCCTTATGTGGTTGAGAGTCAAATGTCTGATCTTCCTGTTTATCGGCTAAAGCCTGCAGATGGTTCGGGACCCATTAAGGTCATGCACCGAAATCATATTTTGCCCCTGGGACAAGAGGTCCAATTGAGCACTGAGGTTGACTCAAAGCCCACTCCCTCTCCAAGAGCCCTCAGGCGCAGAAAAGCAAAAGAAAGGAATCAAACTCCTGAGGTTCACAAAGATGACTCCGCAGCTGATGTGCCCCTGGGAGATCAAAACTCTTCAGACTCAGAGTCAGAGTATGGACATTACCCAGAGGACTTGATCATTGACAATCCGGAGGGAATCTGTGAACAACCGGAAAAGGATGTCATGCCGACAGAGTCCAATCCCCCCACAAATGCTACAGAAGTGACAGAAGTCGCAGCGAGCTCAGAATCTTCAGAAGGGCTACCCGTTGTGATAGAAGAGGTAGTAACTGAGCAAAGGGAAGTAGAATCAGACAGTTCTGTTGAGGGCACTTACACTACAGACACATCTAACATAGCCAATCCAGAACCAGAGATAAGGAGATCACAGAGAGAGAAAGCCAGCAGACCGTTGCCATTATACAAAGCTGGGAGAGCCGTGTGCAAAGTCTGTAGTAGTAGGACATACAAGTGTTCACTCAGCTACGCCACCCACTATGCATTTTCCTGAACACTGCAATAGTTGTCATACATGGTGGTGTAACTCCTTTGCTCAGTGCTCGTCATGTATCAATATGGTACCACTCTTTTCACCCACTGTTATACCAGTCATCACACTATAAGGTACATGGTGTAATTGGTTAACTGGGTCCTATGTCATGTACTTCAGCATGGGGGCATGCTGTATTTTTGGTGGGGGGAGAATGTAAGGGACTGAGGGAAATTTGTGGGGAAGACATTTACCAGTGTTCTTTGTCCCTGGTGGGTTTCAGTGTCCTGTTTGCCGGGCGGGTGCTGTGAACAGGATGATGTTGGTTGAGTGATGTCGGCTGGGCCAATGGGATTGCTCTGGGGGCGAGAGAAAAAAAAGGTGCCAGGAAGTGAAGCAGCTGCAGAGCTGAAGAGGGAGTGTGGAGAGAGAGAGCTTTTTCCAGGCAGTGAGAATTCGGTTTGGAGTGAGAGGCAGCCAGGCATTCCCCTGCCTGTTCTTTTCATTATGGCCGAGGAGGACAGCCGTCAGAGCACTCGACCTACTTTGCTGCACGGATAGTTCGCGGCACCTCTGCCTCCTGCGGCATCATCTTCCACACCTGTGTCTCTTCTGGATGGTGTGTGTGTGTCGTGAGTAACTGGTGGGGACTATACAGTCCAACTGCAACAGTATCTACAAATGTGTTGTTGAGGATGAGTTCCCCCATGTGTGCACCAACGGATGGGCCCCAACGGTTATAGATCAGAGCTCACTGTTTTATGTCTGTTAATGATATGTGTTATTAAATTTATTTTTGATATTCCGAATACAGTACTGACATTTATGAGTAAACAGGGAATTAGCCAAATCAACATCAACTGCTAGGAATTCGGGATCCTGTTGATTGAATATTTAAATAGTAGCCCCATATTGTGGTCAGCAGGGGGTTTCATATATATATATAAAACCTCTGTGAGGAATAAAAGAATGACCAGGGTGAGGTTAGGGCCGGTCAAGGACAGTAGTGGGAACCTGTGTATGGAGTCAGTAGAGATAGGAGAGGTGATAAATGAATACTTTTCTTCAGTGTTTACCAAGGAGAGGGGCCATGTTTTTGAGGAAGAGAAGGTGTCACAGGCTAATAGGATGGAGGAAATAGATGTTCGGAGGGAGGATGTACTTGCAGTTTTGAATAAACTGAAGGTCGGTAAGTCCCCTGGGCCTGATGAAATATATCCTAGGGCTCTTTGGGAGGCAAGGGATGAGATTGCAGAGCCTTTGGCTTTGATCTTTGGGTCCTCACTGTCCACGGGAATGGTGCCAGAGGACTGGAGATTGGCGAATGTTGTTCCTCTGTTTAAGAAAGAGAATAGAAATGACCCTGGTAATTATAGACCGGTTAGTCTTATTTCGATGGTTGGTAAATTGATGGAAAAGGTCCTTAGGGATGGGAATTACAAACATTTAGAAAGATGCGGATTAATCCAGGATAGTCAGCATGGATTCGTGAAGGGCAAGTCGTGCATCACAAATTTGATTGAATTTTCTGAGGAGGTAACTAAGTGTGTTGATGAAGGTAGGGCAGTTGATGTCATATACATGGATTTTAGTAAGGCGTTTGATAAGATCCCCCATGGTCGGCTTATGATGAAAGTAAGGAGGTGTGGGATAGAGGGAAAGTTGGCCGATTGGATAGGTAACTGGCTATCTGATCGAAGACAGAGGGTGGTGGTGGATGGAAAATTTTCGGACTGGAGGCAGGTTGCTAGCGGAGTGCCACAGGGATCAGGGCTTGGTCCTCTGCTCTTTGTGATTTTTATTAATGACTTAGAGGAGGGGGCTGAAGGGTGGATCAGTAAATTTGCTGATGACACCAAGATTGGTGGAGTAGTGGATGAGGTGGAGGGCTGTTGTATGCTGCAAAGAGACATAGATAGGATGCAAAGCTGGGCTGAAAAATGGCAAATGGGGTTTAACCCTGATAAATGTGAGGTGATTCATTTTGGTAGGACTTATTTAAATGTGGATTACAGGGTCCAAGGTAGGGTTCTGAAGACTGTGGAGGAACAGAGAGATCTTGGGGTCCATATCCACAGATCTCTAAAGGTTGCCACTCAAGTGGATAGAGCTCTGAAAAAGGCCTATAGTGTGTGAGCTTTTACTAACAGGGGGTTGGAGTTTAAGAGCCGTGGGGTTATGCTGCAACTGTACAGGACCTTGGTGAGACCACATTTGGAATATTGTGTGCAGTTCTGGTCACCTCACTATAAGAAGGATGTGGAAGCACTGGAAAGAGTGCAGAGGAGATTTACCAGGATGCTGCCTGGTTTGGAGGGTAGGTCTTATGAGGAAAGGTTGAGGGAGCTAGTGCTGTTCTCTCTGGAGTGGTGGAGGCTGAGGGGAGACTTAATAGAGGTTTATAAAATGATGAAGGGGATAGATAGAGTGAACGTTCAAAGACTATTTCCTCGGGTGGATGGAGCTATTACAAGGGGGCATAACTATAGGGTTCATGGTGGGAGATATAGGAAGGATATCAGAGGTAGGTTCTTTACGCAGAGAGTGGTTGGGGTGTGGAATGGACTGTCTGCAGTGATAGTGGAGTCAGACACTTTAGGAACATTTAAGCGGTTATTGGATAGGCACATGGAGCACACCAGGATGATAGGGAGTGGGATAGCTTGATCTTGGTTTCAGATAAAGCTCGGCACAACATCGTGGGCCGAAGGGCCTGTTCTGTGCTGTACTGTTCCATGTTCTATGTTCTATATATATATATATATATATATCTGGAAGCAACTGGAGCTGAGGGGAAATAGAAATGGGACGGGAAAGTCAGAGGAGACAGCTGGCATACGGGGAAATTTTGTTGGAGTTCAGAGTTTAATGAATGAGCATTCTTAGCTCACTATAAGAAGGATGTGGAAGCACTGGGAAAAAAAATGCCAGTGCTGCAAATGTCAAAGAAAGAAGCACAGAAATGCTGGAAATTTTTTTCAGATGAGTGATGGAACGTAGTATAGAACATAGAACATAGAACATAGAACATCTAGTATAACGGCCCTCGTTTTAAGTTTACGATAATAAGTAGACTGGTTTAAGGAGAAGATTGCAAGGTGCCTTATATATAGAATGACGATTCATCGTGTGCCTAATACAATATAAAGGCATTGTCTGTTAATCACATGTCATCATTAGTAATGATTTTTCTAAACAAGTATTGTAACTAAAATGTAGTTTTATATGTGTTCATGTGTCTTGGCCAAACAACGATCTATTTGCTCAGCAGGATGGGATGAAGACAGCATCAGACATGCCACATCTTTGAGACAATGAAGCACAGTGAGCAGTTCGTTCTTATCAGTCTGGGTGAGGCAGCTGAAAGTCAATCAGGGAATTCAATGAATGCCACTGGATTCACTCCTGGTTAGCGAGGCTGGTACAGTTTCTCATGTTGATGAGAAGGGGCCCGATTCAGGCAGGAGAACTGACTCCTTTACCAATTAAAAGTTGCAGGTGTTAGCAGTAGCCTTTGACATACAAGATTTACATAGTTAGGTTTCTTAGCAACGGGGGAAGAATTTTCAGGTTCAATTGACTAATGAGCACTTATTCCTGCTGACAGGTCGAATGTTATTGGCTAAGGTAATATTGTGTAACATTATAATTCGACCATCCAGTTTGGATGACAGACTGGGTAGGGAATTGAAATGTTCAGAAATGTATATCAATTTCACGTTTGTATTCTTACCACAGAGAGAATAGTAGCAACTCACTGACTGTCTTTTCTTCTGGTGCATGCAATAAATTTTATTTAGTTTTTTTCAATGCATGTGTAATCTTTGTAATGGTTGAGTGAGATCAGCTGAGTGCAAAACATTCCAGTGGGAAGCCTCGGAAAATTCCTCTTACAGTGATGAAGCATTTACAGAAAGAGAACTATCAAATTAATACAAATACAATACATGGAAGCGGGGACAATAAAGGGAGAGCCAGGTTAATCCAAGTTGTTGTACAACAATTATCAATCGACAATTTAAGCTGATGAAGATTGATAAAGCAAAACATTAAACAACCTCTTTCTCCAATGTTGCTTATCAAGGTTAATTTAAAATTTGGACACTTTTCATGTCAAAGTAATAACTTGTTTTTATCTTGCACTTTCAATGTCTCTTGACAACATAAATAGATGTGTCGTCAACTTGGCATTTATTATTCTTTAATCTGTGTTCCTTTATATAATTTGAGGCCTAAAACAGACCCAGATCTTTATTCACCTGAACACTATTAATTTAAATCCACCTGAGTGCTCAATTGGAGCTGGTGTGTACACGTTTTATCCAATTGAAAGCATTAAACACAATGGCACCGTCGAAATGTATGGACACTCTCCACAGCACGACTTTCAAACAAATTACCTGATATAGCAACTGTTGCACAGTGTGTACAACATTCCCACCGCCCTGGCACTCCTAAATCACAATAATCCTGTGCTGTGGGTTCATTCCATTTGTGATGGAAAAATGAACAAATAAAAATAGAAGAGGTGTTCTATTCGACCAAATGCGGCCTATCCGTTTCTGTCCCCACGTACTGTCCAGAAACTGCTGTGTGTCGCAAGCTCTGCATGATTATAAGTACTGAAATAATTTATAAGCTGGCAGACTCCGATAATTATCTCAATATTATTACAGATCCATAAATGTACTTCAACTTCCGATCGATGTCAATAAAAAATAAACTAATTATTTCACTGTGAAATTAGAATTATAATATAGACTATTTTACTATTTTTCAGCTTCAGGGAATACAATTTCTCAATGAAAATGGTTTGGAAACAAATATTTTTATTCTGAATTAACCGAATCAATTATATTTTTTTCTGTGGGATCTTACATTCGTGCCATTGCCTTAATATTCAGTTACGTGCAGTCGTAGTTTTAGTAATTAGACTTTTCCCATATCGCAGCGTCCATTTCAGTTCTGCCCTGAATTTGGATTGGGTTAGAGCGTACATACACGTGCTGGTACAGCAGTTCAGTGTACTGAGCATGTCGGCGCTTTCGTGAATCACAGCAACATGATGGTTGAAGTCGGGGAAACTGTACCTTCCAGTGAGGCGTGAGAAAAGGAAGAGGCCGATTGTTGGCATCCACAACAAGATGAAACTGGACGAGGCTGCAAAGAGCAATACCAGGGCTTTCCTCCGATTCTTCATCTCGGGATCCGCGGAAATCGTACCATCTCCCCGGAATCCCTGCCGGATACGACTGGCCACCAAGACGTGCCTGATTGTCAACATGTTGAGCAGCACCACAGCCAAGTAAGGAACCAAGGGATTTAAAATAACGTTCACCCAGTCAAACACTCTCCAGGTCTGCACAGAGTCATTGCTGAGAGCTTCTTTATTTTGGTTTTGCAGGTTTTTATGATCATAGTAATGAAAATTTGTGAAGTAATTGGGGATTCTTCTCAAATATGTCCCAAGATAAATCACCACAACTATCAGAACTGCAGATTTCGGAGTACAGTAAGTTCCTCTGAACCTCTGGCAGCAGATTGCCACAAAGCGGTCAAAGGTGAAGGACACGGTTAGCCATACTGAGCAGTCAATCACAGCCATACTCATGACGGAGTTGAGGCCATAGGCTACGCTGTTAAGGTAAAACACCTGTGGGAAATGGGGAACCAGTATATAATTTACCAGAACAAAAAATGTGAGGACCAGGAGGTCCGCCGCGACCATGGCTACCAGGTAGACAGCAGTGCTCTTGCCCAGACCGCAGTCCCTGAGTTGGAGTGTTAGCATCGTGATTAAGTTGGCTACAATAAAGAAAATTTAAGAGAGGTTAGACCAAACAGCTACAGGACTTAGCTTGAGTTCAATAATGGAAAGTCAATGTCCTCTTATCTCAAATGCAATATTTATTTTACCACTTTGATATGTTTGTAATAGCCCCCATCCTGAAATCGTCAAACAACTCTGCAGTACATCATTTCTCCTCCATTTTTTATTAGAGTCCATGCTCCAACATTCCAGTCTCTGTCATCTACTCAATTTCCGCCTATAATTCACTGCCACGTTTCTCACCTTCATTGAGATCCTTTGTAAAGTTTTCCACCCTGACGGCGAGATGAGATCTTTAGTGAAAGATGTCCATAGCTGGATGTATTGGCAGCTCAACAAACGGAGCACAGAGTGCAGACAATAAACCAGGGGTTCTCTGGAGCCTAGCTTTGGTAGAGTGCAAATATGTGATGTTGTATTAAGTTAACACTGCACCAAAGGGCGAGGACATGGAAGCATTTGAAAGGGACAATGCGAACGTTACATGCTAGCGTACCGTTCCAGGGGATTAGGAGGAAGACACGGAGAATCTTAGCCTTCATTTCAAAGGAGCCAAGTAGGAACGCGTGTTCAAAAAAAAGCGTTTAAAATCAGTTTTGAGACACCATCGCGAATTCTGTGTGGAGCTTTACGCTTCTTTTCCAAGGATGGGAATACTTGCATTTTTGGAAGCACTTCAATGAGAGCAAAAGAAGTTTATTGATGAACGCGAGCTGTTGACTTAAGAGGCAACGTTGGACATGTGGGGTGTATACAAATTAGAGTTCTGAATTGTGAGAGATTAAACAGTTGCAAACATTTAATATTCTGGCTTATCAGTCCAAATGCGAAGTGGATGCTTACACCATATTACACGTATTTAAGGAAATATATTATTTTATTGCAGGCAGTTATGATAAGGTTTTAACTACGATGATCCACTGTATAGAGCGAGTGTCTTATGAGGATAGGTTAACCATGTTGGGACTCTACTCATTGGAATTTAGACGAATGAGAGATGATCTCAATGAAACATACAGGATTTTTAAGGAGCTTGACAGGGTAGATGCTGAGAGGATGATTCACCTCATGGGAGAGTCTAATGCTACAGAACATTGTTTCCGAGCAAAGGGGAACCCCTTTAAGACTGAGAGGGGGAGACATTACTTCTTTCAGAGGTTTGTGATTCATTAAAATCACTTGCCAAAGGGTGTTGTGGGGGCAGAATCCTTGTGTAAATTTAAGGCTGAGAAGATCGACTTTTCATCAATAAGGGAATCAAGGGTAATCGAAAAGGGCAGGAAAATGGATCTGAAGAAAGTCAGACCAGCCATGGTCCAATTGAATGATGCAGCAGGCTCCAGGGGCCAACCGGCCAACACCTGTTCCTATTTCGTATAGTATTATGGTCTACTGTGGGAGTCCACATATAAGACATGCAGTTGTATTCATGTTGTTTCCCATTGATGAAATGTATGCACAGTTCCATCTTCAATCAGAGTGCCATTAGTGTGTAAAATTCTCTTCCCGAGGGAGCAGTAGCGGCTGGGCCATTGAATATATTCAGGACTAAATTAGTCAGGTTAATATTTGGATCCACACTAAGTGAATATTTATAGGGTAGAGCAGGATAGTAGGATGAAGACCACAGTCAGGTCATGAATGATGTGATTGAATAACGTGGAAGGACGTTATTCCTTCGCGCTCCGACTCTGTTCCTCGTATTGTAGTCTCATTATTTCTGCATAATTGGGCATTATCTGAGTGTTGGACAAGGTTCAGATTATTTCATTCTTAGTCATCCTCACAGATATGATATCACCGGCAATATCGACTCTCATACTCTCATACTCGGTGTTCCTAAAGTTACATATCCAGTGCAGGCCGTGGGGACAGCCACACTTACAAATCAGTTAGATGTATGTCAATTGATTGCCCTCAGAGGCTGCCATGTATTTGAGGATAATAGTGCGCTATTGTCTCTTGAAGATAATCAGTAGATTTAATGTTTGATTCCAATTTTGAACGGGATGTTTGCCTTGTGGCAAAATTTGTTTCTGATGCGTTTTAGGTGAAGCTTGGTAAGTGCAGAAGGAAAAATGCAGAATCATTTGTTGGTATTGAGCGAAGGAGACGAATGAAGCAGTTGGCGAATGCCAAACTGGCAGGAACAATGTAACAGCTGAAATCGATGTCTATGTTTACATTATGCAGTTTAGTACATCGCATTTGCTCCTCAAAATCTGATATTCCTCACTCTGGGGGTACAAGACTAGATTGTGTAACTGCTCTGAGAATACTCCAAATAATCAAGCATGACCCATATCTCCAGTTACGCCGGTTAATTCTGTACCTGGCAGTCACACTAATGCCACTATTCATGGCCTGCAGCTTTGTTCGATTGAAGCTGTATGCAAGACTGTGGAAGAGCAACACATTTTAATGTTAGAATCTTTATAGACATGTGAACTCGATATTGATTTCAACTATTTCAGACAATAATTTATGACGCACCGCCTGAACAATTTTGTTTATGCCTATTTGCTTGTTTTTTTTTCTTCTTCTATTTTCCTGCCTTCCGACACTGATTTCATTCTTCAGCGATTCACACCCACACTGGGTAAATCCCTTACTTCTTTATTGAAAGGTTGACTCTTCCATTTGTATTTTGTACCATGAAACGTGCTGCCATTTCGTCTCCCCCGCCCCCTCTCTCCACCCCGCAGTCTGATTTTTGCTGGCCTGCTCACTTTCTCTTGCACAACTTCCACCATCAATCTCTCTTCTTGCATTTCTGAAGAAAACAGCTTTGAGCTGAATCATGCAGCCTGAACGGTCTTCACAGATCCAGCCACATTCACTGACTATTTCAATCATGTTTTTTTTCGTTCATGACGTTGTGCAACAAAATGCTACAACAGGGACTATTTCAACAGCGGATGAGAACAGAGACCACACTAAAATAGAGTGTAACTGAACATTGACTGCTATTTAACTATCAGACTGTCGTAAAATTGGTAAACGAAATCAACACACTACAATATGTGAGTTAAAATGAACTGCAGCCAATGATGTCTAATTACATGGGGTCAGTCGCATAGTGCTGTTGTTAATAGAATAGAATAGAAACCCTACAGTGCAGAAGGAGGCCATTCGGCCCATCGAGTCTGCACCGACCACAATCCCACCCAGGCCCTATCCCCACATATTTACCCGCTAATCCACACATCTCAGGACTCTAAGGGCCAATTTTTAACCTGGCCAATCAACCTAACCCACACATCTTTGGACTGTGGGAGGAAACCGGAGCACCCGGAGGAAACCCACGCAGACACGAGGAGAATGTGCAAACTCCACACAGACAGTGACCCGAGCCGGGAATTGAACCCGGGACCCTGGAGCTGTGAAGCAGTAGTGCTAACCATTGTGCTACCGTGCCGCCCCAAATGGACTAGTAATCCAGGGACCCAGGGTAATGCTCTGGGGGGAAAAAGAGAAAATGCTGTAAAACTCAGCATGTCTGGCAGCATCTATAAAGAGAGAAAAGAGCTGATGTTTCGAGTCGAGATGACCCTTTGCCAAAGCTAAAATGCTCTGGTTGACTAAGTTTGAATCCTATTAGTGTTCTATAACGGGTTCACTAATGTATTTCATATGGAGTTATTATTTGGTGTGCACTGTATCTGACTGCAGCGTTACCTTCAGGGATGGGCGATCAATTGCTGGCCCAAAAAGCGATACCCGTATCTAATGCACGAATAAAATAGATCAGTCAAGCATCACGCTCTTAGCAATATCAGAGAAATATGGGTCAGAAAAATATCAGAATGAAGTCACATTTGGATTGCACAATGGTTAACACTGCCGCCGTACAGCGCCAGAAGCACAGGTCCAAATCTGACTTTCAGTGGTGTTTATGTGAAGTCTGCACGTTCTCCACGTGTCTGCGTGGGTTTCCCGGAGATGATCTCCCTATTTTCTCAGTAAAATCAATACGTGTTGATATATTAGTGTTCAGTCTGGGGGGTGTCTGCATGAATGCAGCAATTGCATTTTTTTGGTTAATAACTGTTTTTCCCTGATAGATGCTCCTCGTTTAGCTGAATTTATCCTGCATTATCTATTCGTTTCATTTCAGATTTCCAGCATCTTCTGTGCTTTCCTGTCTTTCAGAAGACATAATTGGAGGAACAAAGGGAGCTTGGATGGTTCTTGGTGGGAAAGAGTTTACTGAGAGAGAGTAAGGATTTGCGTGAACAGAGAATTTGAAAATAGATATGTTGTGACAGACGGATGTAACGCAGATCGAAGTACACAGCAGCGATTCGTGAAATCAATACATGGGCAGAAGAATACTGGAGGAGTTCGAATTTACAGCCACAGAGATGGAAAGGAATAGATGATCTGAACCGAACTCATGGAAGGAAGGGTTTATTTTTTTTCAATGGAACAAAGTGAAGATGTATCAACAAAGGTTAACACTGACTGAAAATAATTTAAACTCTTACCAGGTACACATAAAGCCGCGAGGATATGGTAGAAAACATCTCGAATCCTCAGAATTATTGCTTCCTCCATTTGATGTCCCTCCTTTGTGCGTTTGTTCTCTGGTGGGGTACAAGAAATCATATTACTTAAAAGACGACCCGTTACTTATACACTACTAATAATTCCAGAGGGATAAATTGTTGTGTAATTCGCTACATCAATTACAGTACATTAAACAAACATTTTTTTCAGCATTTTACGTGGCAAATGCTGAAAGAAAAGTTTGTTTAATGTACTGTAATTGATGTAGCGAATTACACAACAATTTGAGGAATATCAAAACCCAGGACATGAAGGCTTCAGTCACTTGCAGACCACGGGTTACTATTATTTTATTTCACTTTCAAAAGCTCATTTAACATTTGCACTAATATATATATCAGGATTCCTGATCGCTAAGGGAATTAGGGGTTATAGGGATCAGGCGGGTAAGTGGAACTGATCCACTTCAGATCAGCCATGATCTTATTGAATGGCGGGGCAGGCTCGAGGGGCTAGATGGCCTACTCCTGCTCCTATTTCTTATGTTCTTATATATTGCCAGGATATAACATTGAGAACGTCCGCTGATACATCCTTTCAGAAATTCGTGAACAAAATGATAGTGCATATTCATGAGCCACACAAGGATTTGTGTTCCTGGTTATACAAAGTTTCTCGCACTCTGTTAATACTTTGGTTCTATGATGTATATCTCAAACTATTCAAACCCTGCTAACAACCCGTGTGTATTCTTTTTCTACCGTCAAAATATATTCTGATGCGTGTTTAATATATAAAGAACATGCCCAACATCCCCTCTGTGCCTGTTTCATTTCCCTCCAATAAGGACACACCCACAGCTACAACCAAGTCACTCGATTGCGACCTTGAAAGTTTTAGTGAAGAATGGGACATCTATTGCCAGTGCACAAATTAAGATCATATTCAGATTCTCAGAAGTTGCACGACATTAGCTTTACTCTGACACATTTACTTTCTTTAAGAGTGCGTGTTTTAGCGGCGATGGCAGTATCTGAAGTTTGTAACAAATTTGTGTGAGTTTCGGTTTAAAAAAGCACTATTTAGATGAAGCAGCGAGTTCAGGATTTGAAGTAGCTGAATACATTGTCAAATGCACAAGGCTGTAAAGTGTCTAACTGGACCAAAGTCGATGTTACACAAGTTTGTGCTTTGTTTCACGATGACATTTGAACAGGCCAAGCATTGAAATGTGGGCATGCGTGAGAAATATGTGTTGACTTGGCTAACAAAATGCAAGGTGAGGCCGCGCTTGTGGAATGAATTACGATTTTCAGCAAATTCGGCACCCAGTCTTCACAGACTTATTTTGTTTTTTTCTGCTTTGCCTTCTGCATCCCTCTACTACTGTAGAATCCAAGCAATTTCTACTCTTTTTCATCTCTGAAGAAGAGTCAATCTTATGAGGTTAACTGACTTCCTTTGTCTCCCCAGAAGGTGACCGAATTTGTGACTATTTACACCATGTTCTATTTCCTTTGGGAAACCAGTAACTCCCCAAAATGACTTGTCTTCTTTTAGAATGTGGAAATTGATTGCATTTTCTGAATATTTGGATAATGACGTGGAGTTAATTTTCATGGTCAGAAGTTCAGTATGAAAATTTCAAAAAGTATGACTCTCCCAGGGAGAGGGAGTTGGGGATACGGGGGATGGGGCGGGGGGAGCGGTGACGAGGTGATAATCTCTGAAAGATTATACAAATGTCTCAGGCAGTGAATGACAAAATGATGACTTGAGGCAGCGAAAAAGAGACAGGAAACGTGCAAGAGAAAGTTTGTTTTAACTAAAGATTTTCAACGAGTAGGGCGACGTGGTAGCACAGTTGTTAGCACTGCTTCCTCACAGTGCTAGGGATTCGGGTTCGATCCCCGGCTTGGGTCACCGTCTGTGCAGAGTCTGCGCGTTCTCCCTGTGTCTGCGTGGGTTTCCTTTGGGTGCATCGGTTCCTTTCACATTCTGATAGACATGCTGGTTAGGTGCATCGATCCGAACAGGCGCCAGGCTGTGGGGACTTGGGGAATTTCACAGTAACTTCATTGCCGTTTTAATATAACACTATTAATATAACAGTATTACTTGTGACTAATAAATTAATTTTATGATTGGGGCAGAGACTGGAAATGATTGAAAAAAGCTTTTGGAGGAGGGCGGAAGTGTGGGTGAGTGTCATTCATTGGCACGTTGAGCTAAGCATTGATGCAAATGATTCAGCCTTTCCTTCAACACCAATGTGCTGATTTCCCCCATTGTTGGGCATAGGGATATTTGTAGATCTTCCTCCAGCGTATCCAGCACCGATCCTGATTCAATGCATCAGAATTGCAGAACTTAGGTAAGATCCGTTGGTTGTCGAATTGCACAATTCCGTCTCACAACTGTAGTGTATCAATATGGCATGCAAGTGGTCCTGTTGTTTACTATCACATATTTCCAAAGATGTGCGGGTTAGGTTGGTTGGCCATGCTAAAATTGCCCCTTAGTGTCCTGAGATGCGTAGGTTGGAGGGATTAGTGGGTAAAATATATGGGGGTAGGGCCTGGGTGGGATTGTGGTCGGTGCAGACTCGATGGGCCGAATGGCCTCTTTCTGTACTGTAGGGTTTCTATGATTATGATTTGGCACTTAATTTATAATTATGCCCAGTGGTGCTCCGGGGATACCTTCTTGGGACATTCATTTGCTTGAAGTCTATCCGCAGTTCGATGCGAATAGTAGAGGACTACATTGAGAGAATCTGCAAATTTGTGTATTATTATTCCCTTCCTCCAGTATTTGTTGAGCTCTTCATGTGCTGTTGAGTTGATTTTTTGTTTTAATCTTGGCACCCTTTGGAAACTCGAGTATTTGATGGCCAGTGAATAGTGTAATGGAAAACACATGGATTGAATTGGTAGATTGAGATTTCTTTTCGTGAGGGGAGTCAGGAAAACTAATTGGGCCATGCAGAAAATGCTTTGGGGCTTAGAACTGATATTGCTAACTCACCCCAAATTCTGAAGAACAAAAATATTTAAGTGCTAGACTGATTAACATCCCGTCATTGAAAAGTAGCATCATTACTTTTACAACATAAACATTTCCTTCTATAAGTATCAAGCAAACCAGACATTGAACAGATTAAATGTTAACACTGGCAAAACAGAAAATATGGCATTTTCATTAACCATTAAGAATAGTATGAATTCCTCCAAATGAGAGACAAAATGTAAAAAACGATCCTTTATTTATGTGGTCAGTCAGCTATCTGTACTGGTAATGACAGTAAAGGCTAGCAAGGTCATGCCTCTGGATTGCATAGTCACCAAAGAAGTGACTCAATTAATACAAAAGCATCAGTACTGAACACGGCAGGTTTGAGAAGATCCATTGATTAATGGGAAGTTCTGAACCAGACAAATATTGTTCAACATTCAGGTCTCGCATGGCTCACTGCGCTATAAGAGTGCAAACACTTTATTCATATTGTGTTTCTAGTTACTAATGTACTACCTGAACACTGGAATGAAATGCAATTAGTCACGGATACACTGCTCACATTGGCGTTCGCACACTGACAGAATGCAAGTTTCATAATAATTGACAGTGAGCTGTGGGAGACTGTTTTCAGTAATAATGTGACTGGGTAAGTTTTGCAGATATTCAGCCCTATTTATTGGGGACGTGAGTTCAGTTACACCATGGTACCTGGTTCACATTCAGCAAACAGGAAATGTCGAGCTTGCCTCAGTAATGGTGACAGCCTTAATATTGGTTTTAAATTACATCTCGTTCATTGATGTATTTTAATCAGTGCCATATGCTCTCATTACCGCATATGAAGTATTTGTGATTCCAGACAGCGAGATTTGTTTTCGCTGAGCAGTCCCCCGAAATGACCTGGTGTGCTCCTCAGTTGCACAGAAATTACGAATGGGAAACAAGTGCTGAGATTAGAAGTCTCATGGAACATATGTAAGGGACTGAGGAAAATTTGTGGGGAAGACAGTTACCAGTGTTCTTTGTCCCTGGTGGGTTTCAGTGTCCTGTTTGCCGGGAGGGTGCTGTGAACAGGATGCTGTTGGTTGAGTGATGTGGGCTGGCCAATGGGATTGCTCTGGGGGCGGGAGGAAGAAAAGGCGCCAGGAAGTGAAGCAGTGCAGAGATGGAGAGGCAGAGAGCTGGAGAGAGATAGTTTTTTTCCGGGCAATGAGAATTCAGTTTGGAGTGAGAGGCAGCCAGGCGTTCCCCTGCTGTTCTTTTCATTACAGCCGAGGAGGACAGCATTCAGCGCACTCGACCTACGTTGCTGCACGGATAGCTCGCGGCACCTCTGCCTCCTGCGGCATCATCTTCCACATGTGTGTCTCTCCTGGACTGTGTGTGGGTGTCGTGAGTACCTGGTGGGGACTATACAGTCCAACTGAAACAGAATCTACAAATGTGTTACTGAGGATGAGTTTCCCCATGTGTGCACCAACAGAGGGCCCCCAATGGTCATAGATCAGAGCTCACTGTTTTATGTCTGTTAATGATATGTGTTATTAAATTTATTTTTGATAAGTGTGTGGTGATCCATTTTGGCAGATCCAATGGGATGAAGCAGCAATATAATATGAAGGGTACCATTCTTAGCAGTGTAGAGGATCAGAAGGACCTTGGGGTCCGGGTCCATAGGACTCTTAAATCGGCCTCGCAGGTGGAGGATGCGGTCAAGAAGGCGTACGGCGTACTGGCCTTCATTAATCGAGGGATTGAGTTTAGGAGTCGGGAGATAATGCTGCAGCTTTATAGGACCCTGGTTAGACCCCACTTGGAGTACTGCGCGCAGTTCTGGTCACCTCATTACAGGAAAGATGTTGAAGCCATTGAAAGGGTGCAGAGGAGATTTACAAGGATGTTGCCTGGATTGGGGGGCATGCCTTATGAGGATAGGTTGAGGGAGCTTGGTCTCTTCTCCCTGGAGAGACGAAGGATGAGAGGTGACCTGATAGAGGTTTACAAGATGTTGAGAGGTCTGGATAGGGTAGACTCTCAGAGGCTATTTCCAAGGGCTGAAATGGTTGCTACGAGAGGACACAGGTTTAAGGTGCTGGGGGGTAGGTACAGAGGAGATGTCAGGGGTAAGTTTTTCACTCAGAGGGTGGTGGGTGAGTGGAATCGGCTGACATCGGTGGTGGTGGAGGCAAACTCGTTGGGGTCTTTTAAGAGACTTCTGGATGAGAACATGGGATTTAATGGGATTGAGGGCTATAGATAGGCCTAGAGGTGGGGATGTGATCGGCGCAACCTGTGGGCCGAAGGGCCTGTTTGTGCTGTGGCTTTCTATGTTCTATGTTCTATGTTCTATATTCCGATCATAGTACTGACATTTATGGGTAAACAGGGAATTAGCCAAATCAACATCAACCGCTCGGAACTCGGGATCCTGTTGATTGAATATTTAAATAGTAGCCCCCATATAGTGGTCAGCAGGATGTTAGATTTTTGGAGGCACCGCTGGGATCATTCCTGTTTACCAGACAGGTCAAATATGATTTTTCTTCCCCCGTCAGTCAGTAACAGTTAACCCAGTAATTACAACAGGAAAAGTTTTACAGTGTTAGGAGCTCACTTAAGACAATGGATTTTTCTCAGGCTGCTGACTGGAGCCGCCAAAAGAATATCAGTCTTTCTCGTGGCATATTACTGAGCAATGTGCCAATAGATACTAGTGAGGAGACCATTGCTAGGGTCTTAAACACAGTGAAAGTCTTTGGTCGCACCAAGATTTGTGGTCGCCGTGGGGATTCTACTGGCACACAGTTGTTCATACGAGTGGAGACTAGCATTGATTTAACCCCTGACACTGTACCTCCAGATGTAGGTAAAGAAGGAGAAGCTGGGCCATGGGCTGTGCATACGCTAGAAAGCTTGGACACACAGGATGCTGTTCCTGAAGAGGATGCTTTCCATCCAAAGCTGGTGTTACTACTACAACAGGAAGGCAAGTCAATGGAGGATTTTCAGGCCATAGTATCAGAAAATCAAGCTCCCAAAGTGGATGTGAACATGGATTTAGTGACTGCTATTGGCAAACTGGTGGACAAGTGCAACCAAGTGTCTATCGATGGGCCTAGCTACAGAAAGCTGAGACTGTTTTCAGGACTGAAACCTGTACCCCCAGGTGAGGAAGAATACAATGCCTGGATGGAGCAGGCTAGCCAGATGATCAATGAGTGGCAATGCAGACGCCGCCAAGAGACAGCGTATAGTGGAGAGTTTAAAAGGGCCTGCTGCTGACATCGTTCGATTTTTGAAAGTTAGCACTTCCACTGCTACGGCCACCAATTATTTATCTGCTCTGGACACAGCTTATGGCACCACAGAGAGTGGAGCCGACATCTTGGCCAAGTTCAGACACACATACCAGGATGAAGGAGAAAAACTCTCTGCTTTTCTATATCGCCTTGACAAACTTCTCCATCGTGCTCTTCTTCAGGGAGGAATTACGGCTGCAGACATGAATCGAGCTCGGATGGAACAGCTGGTCAAGGGTGCACTCACTCGAGACATGGTTGCTCTGCGTGTAAGGATGAGCCACACCCTGGACAAACCCCCTTCCTTCTTCCAGCTGATGCGGGAGGTAAGAGAGGAAGAAAATTGGATTAGCGCCAGAGAAGGGGTGAAAGCTACTGCCACCGCAGCCACCGCCAGTGTACCGCAGTCCTCAGTTACGTCTGAGTTGAACAGCCTACGAAATGAGGTAAGGGAACTGACTTCTCAGGTGGCCAGACTGTTGAGCGCCGTTCCAGTTACCACTACATCTGAAAGTACGACAGCAAGGACTGGGTCCGTACAGCAGGCGCCAGAAGCTGCTGTTCGGGACGCGTCGCCCCGAATGAAAATGTCCAAACCACTGCCAGTAGGAATCTTTTGCTACAGGTGTGGGCAAGATGGGCATACAAGGAGAGAGTGCAAAGAACTCGAGGATCTGAAGGAAGGGAAACAGAAGCTTGCTGATCGGTGGAGTGCAAATCCTTATGTGGTTGAGAGTCAAATGTCTGACCTTCCTGTTTATCGGCTAAAGCCTGCAGATGCTTCGGGACCCATTAAGGTCATGCACCAAAATCTTATTTTGCCCCTGGGACAAGAGGTCCAATTGAGCACTGAGGTTGACTCAAAGCCCACTCCCTCTCCAAGAGCCCTCAGGCGCAGAAAAGCAAAAGAAAGGAATCAAACTCCTGAGGTTCACAAAGATGACTCCGCAGCTGATGTGCCCCTGGGAGATCAAAACTCTTCAGACACAGAGTCAGAGTATGGACATTACCCAGAGGACTTGATCATTGACAATCCGGAGGGAATCTGTGAACAACCGGAACAGGATGTCATGCCTACAGAGTCCAATCCCCCCACAAATGCTACAGAAGTGCCAGAAGTCGCAGCGAGCTCAGAATCTTCAGAAGGGCTACCTGTTGTGATAGAAGAGGTAGTAACTCAGCAAAGGGAAGTAGAATCAGACCGTTCTGTTGAGGGCACTTACACTACAGACACATCTAACATAGCCAATCCAGAACCAGAGATAAGGAGATCACAGAGAGAGAGAAAGCCAGCAGACCGTTTCCATTATACAAAGCTGGGAGAGCCGTGTGCAAAGTCTGTAGTAGTAGGACATACAAGTGTTCACTCAGCTACGCCACCCAATATGCATTTTACTGAACTCTGCAATAGTTGTCATACATGGTGGTGTAACTCCTTTGCTCTGTGCTCGTCATGTATAAATAAGGTACCACTCTTTTCACCCACTGTTATACCAGTCATCACAGTATAAGTTACATGGTGGAATTGGTTAACTGGGTCCTATGTCATGTACTTCAGCATGGGGGCATGCTGTATTTTTGGTAGGGGGAGAATGTAAGGGACTGAGGAAAATTTGTGGGGAAGACATTTACCAGTGTTTTTTGTCCCTGGTGGGTTTCAGTGTCCTGTTTGCCGGGCAGGTGCTGTGACCAGGATGCTGTTGGTTGAGTGATGTGGGCAGGGCCAATGGAATTGCTCTGGGGGCGGGAGGAAAAAAAGGCGCCAGGAAGTGAAGCAGTGCAGAGCTGGAGAGGCAGAGAGCTGGAGAGGGAGTGTGGAGAGAGAGAGATTTTTTCCAGGCAGTGAGAATTCAGTTTGGAGTGAGAGGCAGCCAGGCGTTCCCCTGCCTGTTCTTTTCATTACCGACGAGGAGGACAGCCTTCAGCGCACTCGACCTACGTTGCTGCACGGATAGCTCGCGGCACCTCTGCCTCCTGCGGCATCATCTTCCACACGTGTGTCTCTCCTGGACTGTGTGTGGGTGTCGTGAGTAACTGGTGGGGACTATAAAGTCCAACTTGAACAGTATCTACAAATGTGTTACTGAGGATGAGTTTCCCCATATATGTTCCCCATATAACCCAACGGTTATAGATCAGAGCTCACTGTTTTATGTCTGTTAATGATATGTGTTATTAAATTTATTTTTGATATTCCGATCACAGTACTGACATTTATGGGTAAACAGGGAATTAGCCATATCAACATTAACCGCTAGGAATTCGGGATCCTGTTGATTGAATATTTAAATAGTAGCCCCATATAGTGGTCAGCAGGGGGTTACCCATAGAACATAGAACAGTACAGCACAGAACAGGCCCTTCGGCCCACGATGTTGTGCCGCGCTTTGTCTGAAACCCAAATCAAGCTATTTCCTCCCTATCATCCCGAAGTGCTCCATGTGCCTATCCAATAGCTTCTTAAATGTTCCTAAAGTTTCTGACTCCACTTTCCCTGCAGACACTCCATTCCACACCCCAACCACTCTCTGAGTAAAAAACCTACCTCGAACATCCTTCCTGTATCTCCCACCATGAATCCTATCGTTATGCCCCCGAGATACTACTCCATTCACCCGAGGAAATAGTCTTTGAACGTTCACTCTATCTATCCCCCTCATCATCTTATAAACATCTATCAAGTCTCCTCTCAACCTCCTCCGCTCCAAAGAGAAAAGCCCAAGTTCCCTCAACCTTTCCTCATAAGACCTACCCTCCAAACCAGGCAGCATCCTGGTAAATCTCCTGTGCACTCTTTCCAGTGTCTCCACATCCTTCTTATAGTGAGGTGACCAGAACTGCACACAATATTCCAAATGTGGTCTCACCAAGGTCCTGTACAGTCGCAGCATAACCCCATGGCTCTTAAACTCAAACCCCCTGTTAATGAACGCCAACACACTATAGGCCTTCTTCACGGCTCTATCCACTTGAGTGGCAACCTTCAGAGATCTATGGATATGAACCCCAAGATCTCTCTGTTCCTCCACATTCTTCAGAACACTACCTTTGACCCTGTAATCCACATTTAAATTAGTCCTACCAAAATGAATCACCTCGCATTTGTCAGGGTTAAACTCCATTTGCCATTTTTCAGCCCAGCTCTGCATCCTATCTATATCTCTTTGCAGCCTACAACAGCCCTCCACCTCATCCACTACTCCACCAATCTTGGTGTCATCAGCAAATTTACTGATCCACCCTGCAGCCCCCTCCTCCAAATCATTTATAAAAATGACAAATAGCAGAGGACCAAGCACTGATCCCTGTGGCACTCCGCTGGTAACCGGTTTCCAGTCCGAAACTTTTCCATCCACCACCACCCTCTGTCTTCTGTTAGATAGCCAGTTACCTATCCAATCAGCCAAACTTCCATCTATCCCACACATCCTTACTTTCTTCATCAGCTGACCATGGGGGACTTTATCAAACGCCTTAGTAAAATCCATGTATATGACATCAACTGCACTACCTTCATCTACATACTTAGTTACCTCCTCAGAAAATTCTATCAAATTTGTGAGGCAAGACTTGCACTTCACAAATCCGTGCTGACTATCCAGGATTAAGCTGCATCTTTCTAAATGGTCGTAAATACTATCCCTAAGGATCTTTTCCATCAACTTACCGAACACCGAAGTAAGACTAACCGGTCTATAATTACCAGGGTCATTTCTATTCCCTTTCTTAAACAGAGGAACCACATTCGCCACTCTCCAGTCCTCTGGCACCATCCCCGTGGACAGTGAGGATGCAAAGATCAATGCCAAAGGCTCTGCTATCTCATCCCTTGCCTCCCAAAGACTCCTAGGATATATTTCATCAGGCCCAGGGGACTTATCAACTTTCAGTTTATTCAAAATTGCTAGCACATCTTCCCTCCGAACATCTACTTCCTCCAGCCTATCAGCCTGTGACACCCTGTCTTCCTCAAAAACATGGCCCCTCTCCTTGGTGAACACTGAAGAAAAGTATTCATTCATCACCTCTCCTATCTCTTCTGACTCCATGCACAAATTCCCACTGCCGTCCTTGACCAGCCCCAATGTCACCCTGGTCATTCTTTTATTCCTCACATAAGAGTAAAATGCCTTTGGGTTTTCCTTGATCCGACCCGCCACGGACTTCTCATGCCCCCTCCTAGCTCTCCTAAGCCCCTTTTTGAGCTCATTTCTTGCTAACTTGTAACCCTCCATCGAGCCAACTGAACATTGTTTTCTCAACCTTACATACGCTTCCTTCTTCCTCTTGACAAGACATTCCACCTCTTTTGTGAACCATGGTTCCCTCACTCGGCCATTTCCTCTCTGCCTGGCAGGGACATACCTATCAAGGACCCGCAGTATTTCTTCCTTGAAAAAGTTCCACTTTTCATGAGTGCCTTTCCCTGACAATTTTTGTTCCCATCCTATGCGTCCTAATTCCTGCCTGATTGCATCATAATTACCTCTCCCCCAATTGTAAACTATGCCCTGCTGTATGGCCCTCTCCCTCTCCATTGCAATAACAAAAGACACCGAATTGTGGTCACTATCTCCAAAGTGCTCTCCCACAACCAAATCCAACACTTGGCCCGGTTCATTTCCCATTACCAAATCCAACGTGGCCCCACCTCTTGTCGGCTTATCCACATATTGTGTCAGGAACCCCTCCTGCACACACTGCACAAAAACTGCCCCATCCGAACTATTCGACCTATAAAGACTCCAATCAATATTTGGAAGGTTAAAGTCCCCCATGACAACTACCCTGTGACCTCCACACCTATCCATAATCTGCTTAGCAATTCCTTGCTCCACATCTCTGTTACTATTTGGGGGCCTATAGTAAACTCCTAACAACGTGACCGCTCCTTTCCTATTCCAAACCTCAGCCCATATTACCTCTGTAGGCAGATCCCCTTCGAAATGCCTTTCTGCAGCCGTTACACTCTCCTTGATTAACAGTGCCACTCTCCACCTCTTTTACCAGCTACCCTACACTTACTGAAACATCTATATCCCGGAACTTCCAACAACCTTTCCTGTCCTTCTTCTACCCATGTCTCCGTAATGGCCACAACATCGTAGTCCCAAGTGTCAATCCACGCCCCAAGTTCACCTACCTTATTTCCGATGCTCCTTGCATTGAAGTAGACACACTTCAACCCACCTTCTTGTCTGCTGGTACCCACCTTTGACCATGATACCATTCCCAGTACCTCACTACACTCACTAACCTCCGGACTACAACTCCTTTTCCCATCCCCCTGACAAATTAGTTTAAACCCCCCCGAAAAGCTGTAGCAAATTTCCCTCCCAGGATATTGGTGCCCCTCTGGTTCAGGTGCACCCCGTCCTGTTGGTACAGGTCCCACCTTCCCCAGAAAGTGTTCCAATTATCCACATAGCTGAAACCCTCCCTCCTACACCATCCCTGCAACCACATGTTTAACTGCACTCTCTCCCTATTTCTCAACTCACTATCTCGTGGCACCGGCAACATACCAGAGATGACAACCTGTTTTGTCCTGGCTCTCAGCTTCCACCCTAGCTCCCTGAATTCCTGTTTTAAATCCCCGTCCCCTCTCTTACCTATGTCTTTGGTGCCGACGTGCACCACGACCTATGACTGTTCCCCCTCCCCCTTTAGAATCCTGAAGACACAGTCGGAGATGTCACGGCATCCGGGAGGCAACATACCACCTCTCTTGTTGCCACAGAACCTCCTATCTATCCCTCTAACAAACGAGTCCCCAATAACTATAGCTCTACCGTTCTCCCCTTTTCCCTTCTGAGCCACAGGGACGGACTCAGCGCTGGCGATCTGGTCACTGCGGCTTACCACTGGTAGGTCGCCCTCCCTCACCTGTATCCAAAGTGGAATACTTGTTGCTAAGGGGAACAACCACAGGGGATCTCCGCACCGACTGCTTCCTCCCAGCCCCTCTCACTGTCACCCATCTATTTTCATTCCCTGGAGCAACTATATCCCTGAAGCTTGTGACTATGGCCCTCTCTGCCTTCCTGATGATCCTAAGCTCATCCAACTCCAACTCCAGCTCCCTAACGCGGTCTTGGAGGAGCTGCAGATGGGTGCACCTCCCACAGGTGTAATCAGCAGGGACACTGACGGTGTCCCTCACCTCAAACATTCTGCAGGAGGAACATTGCACTGCCTTCACTTCCATCCCCTCCATATAACTTACTGCTACAAAGAAAAAGAATTGCTCCAATGGAACACTGAACCCTTTTTCCCCTTCCTCAGAGTGCACTGGGAAAGAAGATTAAAAAGCAGGAACACAGAGCGGTGACAGTTTAAAGAGTGGGAACACAGAGCGGCGACAGTTTAAAAAGCAGGAACACAGAGCGGTGACAGTTTAAAGAGTGGGAACACAGAGCGGTGACAGTTTAAAAAGCAGGAACACAGAGCGGTGACAGTTTAAAGAGTGGGAACACAGAGCGGCGACAGTTTAAAGAGTGGGAACACAGAGCGGTGACAGTTTAAAAAGCAGGAACACAGAGCGGTGACAGTTTAAAGAGTGGGAACACAGAGCGGCGACAGTTTAAAAAGCAGGAACACAGAGCGGTGACAGTTTAAAGAGTGGGAACACAGAGCGGCGACAGTTTAAAAAGCAGGAACACAGAGCGGTGACAGTTTAAAGAGTGGGAACACAGAGCGGCGACAATTTAAAAAGCAGGAACACAGAGCGGTGACAGTTTAAAAAGCAGGAACACAGAGCGGTGACAGTTTAAAAAGCAGGAACACAGAGCGGTGACAGTTTAAAAAGCAGGAACACAGAGCGGCGACAGTTTAAAAAGCAGGAACACAGAGCGGTGACAGTTTAAAAAGCAGGAACACAGAGCGGTGACAGTTTAAAAAGCAGGAACACAGAGCGGTGACAGTTTAAAGTCTCATCCCTATTCATTAAAGATTAAATAAATAAATGGAAATAATCGCTAGACTGACCTGTTTCTCAAATTTAATATTGAATGTACAATGACTTATGTCGAGTTGTTAGCACTGTTGCCTCACAGCACCAGGACTCGATTCCCAGTTTTGGTCATTATCTGTGTGGAGTTCGCACATACTTCCGGTGTTTGCGTGGGTGTTTATGTGGGGTTAAGAAGGGCGAACAGCATACTGCAATACATAGTGTTTACTTTCATTCAACTTGTTCTCTCCAGAGGCAGCCTCATCTCCAGCACATTCACTCAAAGGGATGCAGATGTTAATGCCTATAGCTCGTACGTTGTTGAAACATGATAGGTTCAGCAAGCACCACTCGCTGCACAATTAAGCCATACTCAGCGCTCCTGGAAACTGCTTACTATACACCGTTTATCCATGAATGCAATGATAAACCTGGGTTCTCTTCTGTACTACAGTCTTCTGAAAGGACAGCGTGCCACTCACAAACACCACGCCTGCCCCTCCAACACTGCCAAACAGTCTGAGGATATTGCATATTCATTCTCTTCGTGTCAGAAGCAGATAGAATAATTTTACAGTTGGATTTGCTGCTGTCCTTCCGTACCAATTCATTCGCCCTACTACTCCGAACATCTACACATATCTTTCTCCGCATTCATGTCAAAGGATTTGAAGCCTCGTCCAGCCATGAAGCATACTTTGCAGTCTATTATTTTATTAATCAGCATATTTTAGAAATAACTATGTACACAATTAGAGCACAATGTCAGAATTGATTATGACTCCATCCGAAGCGTTTACCGATCTGTGTCCATCTCTAGGTTTTGATGAGGATACAGCGAGATTGAGTGACTGAGCGAAATCCTGCCAAATGGGGTTTAATGTGGGGAGATATAAACAAAGAACACTGTGGGCGGCACGGTAGCACAGTGGTTAGCACTGCTGCTTCACAGCTCCAGGGTCCCGGGTTCGATTCCCGGCTCGGGTCACTGTCTGTGTAGAGTTTGCACATTCTCCTCGTGTCTGCGTGGTTTCCTCCGGGTGCTCCGGTTTCCTCCCACAGTCCAAAGATGTGCGGGTTAGGTTGATTGGCCAGGTTAAAAATTGCTCCTTAGAGTCCTGGGATGCATAGGTTAGAGGGATTAGTGGGTAAATATGTGGGGATAGAGCCTGGGTGGGATTGTGGTCGGTGCAGACTCGATGGGCCGAATGGCCTCCTTCTGCACTGTCGGGTTTCTATGATTTCAAAGAAAAGTACAGCACAGGAAACCGGCCCTCCAAGCCTGTGCCGCGCCTTGGTCCAACTGGACCAATCGTTTGTATCCCTCCAATCCCAGGCTGCTCATGTGACTCTTAAACGATGTCAGCGTGCCTGCCTCCACCACCCTACTTGGCAGCGCATTCCAGGCCCCCACCACCCTCTGTGTAAAAAACATCCCTCTGATATCTGAGTTATACTTCGCCCCTCTCACCTTGAGCCCGTGACCCCTCGTGATCGTCACCTCCGACCTGGGAAAAAGCTTCCCACTGTTCACCCTATCTATCCCCTTCATAACCTTGTACACCTCTATTAGATCTCCCCTCATTCTCCGTCTTTCCAGGGAGAACAACCCCAGTTTACCCAATCTCTCCTCATAGCTAAGACCCTCCATACCAGGCAACATCCTGGTAAACTCTCTCTAACGCCTCCACGTCCTTCTGGTAGTGCGGCGACCAGAACTGGATGCAGTACTCCAAATGTGGCCTAACCAGCGTTCTATACAGCTGCATCATCAGACTCCAGCTTTTATACTCTATACCCCGTCCTATAAAGGCAAGCATACCATATGCCTTCTTCACCACCTTCTCCACCTGTGTTGCCACCTTCAAGGATTTGTGGACTTGCACACCTAGGTCCCTCTGTGTTTCTATACTCCTGATGACTCTGCCATTTATTGTATAACTCCTCCCTACATTATTTCTTCCAAAATGCATCACTTCGCATTTATCCGGATTAAACTCCATCTGCCACCTCTCCGCCCAATTTTCCAACCTATCTATATCCTGCTGTATTGCCCGACAATGCTCTTCGCTATCCGCAAGTCCAGCCATCTTCGTGTCATCCGCAAACTTGCTGATTACACCAGTTACACCTTCTTCCAAATCATTTATATATATCACAAATAGCAGAGGCCCCAGTACAGAGCCCTGCGGAACACCACTGGTCACAGACTTCCAGCCGGAAAAAGACCCTTTGACCACTACCCTCTGTCTCCTGTGGCCAAGCCAGTTCTCCACCCATCTAGCCACTTCTCCTTGTATCCCATGAGCCTTAACCTTCTTAACCAACCTGCCATGTGGGACTTTGTCAAATGCCTTACTGAAATCCATATAGACGACATCCATGGCCCTTCCTTCATCAACCGTTTTTGTCACTTCCTCAAAAGACTCCACCAAATTTGTAAGGCACGACCTCCCTCTTACAAAACCATGCTGTCTGTCACTAATGAGATTGTTCCGTTCTAAATGCACATACATCCTGTCTCTAAGAATCCTCTCCAACAACTTCCCTACCATGGACGTCAAGCTCACCGACCTATAATTTCCTGGGTTATCCCTGCTACCTTTCTTAAACAACGGGACGACATTCGCTATCCTCCAATCCTCAGGGACCTCACCCGTGTCCAAAGAAGCGACAAAGATTTCCGTCAGAGGCCCAGCAATTTCATCTCTCGTCTCCCTGAGCAGTCGAGGATAGATGCCATCAGGCCCTGGGGCTTTGTCAGTTTTAATGTTCCCTAAAAAACCTAACACTTCCTCTCTTGTAATGGAGATTTTCTCTAACGTCATATATAACGTCATATATATTGGTAAATTGGCAGGGGGAATCAAAATGCAGAGTAGTATCTAAATGGAGAGAGGCTGCAGGTGAGTGAAGTGCAGAGAGATCTAGGCGTTCTAGTGCATGAATCAGGAAAAAAATGGCAGGCAGGTCCAACTAGTAGTTAAGAAGACAAACTGAGAAGTTATTTAGGGCTTCATTGGAAAACTGTTGAAGCCTAAACATAGGGAGATTTTGTTGCAATTTTATAGGGTACTGATGAGACCTCATCTGGAATACTGTCTACAGCTTTGGTCCCCTTACCTTAAAAATGATACAGTCACATTGGAAGCAGTAAAATGGAGATTAACTAGGCTATTCCCTGAGATAACACTGTTCCTTTTCAAGAGAAAATAAAGTGTGCCTGTATTCCTTGGAATTTAGAAGAGTGAAGGATGACATTATTCAGTCACATAACATTCTGAGGGGGATTGACAGAGTAGATGGTGAGATGCCTTCAATGATGGGAGATCTCGAGCAAGGGGACATAGCTAAAAGGTAAATGGTTGGTCATATAACACTGATGCACATAAAAATTTCTTGTCGCAGAGGTTGGTGAATTTCCGGAGTTATTTGCCCCAAAGTATAGTGGAGGCTGGATCATCAGCAATACGTAAGGTGTAATTGGATAAACATTTGAGAGATCATGAATAGAGGGAGATGGGGAAATGACAAATGCAAGGAGTTGAGGCCGGCATAGATCATCCTTGATCACATTACGTGGCGGGGTATGCTTGAAACACCTGAGAGGGTGGTGATAAAATTGCTTATTTAAGTTCTGCAGTCCATGTTTTGTAATCACCTCTGCACTCTGTTCCAGAGGCACTTTCAAAATTCTGACTGCGCAACATTGACGTAATTGTGTTACAATTCCATCAGGATGTTAAGGGAAGGGCCACTTGCTGTGGCAGTCTTCACATTCATCTCTCTTCCCTCAATATCTAGCAATTAGAGATCATTGCTTTACAACCTTCTGTGGAAGTGCCTTGGATGCTTACGTCTGTGAATCGAATGTGCACCAGTGGAGAATTCCTCTCCATCTTTCAGCTTATGTCATAAGACTTCTGGGCAATCCAAGCTACTGTTGACAGCTCGCAGAGGCATGCTCGCCTCACTGCGTAACCATGTGCTTCATAATCTGTTGTGGCAGTTTGAAAATATCAAGCTCTGAGCCCATACAATCCCCAAATCCGGAACAACAAAACTCAAATACAGGATATTTTAGATAATGGTGGTGTTTTACAGATGTGAATCTGGATTGCCAGTTATACTGTCGTGAGCGATGTTATATCTGTCCGTGCTGTTAGCGCGAGTGGGCGAACACAACCACTTCGGACTCAGAGTCAGGTTCAACAGCGGTACAGCTTTATTAACGTCGATGGAGGTGCAATCAGGACATACAAACAGCACTGTCCCGAAAGCACTCTGACAGCCCGCCGCAATAGGCTACAGTTATACTCGAACTTTGACACTTTATATGATTCAAATGTTCATGTTTTGTTTACAGTATTTGACTCTGACCATTCTGTGGTTGATGTGTAAATGGTTTGTTTATGGTGTAAGGGGAAAATACAAGGGGGGGGCACACTTTAAAATGGCAGCGCAAGAAAGCACACTCTGAAATGGCTGCCTGGCACACACAGGGTTAACTGTGAAAGAAGCCAGAAAACAGCCACAGGCTCCCGCTTTCCAGAAATAACGTCAAGCCAGAATCCTGACAGACAAACCACTTACAAAGTACAGACAGTGACTCATAGCAAATAAACACCTCAGGAAGCCAAAACCAAGGGTCGAAACATCTTTAAGATAAGGAAACCCCTAAACAAAGAGCTTAGATTAATGCTAGAGGAAGGCGGGAAATATGAATGCGAGGGAACCGATTAACACCCGCCCAAGACGAAACTAGCCATTGATAGACCCATTCATAAAATGCTAAATGTCCATACCTGTTTGTATTCTTGTAAATATGTGGAAATGTACCCATTCATGAAATGCTAAATACTTGTAAATGTGATAATCTTCGAATCACCGGTCTAACCCATTGTGTAAAGGGTATAAATTTGAATCGCTCCCGGTATACAATTGAGAAAAAGTGTTCTATGACCATAGCGCTTTTCTCCACGGAGCTCCGTTTAATAAATCGTATTTTCTGAATCTCGAAGTCTGACTACTGGTGGATTTTTCCCACAACAATGGTGTTCTGATATAGTCATCCTGTTTAATGGGTTTTTAGATGCAGAGTTGATGTGTTAGGTCTGGTGATTGCCCAGTCTAGGGAGGTGATAATTGCTTGAGATCTCCGGAGTTTCTTATACAATAGCTGTTCATTTGGATATCAGGAAGTCTTCCAGGTCACAGAGACCTTATGAAGTGTTTGATAAGGGCTTCCTGATATCCTTGGAGCCAATTTAATTAAATGCTAATGTGAGTTCCTGAGTCCTTTTGTCAGCCTTGTTTCTGCCTTTTAAAAGACCTGCTTGTCTGTTCACACTTTGTGCCTGGGTGCTGCTTTGTCCTGTTTCATTTATTTGATTTTATTCTGAGAAATTCCACCTCTCACAAAAGAGGTGGAATGTCTTGTCAAGAGGAAGAAGGAAGCGTATGTAAGGTTGAGAAAACAAGGATCAGTTGGCTCGATGGAGGGTTACAAGTTAGCAAGAAATGAGCTCAAAAAGGGGCTTAGGAGAGCTACGAGGGGGCATGAGAAGTCCTTGGTGGGTCGGATCAACAAAAACCCCAAGGCCTTTTACTCTTATGTGAGGAATAAAAGAATGACCAGGGTGAGGTTGGGGCCGGTCAAGGACGGCAGTGGGAATTTGTGCATGGAGTCAGAAGAGATAGGAGAGGTGATGAATGAATACTTTTCTTCAGTGTTCACCAAGGAGAGGGGCCATGTTTTTGAGGAAGACAGGGTGTCACAGGCTGATAGGCTGGAGGAAGTAGATGTTCGGAGGGAAGATGTACTAGCAATTTTGAATAAACTGAAAGTTGATAAGTCCCCTGGGCCTGATGAAATATATCCTAGGAGTCTTTGGGAGACAAGGGATGAGATAGCAGAGCCTTTGGCATTGATCTTTGCGTCCTCACTGTCCACGGGGGTGGTGCCAGAGGACTGGAGAGTGGCGAATGTGGTTCCCCTGTTTAAGAAAGGGAATAGAAATGACCCTGGTAATTATAGGCCGGTTAGTCTTACTTCGGTGGTCGGTAAGTTGATGGAAAAGGTCCTCAGGGATAGGATTTACGACCATTTAGAAAGATGCAGCTTAATCCGGGATAGTCAGCACGGATTTGTGAAGGGCAAGTCTTGCCTCACAAGTTTGATAGAATTTTTTGAGGAGGTAACTAAGTATGTAGATGAAGGTAGTGCAGATGATTTTAGTAAGGCGTTTGATAAAGTCCCCCATAGTTGGCTTATGAAGAAAGTAAGGATGTGTGGGATAGAGGGAAGTTTGGCCAATTGGATAGGTAACTGGCTATCTAACAGAATAAGAAGTCTCACAACACCAGGTTAAAGTCCAACAGGTTTATTTTGTAAACCAAATAAACCTGTTGGACTTTAACCTGGTGTTGTGAGACTTCTTACTGTGCTTACCCCAGTCCAACGCCGGCATCTCCACATCATATCGAACAGAAGACAGAGGGTGGTGGTGGATGGAAAAGTTTCGGACTGGAAACCGGTTACCAGCGGAGTGCCACAGGGATCAGTGCTTGGTCCTCTGCTATTTGTCATTTTTATAAACGACTTGGAGGAGGGGGCTGAAGGGTGGATCAGTAAATTTGCTGATGACACCAAGATTGGTGGAGTAGTGGATGAGGTGGAGGGCTGTTGTAGGCTGCAAAGAGATATAGATAGGATGCAGAGCTGGGCTGAAAAATGGCAAATGGAGTTTAACCCTGACAAATGCGAGGTGATTCATTTTGGTAGGACAAATTTAAATGTGGATTACAGGGTCAAAGGTAGTGTTCTGAAGAATGTGGAGGAACAGAGAGATCTTGGGGTTCATATCCATAGATCTCTGAAGGTTGCCACTCAAGTGGATAGAACCGTGAAGAAGGCCTATAGTGTGTTGGCGTTCATTAACAGGGGGTTTGAGTTTAAGATCCGTGGGGTTATGCTGCGACTGTACAGGACCTTGGTGAGACCACATTTGGAATATTGTGTGCAGTTCTGGTCACCTCACTATAAGAAGGATGTGGAGACACTGGAAAGAGTGCACAGGAGATTTACCAGGATGCTGCCTGGTTTGGAGGGTAGGTCTTATGAGGAAAGGTTGAGGGAACTTGGGCTTTTCTCTTTGGAGCGGAGGAGGTTGAGAGGAGACTTGATAGAGGTTTATAAGATGATGAGGGGGATAGATAGAGTGAACGTTCAAAGACTATTTCCTCGGGTGAATGGAGTGGTAACTAGGGGGCATAACTATAGGGTTCATGGTGGGAGATATAGGAAGGATGTCCGAGGTAGGTTTTTTACTCAGAGAGTGGTTGGGGTGTGGAATGGACTGCCTGCAGTGATAGTGGAGTCAGAAACTTTAGGAACATTTAAGAAGCTATTGGATAGGCACATGGAGTACTTCGGGATGATAGGGAGGAAATAACTTGATCTGGGTTTCAGACAAAGCTCGGCACAACAGCATGGGCCGAAGGGCCTGTTCTGTGCTGTACTATTCTATGTTTCTATGTTCTAAATATTTATCTAAAGAACCACAGAAATTTGTGTCCGCTTGCAGTTCCCCCCTGTCGGTCAGGAGTCGACTTGTTCCACCTCCCTCAGACCGATTTTCTTCCCCTTTTTACAAATTTGTGTCCGGTGCTCCCTGCCTCTGCACGCTGCAGTTGTACAGTTTGGGGGAGCCCCGGGAGCTTCTCAAATTAAGTGTATGCGGGAGTAATCCTCCCGATTTGTTAACTGTCCGACCACGCCAATTGTCCGAACTACGTTTTTACGTGGTTTCGTTTTCTTCCGCTGGCGGTATGTGTAGCATGTCGCTACTCCCCAGGAAAGTGCTCAGATGAGTTGGATGACAACCAGTGTATGTGAAATGATTCGGATCCAGGGGTGAATGTTTACGTTTAGACCCCAGTCCCACACCTTCTGTGCCCATGTTTGGCTTTGTAATGCCGTTTCGGTGTCCTGCTCCAAGGTTTTGATATGTGATTGTAGCTGATGGTATAACCGGACGGAGTGTCCTACTCTGAGTCGGAGCTCCCTTAGAACTTCAGTCAGGTGTGGGATGGGGGCTTGCTCGGGTTCCTGATAGTCTTTTAAGTTATCCTTTAGAGGGTCTGTGGCATTAAAGTTACTGTCTGTCTATTTTGGATATTGGTGATGTGAGCCTGACCTATAGTGACCGGTCTGCGCGGGGTGAAACAGAAGTTTGGGTTGGGGATTGGGCATGTTAGTCCATTGTATATAAATGATGTATGGGTGGTGGCCACACAGTATCTACCCCGTCCTCCGTATCCTGCCCGGGCGAAGTGTGGATCTATGGGTGTAATTTCTAGGGTGCAGTCCTGTGTCCGGTTAAACCTATACTCTGCTGCCTCTCCTTGTCTCAGTGGGTGTGGACAGATGGTGATCTCTCCCCACTGTTTGCACCCTGTGAGAGAGACACTGGACATTATACCATGCCTGGACATGGCCATGGTTTTGGTTATGTGGTAGCGGAGGGAGGTATTGCCCCTAACAACACCAATGTTTTCAATCCGGAAGATCGGGAATGGCCCCACGTCCTGTGTGACTGTTGGAACCAACAGAACCATTCCTATCCCGGTGCCCTCACTAACCTCGCAGTCGGGGATCACTGGATACACCCGTGTCATCCCTTTCAGGGTCCGGTCATCCAGCACCCCCTTCTGATCTGCGAGTTGCGCTAGCTGGGCGCTGTCGATCCAGTCGGGCACCTCCCCGCTGTGTACCTGGTCCAGATTGTGTCGTACTTGTGCTACCATCCACTGACCATATGCATGGCATAGCTGTCCCTGTTGTACCCGGGCAGTGTCCTCCCTCTCCCTGTCTATGAGGTGTTAATGGTCCGGGCGTGCGCTTCTAGTACTGCAATCCCATCTAATTGGATGTGGGTGCCCGCTTCCCCTAGAAAGGTTTGCTCAGCCTGTTGGTCTAGTGACCGCCGTAAGATGTTCTTCATCACCCCCTTTAGTTGTTCAATTTTGTTGTTAAGGCACTGGATGTCAATGGATTTAACCACTGTGGATCCTGTGTTTAACCCCGTGAACATGTTATTGACAATATCCCTTTTATTCCTGTGTGTGTTTGTGTTTCCCCTGTAATGTGGAGCCCCCATTGAGTCAATGGCCCGTTTTATGGTCTCCCTCTCCAACATTCGGTACATGTCTTGTGTCTGCTCCGAGCAATACTCTGGCACCTGAATTCCTGAAATATCAATCAGGACAGGTACGACCTCATGTTTCACATTTTCACATACAATCTCCCCCTCGTTGCACAACACCAGTCCTCCCTCCGGTCCCCTGCTTTGCAAGGGGCAGGGTAAGATTTCGGGTGTTGTAGTCGTGGGGGCCCGTGTTGGAGGCGGCGCAAAGCATGCATACAGTGAGACTGCGGGAGCCTCAACAAGTCCGTAATAGCCGCAAATGTCCATGTCCGGCTTTAAAATGTCCTGTGGTGTTGTAATCAATGGGTTGTCGGGGAGGGCGCAGATGGTCCCGAAAGTGCAGCCGTCTCTGTTCCGAAGGTCCCGTCGTTGAATGCAGGTTTGGAATCTTTCTAAGGTACAAGTGAAGCAGATCTCGTTGATACCCGGGTAAATTTGTAGCCATGCATTAAAATAAGTCCTACTGTCCATAGGGTCCGGTTCAGCTGGCACACACAGTGCCTCGGATGTGTTGAAGGTTACCCCGTGGAATCGTGGGTAGATGGGGTGTTCTATGGGTGCAATACCCGTCAGGAAGGTCGCCGTGAGGATCATCCTCCAAGTGGTCCTCTTAGTATAAAAGGCAGTTACCTGGGGGGTTCGATCTCTTTGTTTAACTGGAGTGAGACTGGGGGAGAGAGTCTTAGCAGGAGTGCTGAGAGTAAGCTAAGAAGTGATTTAATTATTCATTTATTCATTTAAGGGTATTCATAGTATATTTCGCGGGCTTTTTTCAGGGTTTTGAGTTGAGGAAGTGAGGTCAGCTGAAGGGGATTCTGGGAGGTTGAGTCTTAGTATAAAAGGCAGTTACTTGGGGGGTTCGCCGGGAGCATAAAAAGCCGTCTGCACTATACAGCGGGCAGCGTCGGGAGCGGGCAGTGGAGTGAGTGGGTAGCAGAGTGTGAACTATAAGGGCTTTGGCTCACAGGGCTTAGGCTGAAAGGGCGAGGCAAGGCTAGTTATTTTTTACCCAACCCTATAAAGGATAAGGGCAGGTATGAGTGATCGGCCAGTTCAGTGCTTCCGATGTGGGATGTGGGAGTTCCTGCAAACACCTAGCTTCCCAGAGGTTCACATATGTGCCAGGTGCATGGAACTGCAGCTCTTGAGGGACCGTGTTAGGGAACTGGAGCTGCAGATCGCTGACCTTAGCCTAGTCAGGGAAAATGGGAGAAAAATTGACAGCAATTATAGGCAACTAGTTACACCGGGGCATCGGGAGAATGACACGTGGGTCACAGTTAGGAGGAGTAAAGGGCAGAAGGGTAAAGTACAAGGGAGGACTCCAGAGGTGTCTCAAAATAGGAAGGGCTTGGTGACAGGTGTGAGAGGGGAGGGGAGTGGACAGTTAGAAGAGGGGTCACCTGTGGTTGTCCCACTCCAAAACAGGTACATTGTTTTAGATAGTGTGGAGGAGTGTGCCTCTCCAGGGGTAAGACACAGTGACCAGGTCACTGGCACACAGTCAGGCTCTGTGGCCCGGAAAGGGAAGAGAGGGGTTAGGAGAGCGATAGTGGTGGGGGATGCGTCAGTTAGAGGCACAGACAGGCGATTCTGTGGGGGCGAACGGGACTCCAGGATGGTAGTCTGCCTACCTGGTGCTGGGGTCACGGATGTCTCCGAGCGGATAGGAGGCATATTAAAAGGGGAAGATAAAGAAACGGATGTCATTATACACATTGGTGGAAATGACGTAGATAGGAAGAGTTGGGGGATCCTAAGAGAGCAATTCAGGGAGTTGGGAAATAGGTTAAAAAGTAGGGTCACTAGGGTGGCCATCTCTGGGCTGCTCCCAATGCCTCGTGCCAGTGAGGCTAAGAATAGGGAGTTGGTTCAAATGAATGCCTGGCTAAAGGACTGGTCCAGGAGGGAGGGCTTTATTTTCATAGACCAATGGGAGGTTTTCAGGAGAGGATGGCACCTGTACAAGAGGGAGGGGTCACAACTAAGTTGGAAGGGCACAAATATCCTGGCTGGGAGCTTTGCTAATGCAGTTCGGGGGGGTTTAAACTAGTATGGCAGGGGGGTGGGGATCAAACTATTAGGTCTATAGGTGTGGTGGCTGGGGACGAGCTTGGGGCTGGGACAAGGCTGGCAAAGAAGAAGAGCACTCTGGGGGAGGACGACCTCACTGAGCCTGGGGGTCTGGAGTGCTTATGCTTCAATGCAAGGAGCGTAGCAGGTAAAACAGACGAACTTGGGGCCTTAATGCGCACGAGGAATTTGGATGTGGTTGCGGTGACAGAGACTTGGTTGAAAGAGGGACAGGACTGGCAGCTGAATATTCCAGGGTACAGGTGTTTTAGGCGAGACAGAGGAGGGGCCAAAAGAGGTGGGGGAGTAGCGGTATTGGTTGGAGAGCATATTACAGCGGTGCAGAGGGAGGACAATTCGGAGGAGTCGTGTAGCGAGTCACTCTGGGTGGAGCTTAGAAACAGGAAAGGCGCAGTCACTATGTTGGGGGTGTACTACAGGCCCCCCAACAGCCCAAGGGAAGTGGAAGAATGGATATGTCAGGAGATACTGGATAGGTGCAGGAAATATAGGGTTGTTGTAGTGGGAGACTTCAATTTCCCTGGTATAGACTGGAAATCGCTGAGGGCAGGGACTCTGGATGGGGAGGAATTTGTAAAATGTGTACAGGAGGGTTCGTTGGAACAATATGTGGACAGCCCGACTAGAGAGGGGGCTATACTGGACCTGGTACTGGGGAATGAGCCCGGTCAGGTCTTCAAAGTTTTGGTTGGGGAACATGTGGCAAATAGTGACCACAATTCTGTTAGCTTTAGGATAGTGATGGAAAAGGATGAATGGTGTCACAAGGGTAAGGTGTTGGATTGGGGGAAGGCTAACTTTATTGGGATCAGGCAGAAATTGGCAGCTCTTGATTGGGAGAGGCTGTTTGAGGGTAAATCCACATCTGGTATGTGGCAGTCTTTTAAGGAACGGTTGTTAGGGCTACAGGACAAGCATGTGCCTGTAAAAAAAAAGGATAGGAAGGGTAGGATTAGAGAACCGTGGATAACCAGGGAAATTGAGGGACTGGTCAAAAGGAAAAGAGAGGCGTATGTTAGGTCCAATCAGCTAAAAACGGAGGGAGCTCTGGAGGAGTACAATGAAAGTAGGAAAATACTCAAACGGGGAATTAGAAGAGCAAAAAGGGGTCACGAAATGTTCTTGACAGACAGGATTAAGGAGAATCCCAAGGCATTTTATTCATACGTTAGGAACAAAAGGGTTGTTAGGGAAAAAATCGGACCTCTCAGGGACAAAAGTGGGGACTTATGCTTGGAGCCCAAAGAGGTAGGGGAGATCCTAAATGAATACTTTGCGTCGGTATTCACAAAGGAGAGGGATGTGTTGACTGGGAGTGTCTCGGAGGGGAGTGTTGAACCGTTGGAGAAAATCTCCATTACAAAGGAGGAAGTGTTAGGTTTGTTAGAGAATATAAAGACTGACAAATCCCCAGGGCCTGATGGAATCTATCCAAGGCTGCTCAGGGAGACGAGAGGTGAAATCGTTGGGCCTCTGACGCAAATCTTTGTCTCGTCACTGGACACAGGTGAGGTCCCAGAGGATTGGAGGATAGCCAATGTGGTCCCGTTATTTAAGAAGGGTAGGAAGGATAACCCGGGTAATTATAGGCCGGTGAGCTTGACGTCCGTGGTGGGGAAGTTGTTGGAGAAGATTCTGAGAGATAGGATGTATGCGCATTTAGAAAGGAATAAACTCATTAACGATAGTCAACATGGTTTTGTGAGAGGGAGGTCATGCCTCACTAACCTGGTGGTGTTTTTTGAAGAAGTGACCAAAATGGTTGACGAAGGAAGGGCCGTGGATGTTGTCTATATGGACTTTAGTAAAGCATTTGACAAAGTCCCTCATGGTAGGCTAGTGAAAAAGGTTGGATCCCATGGGATAAAGGGGGAGGTGGCTAGATGGGTGGAGAACTGGCTTGGTCATAGAAGACAGAGGGTGGTAGTGGAAAGGTCTTTTTCCGGCTGGAGGCCTGTGACTAGTGGTGTACCGCAGGGCTCTGTATTGGGACCTCTGCTGTTTGTGATTTATATAAATGATCTGGAAGAAGGAGTAACTGGGGTGATCAGTAAGTTTGCGGACGACACAAAACTGGCAGGACTTGCAGATAGAGAGGAACATTGTCAGAGGCTACAGAAGGATATAGATAGGCTGGAAATTTGGGCAAGGAAATGGCAGATGGAGTTCAATCCTGATAAATGCGAAGTGATGCATTTTGGTGGGAATAATGTAGGGAGGAGCTACACGATAAATGGAAGAACCATAAAGGGTGTAGAGACGCAGAGGGACCTGGGTGTGCAAGTCCACAGATCTTTGAAGGTGACGTCACAGGTGGAGAAGGTGGTGAAGAAGGCATATGGCATGCTTGCCTTTATAGGACGGGGCATAGAGTATAAAAGTTGGGGTCTGATGTTGCAGATGTATAGAACGTTGGTTCGGCCGCATTTGGAATACTGCGTCCAGTTCTGGTCGCCACACTACCAGAAGGACGTGGAGGCTTTGGAGAGAGTACAGAGGAGGTTTACCAGGATGTTGCCTGGTATGGAGGGGCTTGGTTATGAGGAGAGATTGGGGAAACTGGGGTTGTTCTCCTTGGAAAGACGGAGGATGAGGGGAGACTTAATAGAGGTGTATAAAATTATGAAAGGCATAGATAGGGTGAACGGTGGGAAGCTTTTCCCCGGGTCGGTGGTGACGTTCACGAGGGGTCATAGGTTCAAGGTGAAGGGGGGGAGGTTTAACACAGATATCAGAAGGACATATTTCACACAGAGGGTCGTGGGGGCCTGGAATGTGTTGCCGGGCAAGGTGGTGGAGGCGGACACACTGGGAACATTTAAGACTTATCTAGACAGCTATATGAACGGAGTGGGAATGGAGGGATACAAAAGAGTGGTCTAGTTTGGACCAGGGAGCGGCGCGGGCTAATTGTTCCTTGTTTCTCGTTTCATGGCTTCATTCTATGATCATCTTGCTGGTGCCAGTACAGAGCGAGACTGCGGATAGTTGGGAACCTGTCTCGGGGGCAGGGAATTCATATGGTGTTCGTGGAAGTGGAAATGACTAGGGTTGGGAAGCATTTTCCGATCAGGGCCATTGTGATCTCCTGGACTCGTTTCGATCGCCTCAGGGGGTCGGAGAGGAATTTCCCAGATTTTTTTTTCCCCATATTGGCCCTGGGGTTTTTCACTCTGGGTTTTCGCCTCTCCCTGGAGATCACATGGTCGGGAATGGGGGGGTGGGGGTGAGTTAATAGGTTGTAATGAACAAAGCATCGTAGCTGTGAGGGACAGCTCGGTGGATAGGATATTGGTATGTAGATAGGCTGGAAAATTGGGCGGGGATCCTGGATTCAGGATTCAATCCTGGACCGGGGAGCGGCGCGGGCTTGGAGGGCCGAAGGGCCTGTTCCTGTGCTGTATTGTTCTTTGTTCTTTGTTGTTTGTAAAGAGGAGATAGCAGGGCATCTGGATAGAAATGGTTCGATCAATCAGACGCAGCATGGATTCATGAGGGGAAAGTCGTGCTTGACGAACATGTTGGATTTTTATGAAGATGTGACTAGGGCGGTTGATGGAGGAGAACCGGTGGATGCGGTGTTTTTGGATTTCCAAAAGGCGTTTGATAAGGTGCCCCATAAAAGGCTGCTGAAGAAGATTAGGGCACACGGAGTTGGGGGTTGTGTGTTAAAGTGGATTGGGGACTGGCTATCTGACAGGAAGCAAAGAGTCGGAATAAATGGGTGTTTTTCCGGTTGGAGGAAGGTAACTAGTGGCGTGCCGCAGGGATCGGTACTCGGGCCGCAACTATTTACCATTTATATAGATGATCTGGAGGAGGGGACGGAGTGTAGGGTAACGAAGTTTGCAGACGACACAAAGATAAGTGGAAAGGTGAATCGTGTGGAGGACGGAGAAGATCTGCAGAGAGATTTGGACAGGCTGAGTGAGTGGGCGAGGATATGGCAAATGGAGTATAACGTTGATGAATGCGAGGTTATACACTTTGGAGGAAATAATAACAAATGGGATTACTATCTCAATGGAAACAAATTAAAACATGCTACCGTGCAAAGGGACCTGGGGGTCCTTGTGCATGAGACGCAAAAGCCCAGACTGCAGGTACAACAGGTGATCAAGAAGGCAAATGGGATGTTGGCCTATATTGCGAGGGGGATAGAATATAAAAGCAGGGATGTCTTGATGCACCTGTACAGGGCATTGGTGAGGCCCCAGCTGGAATACTGTGTGCAGTATTGGTCCCCTTATATGAGGAAGGATATATTGGCATTGGAGGGAGTGCAGAGAAGGTTCACCAGGTTGATACCGGAGATGAGGGGTTTGGATTATGAGGAGAGGCTGAGGAGATTGGGTTTGTACTCGTTGGAGTTTAGAAGGATGAGGGGGGATCTTATGGAGACTTATAAGATAATGCGGGGGCTGGATAGGGTGGAGGCGGAGAGATTCTTTCCACTTAGTAAGGAAGTTAAAACTAGAGGACACAGCCTCAAAATAAAGGGGGGTCGGTTTAAGACAGAGTTGAGGAGGAACTTCTTCTCCCAGAGGGTGGTGAATCTCTGGAATTCTCTGCCCACTGAGGTGGTGGAGGCTACCTCGCTGAATATGTTTAAAGCGCGGATGGATGGATTCCTGATTGGTAAGGGAATTAAGGGTTATGGGGATCAGGCGGGTAAGTGGTACTGATCCACGTCAGATCAGCCATGATCTTATTGAATGGCGGGGCAGGCTCGAGGGGCTAGATGGCCTACTCCTGCTCCTATTTCTTATGTTCTTATGTAAGTGCTGGATTTTAGCAGGAAGAAAAGTATTGTTTGGAACTGGGTGAGAGATTATAACACACAAAATGCAAGGTGCTTTCTATTGCTTGAAGAGCAGAAAAGTCGTAGACCAGACAACTGCTCTCAAGAGGCATGCAGAGGCTTTTTTACAGAGAGAATACTGGAGTAATGGGGCAAATGATACATCCCCATTGGTTTCAGAAAAAGTGTCAGAGAATGGAATGCTAAGGTAAAAGATGAGTAGGTTAGTGGGATTAGCGGGTAAATATGTGGGGGTAGGGCCTGGGTGGGATTGTGGTCGGTGCAGACTCGATGGGCCGAATGGTCTCCTTCTGCACTGTAGGATTTCTATGATTCTATGATTCTATGAGTATAAAATAATCTTTTCATTGTGATGATAGGGTGCAGAATGCCTGTTGTGAGCAATGAAGGAAATCCGGATCCTTGTCATGTTATTTCTAAATTCCATCTCCATAGAGTCACATAATCGATACAATGCAGAAGCAGGCCAATTGGCCCATCGATTCTGCACCGAAACCCCTTACCCATGCTCACTGACTGACATATCCCCGTAACCTTATGCATGTTCCCCATTAATCCACATAACTACACATGCTCTCACACTAAGGGGCAAATTAGCATAGTCAATCCACCTAACCTGGACTTCTATCCGTAACCACCGACACAGTTTCTTAATTTTAGTTAGGAGCAGCGCTATAGTTTTCAGTAAGTCATTGCATAGTCTTACACAGTTAAGCCGTAGTTTAAGACACTTGTGATGTTACCGACCGTTCAAATTACTTCAAAGAGTTGTTCCTTTTCATGGTGTCTGGCTACTCACGGGGCATTCAGTGTTCATATGGTCAGGTCTGTTGCTTTTCGCCGGAGTCCAATGAATGCACATCTGTCAGGATGGTTCATAGGCTTTGGTCTAACTGGCATTCTAGCGCACTCCCATAGGGCACGGCAGCTTATTGACTTTGTTGCTTAACAAGAGATTCCCTCTTTTCCCGTAAAATAATAGAATTTCAGGAGCACAGTTTATGAAGGAGGCATCACAAGGACAAATTGAACGATAGGGCGGCACGGTAGCACAGTGGTTAGCACTGCTGCTTCACAGCTCCAGGGTCCCGGGTTCGATTCCCGGCTCGGGTCACTGTCTGTGTGGAGTTTGCACATTCTCCTCGTGTCTGCGTGGGTTTCCTCCGGGTGCTCCGGTTTCCTTCCAAAAGATGTGCGGGTTAGGTTGATTGGCCAGGTTAAAAAAAAAATTGCCCCTTAGAGTCCTGGGATGTGTAGGTTAGAGGGATTAGCGGGTAAATATGTGGGGGTAGGGCCTGGGTGGGATTGTGGTCGGTGCAGACTCGATGGGCTGAATGGCCTCCTTCTGCACTGTAGGGTTTCTATGATTTCTTCTACGATTGGGAAGATATTGATTAAATGAAGACAGTATTCAAAATAAACATGGTGAACGAGCGAATATAATCAAGGGCACTGTGGGAATTGGTGAGCATGCTGGAGATACGATCGACAAACCAATGACTCAAGTGCAACTAGAAATGCTGAAGATGGAAGGGAAGAGTCAGGGACGGAGTAGAATCATGGGGCGGGGTTTTGTCGATGAAGTAGAAATTACAATTCTGTTGTTTTTTCCACTTCAAGTTAACAAATTGAATTGATAACAATACAGTCAGCGTGTTGCAGGAACACACTGTGCACGGTACAGGAATAGAAACGGAAACAGTGAATAGTGTGCATGCCCCACGCAAAGGCAGCAGCTACTGTGCTTGATGCAAAAATGCCACTTGAGTTGGCCTCGCAAGTTTTTCAGGCGAGAGAGAGAGGTTGCTATGGCGAGAGAAAAATGAATCTGCAATGTTGCCATTTTACCAACAGAGCGCCATGCAACAAAGACGCCTGTGCGCAAGTTTTAAGATCAGACATTGGGCAGGATTTCATTCCTTTGTCCGAACTGCTCTTGAAGAGAGGTTTTCACATGGGAATGGCGAGATACATGAAAAGAAAGAATTTCCAAGGTAACTAACGAACAGGGGATGCTGAAGTGAATCAAGCCGATCAACTTGCTCATGTTGTCCACCATGAAATAGCCCCCTAAAAATGTCTTGGCAGCACGTACGGGCAGAGTGACAAGAATAAAAGTAAAATACGATGCCCAGGTTATTGGTGACGTCCATTACTTTGCATATATTACAGGAGAAGAATTCCACTGAGCATAGAGATCTGTCATGTCTTCCCTGTAATTTTCCTGCTTTAACTGTATCCTATTTTAGATTCATGTGTTATCTTACTGCAACGAACATAATTTTCCCTGGCTCCAGACACTGCTGTTTGTCACAGTGCCCCTTAGACTGAGCATTTATCAACAAATCAACTTGGTGCTCCCTCCAGCCCTCTCCTACCCGCCCCTCCGCCCTTCCCCAAAAAGAAATAGAGAAACACAAACACAAAAACACTTCTGATTCACAGTAGCCGAAATGCTCAGCATTTTCTGTTCAAACGGCTCACGATTACCTCAATGTAAATCATGTCGAATTGAAATCACCTTTGTTGCCCGAATAAACTTTTGGGAAGATTTACTACGTCGAATTGATTATAATTATGCAGATATTTTCCTATTCCGTTTCTGGGAGTTAGCCAATGAACATAGTTCGTTATCAAAGGGTCTGCAAAAGGTTGAATTTGATCTGAAATGTAGGCTGCATTAAAATATTTTTTATAACACTTATCCCGAAGTTATAAAACTGTGATGTGGAGATGTCGGCGTTGGACTGGGGTGGCCACTTTCTCATCCCTCCTTGGGTTCAGATCTGAGGCAAAAATTTCTTCTGCTTCGCTGGTGGCCTGTACGTTCCTACAACAACAATGTTAAAAGTGATCTCCCTCGTAAGGTTCCAATGTTAACTGTTCCTGGGGTTTCACAACACCAGGTTAAAGTCCAACAGGTTTATTTGGATTCATGAGCTTTCGGAGCGCTGCTCCTTCAGCAGGTGAGACTTACTCCATGAGGGAGCAGCGCTCTGAAAGCTCGTGATTCCAGATAAACCGGTTGGACTTTAACCTGGTGATCTGAGACTTCTTATTGTACAGCTGTCACCTACACACTCCACACCACAGAAAATGCCTGACTCGACTACCAAAAATATCGATTAAATACAGCAAATGCTTTATATAGGGCGGCACGGTGGCACAATGGCTAACATTGCTGCTTGATAGCACCAGGGACCTAAGTTCGATCCCAGCCTTGGGTGGCTACCTATGTGGAGTTTGCACATTCTCCCCGCGCCTATATAGAACCATAGAACATTACAGCACAGAAACAGGCCCTTTGGCCCCTCTTGTCTGTGCCGAACCATTTTTCTGCCTAGTCCCATTGACCTGCACCTGGACCATATCCCTCCACACCCCTCTTATCCATGTACCTGTCCAAGTTTTTCTTAAATGTTAAAAGTGAGCCCACATTCACCACTTCATCTGCAGCTCATTCCACACTCCCATCACTCTCTGTGTGAAGAAGCCCCCCGTCATTGTTCCACTGGAGCAAGCAGAGAGGGAGTGACTTGTGGCAGGAGTGCTGGTGAGAGATTTATTTATTTATTGTGTTTTTTTTGCCTATGTTTTTCGAGCAGTATTTTTCCTTTCTTAATTTTAAACTGAAAACCGGAAGTGGGCTGCTAAGGAGTCTGGGAAGGGTTTTTCAAGCGCGCGAAGTATAAAAGGTAGGCTGCAGTATACAGCGGGCAGCGTTGGGAGCGGGCAGGGGAGTGAGTGGGAAGCAGAGTGAGAGCTATAAGGGCTTTGGCTCACAGGGCTTCAGGGGACAGGGCGAGCAGGGGTGAGTTTTAATTCTTATTTACTTTTCTCTGTGTACCTTGGTATAAAGGGTCAAATATGAGTGTGAAGCCAGTGTGTTGTTCCCAGTGTAGGATGTGGGAGGTCCTGGAGGCACCTGGCCTCCTGGACATCGACATCTGTGAGGGGTGTGTCGAGCTGCAGTTCCTGAGGGGCCGTGTTAGGGAGCTGGAAGTGCAGCTCGAGGATCTTAGGCAGGTGAGGGAGAATGAGGAGGTGATAGACAAGAGCGATCATCAGGTGGTCACACCAGGGCCACGGGTGGAAGCCAAGTGGGTGACGGCCAGGAAGGGTAAGGCTCGGGTGGTTGAGAGCACCCAGGTGGATGTGCCCCTACACAACAAGTACTCCTGCCTGAGTAATGCTGGGGGGGACAGCCCGCCTGGGGGAAGCAGCAGTGGCCGTGTCTCCGGAGTGGAGTCCGGCCCTGTAACTCAGAGGGCCAAGGAAAAGAGGAGGAAGGCAGTGTTAATTGGGGCCTCGACGGTAAGGGGGTCGGACAGGCGTTTTTGCGGAGGCAGGCGGGAGTCTCGGATGGTGGTCTGCCTCCCTGGGGCTGGGATCCAGGATGTCGCTGGTCGAGTCCCAGAAATCCTGAGGTGGGAGGGAGAGGAGCCGGGGGTAGCGGTACATATTGGTACCGCTGATGTGGGAAGAAAGTGGGAAGGGGTCATGAAAAGAGAGTATAGGGAATTAGGGAGACAGCTGAGAAGGAGGAAAGCAAAGGTAGTAATCTCAGGATTGCTGCCTGTGCCACGGGAGGGTGAGGGCAGGAATGGAGTGAGGTGGAGGATGAATGTGTGGCTGAGGGACTGGTGCAGGGGGCAGGGATTCAGGTTCCTGGACCATTGGGACCTCTTTAGGGGCAGCTGTGACCTGTACACAAAAAACGGGTGGCACTTGAATCCCAGGGTGACCAATATCCTAGCGGGAAGGTTGGCTAAGGCTACTGGGGAGAGTTTAAACTAGATAGGTTGGGGGGAGGGGATCGAGATGAGGAGACCGGGAGCGAGGAAGTTAGCTCGCAAACAGAGAAGGGTTATAGACGGTGCAAGAGGGAGGATGGACGGGGGATAGAGAAGGGGAGAGCTCAGACCAAAGGATTGAGATGTGTTTACTTTAATGCCAGGAGTATAGTGAATAAAGGAGATGAGCTCAGAGCATGGATCGATGCCTGGAAGTGTGATGTGGTGGCCATTACGGAGCCTTGGATGTCTCAGGGACAGGACTGGATACTCCAGGTGCTGGGATTCAGATGTTTCAGGAAGGACAGGGAGGGAGGCAAGAGAGGGGGTGGAGTGGCACTGCTGATCAGGGGTAGTGTCACAGCTGTAGAGAAGGTGTATGCTGTGGAGGGATTGTCTACAGAGTCTCTGTGCGTGGAAGTTCAGAGTGGGAAGCGGTCGATCACTTTGCTGGGAGTTTTCTGTAGGCCGCCCAATAGTAACAGGGAGGTGGAGGAGCAGATAGGGAAAGAGATCCTGGAGAGATGCAGTAATAGAAGGGTTGTTGTGATGGGAGACTTTAATTTCCCAAACATAGATTGGAATATCCTGAGGGTAAGGGGATTGGATGGGGAGGTGTGTGTTAGGTGTGTTCAGGAGGGTTTCCTGACACAGCATGTGGACAAGCCTACAAGAGGAGAGGCTGTACTTGATCTGATTTTGACCAATGAACCTGGACAGGTGTCAGATCTCTCAGTGGGAGAGCACCTTGGAGATAGCGATCATAACTCTATCTCCTTTATGCTTGCATTGGAAAAAGAGAGGATCAGGAAAGCTAGGAAAGTGTTTACATGGAGTAAGGGGAAATATGAAGACATAAGGCAGCAAATTAGGGGAGTAAATTGGAAGGAGGTATGCTTGGGGAAATGTACTGAAGAGAGGTGGCAGTTTTTCAAGGAATGTCTGTCTAGAGTTCTACAGGACAACGTTCCGAGCAGACAGGGAGGAGTTGGTCGGTTAAAGGAACCGTGGTGCACGAAAGCTGTGCGGGACCTAGTCGAGAAGAAAAGGAAAGCGTACAAAAGGTTCAGAGAGCTTGGCGAAGATAGGGATCTAGATGAGTATGCGGCTTGTCGGAAGGAACCAAAGAAGGAAATTAGGAGAGCCAGAAGGGGTCACGAGAAGGACTTGGCAGGTAGGATTAAGGAAAACCCTAACGCATTCTATAAATATGTGAAGAGTAAAAGGATGAGACGTGAAGGAATAGGGCCCATAAAAGGTGAAGGCGGGAAAATCTGTACGGAACCAGTAGAAATGGCAGAGGTGCTTAATGAGTATTTGGCCTCGGTTTTCACAGAGGAGAAGGACATGGGTGGATGTACTGCGGGCTTGCGGTGGACTGAAAAGTTGGAGTATGTGGAATTTAACAAAGAGGTTGTGCTGGAATCTTTGAATGGCATCAAGATAGATAAGTCGCCGGGTCCGGATGGGATGTACCCCAGGTTACTGTGGGAGGCGAGGGAAGAGATTGCAGAGCCTCTGGCGAGGATCTTTGCGTCGTCAATGGAGATGGGGGAGGTGCCGGAGGATTGGAGGATTGCGGATGTGGTTCCTATTTCCAAGAAGGGGAATAGGGATAGCCCAGGAAATTACCGACCGGTGAGTCTAACCTCAGTGGTTGGTAAGCTGATGGAGAAGATCCTGAGGGACAGGATTTATGAGCATTTAGAGAGGATTAGTATGCTCAAGAATACTCAGCATGGCTTTGTCAAAGGCAGATCGTGCCTTACAAGCCTGGTGGAGTTCTTCGAAAATGTGACTAAACACATTGACGAAGGGAAAGCGGTAGATGTGGTTTATATGGATTTTAGCAAGTCGTTCGATAAGGTCCCCCATGCAAGGCTTCTAGAAAAAGTGAGAGGGCATGGGATCCAAGGGGCTGCTGCCCTGTGGATTCAGAACTGGCTTGCCCAAAGGAGGCAGAGAGTGGGTACAGATGGGTCTTTTTCTAAATGGAGGTCGGTCACCAGTGGTGTGCCCCAGGGATCTGTTCTGGGACCCTTGCTGTTTGTCATTTTCATAAATGACCTGGATGAGGAAGTGGAGGGATGGGTTGTTAAGTTTGCCGATGACACGAAGGTTGGTGGGGTTGTGGATAGTCTGGAGGGATGTCAGAAGTTACAGAGGGACATTGATAGGATGCAAGACTGGGCAGAGAAGTGGCAGATGGACTTCAACCCAGAAAAATGCGTAGTGTTCCATTTTGGCAGGTCAAATGGGATGAAGAAGTACAATATAAAGGGAAAGACTCTTAGTACTGTCGAGGATCAGAAGGACCGGGTCTGGGTCCATAGGACTCTAAAAGCGGCCCCGCAGGTGGAGGAGGTGGTTAAGAAGGCGTATGGTGTGCTGGCCTTTATCAATCGAGGGATTGAGTTTAGGAGTCCGGGGATAATGATGCAGCTATATGAGACCCTCGTCAGACCCCACTTGGAGTACTGTGCTCAGTTCTGGTCGCCTCATCACAGGAATGGTGTGGAAAAGATTGAAAGGGTGCAGGGGAGATTTACAAGAATGTTGCCTGGATTAAGTGGCATGCCTTATGAGGATAGGCTGAGGGAGCCCGGTCTTTTCTCCTTGGAGAGACGTAGGATGAGAGGAGACCTAATAGAGGTACATAAGATGTTGAGAGGCATAGATCGGGTGGACTCTCAGAGGCTTTTTCCCAGGGTGGAAATGGCTGCTACTAGAGGACACAGGTTTAAGGTGTTGGGGTGTTGGTACAGGGGAAATGTTAGGGGGAAGTTTTTCACACAGAGGGTGGTGGGCGAGTGGAATTGGCTGCCATCAGTGGTGGTGGAGGCAAACTCAATAGGGTCTTTTAAGAGACTCCTGGATGAGTACAAAGAACAAAGAACAATACGGCACAGGAACAGGCCCTTCGGCCCTCCAAGCCCGTGCCGTTCCCTGGTCCAAACTAGACCATTCTTTTGTATCCCTCCATTCCCACTCCGTTCATATGGCTATCTAGATAAGTCTTAAACGTTCCCAGTGTGTCCGCCTCCACCACCTTGCCCGGCAGCGCATTCCAGGCCCCCACCACCCTCTGTGTAAAATATGTCCTACTGATATCTGTGTTAAACCTCCCCCCCTTCACCTTGAACCTATGACACCTCGTGAACGTCATCACCGACCTGGGGAAAAGCTTCCCACCGTTCACCCTATCTATGCCTTTCATAATTTTATATACCTCTATTAAGTCTCCCCTCATCCTCTGTCTTTCCAGGGAGAACAACCCCAGTTTACCCAATCTCTCCTCATAACTAAGCCCCTCCATACCAGACAACATCCTGGTAAACCTCCTCTGCACTCTCTCCAAAGCCTCCACGTCCTTCTGGCAGTGTGGTGACCAGAACTGGACGCAGTATTCCAGATGCGGCCGAACCAACGTTCTATACATCTGCAACATCAGACCCCAACTTTTATAATCTATGCCCCGTCCTATGAAGGCAACCATGCCACATGCCTTCTTCACCACCTTCTCCACCTGTGACATCACCTTCAAGGATCTGTGAACTTGCACACCCAGGTCCCTCTGCGTATCTACACCCTTTATGGTTCTGCCATTTATCGTATAGCTCCTCCCTACATTATTTCTACCAAAATGCATCACTTCGCATTCATCAGGATTGAACTCCATCTGCCATTTCTTTGCCCAAATTTCCAGCCTATCTATATCCTTCTGTAGCTTCTGAGAATGCTCCTCACTATCTGCAAGTCCTGCCAATTTTGTGTCGTCCGCAAACTTACTGATCACCCCAGTTACACCTTCTTCCAGATCGTTTATATAAATCACAAACAGCAGAGGTCCCAATACAGAGCCCTGCGGAACACCACTAGTCACAGGCCTCCAGCCGGAAAAAGACCCTTCCACTACCACCCTCTGTCTTCTGTGACCAAGTCAGTTCTCCACCCATCTCACCACCTCCCCCTTTATCCCATGAGATCCAACCTTTTTCACCAGCCTACCATGAGAGACTTTGTCAAACGCTTTACTAAAGTCCATATAGACGACATCCACGGCCCTTCCCTCGTCAACCATTCTGATCACTTCTTCAAAAAACTCCACCAGGTTAGTGAGGCATGACCTCCCTCTCACATGGGACTTAATAGGATGGAGGGTAGGCCTAAAAGGTAGGGATATGTTCGGCACAACTTGTGGGGCCGAAGGGCCTGTTTTGTGCTGTAGTTTTTCTATGTTTCTTTCTATGTTTCTAATATTCCCTCTAAACTTTTCCCCCTTCACCCTTAACCCATGTCCTCTAGTTTTTTTCTCCCCTAGCCTCAGTGGAAAAAGCCTGTTTGCATTCACTCTATCTATACCCATCATAATTTTATACACCTCTATCAAATCTCTCCTCATTCTTCTACGCTCCAGGGAATAAAGTCCCAACCTATTCAACCTTTCTCTGTAGCTCAGTTTCTCAAGTCCCGGCAACATCCTTGTAAACTTTCTCTGCACTCTTTCAACCTTATTAATATCCTTCCTGTAATTAGGTAAACAAAACTGCACACAATACTCTAAATTCGGCCTCACCAATGTCTTATACAACCTCACCATAACATTCCAACTCTTATACTCAATACTTTGATTTATAAAGGCCAGTGTACCAAAAGCACTCTTTATGATCCTATCTACCTGTGACGCCACTTTTAGGGAATTATATATCTGTATCCCAGATCCCTCTGTTCTACTGCACTCTTCAGTATCCTACTATTTACCTTGTATGTTCCACGTTGGTTTGTCCTTCCAAAGTGCAATACAACACACTTGTCTGCATTAAACTCCATCTGCCATTTTTCAGCCCATTTTTCTAGCTGGTCCAAATCCCTCTGTAAGCTTTGAAAACATTCCTCACTGTCCACTACACCTCCAATCTTTGGATCATCAGCAAATTTGCTGATCCAATTTACCACATTATCATCCAGGTGATTGATATAGATGACAAACAACAATGGACCCAGCACTGATCCCTTGCGGCACACCACTAGTAAGAAGTTTAACAACACCAGGTTAAAGTCCAACAGGTTTATTTGGTAGCGAAAGCCACACAAGCTTTCGGAGCTCCAAGCCCCTTCTTCAGGTGAGTGGGAATTCTGTTCACAAACAGGGCATATAAAGACACAAACTCAATTTACATGAATAATGGTTGGAATGCGAATACTTACAGCTCATCAAGTCTTTAAGATACAAACAACGTGAATGGAGAGAGCATCAAGACAGGCTAAAAAGATGTGTATTGTCTCCAGACAAGACAGCCAGTGAAACTCTGTAGGTCCAGGCAAGCCGTGGGGGTTACAAATAGTGTGACATGAACCTAATATCCCGGTTTAGGCCGTCCTCGTGTGTGCGGAACTTGGCGATCAGTTTCTGCTCAGCGACTCTGCGCTGTCGTGTGTCGTGAAGGCCGACTTGGAGAACGCTTACCCGAATATCAGAGGCCGAATGCCCGTGACCGCTGAAGTGCTCCCCAACAGGAAGAGAACAGTCTTGCCTGGTGATTGTCGAGCGGTGTTCATTCATCCGTTGCCGCAGCATCTGCATAGTTTCCTCAATGTACCATGCGTCGGGACATCCTTTCCTGCAGCGTATCAGGTAGACAACGTTGGCCGAGTTGCAAGAGTATGTACCGTGTACCTGGTGGATGGTGTTCTCACATGAGATGATGGCATCTGTGTTGATGATCCGGCACGTCTTGCAGAGGTTGCTGTGGCAGGGTTGTGTGGTGTCGTGGTCACTGTTCTCCTGAAGGCTGGTTAGTTTGCTGCGGACAATGGTCTGTTTGAGGTTGTGCGGTTGTTTGAAGGCAAGAAGTGGGGGTGTGGGGATGGCCTTGGCGAGATGTTCGTCTTCATCAATGACATGTTGAACGCTCCGGAGGAGATGCCGTAGCTTCTCCACTCCGGGGAAGTACTGGATGACGAAGGGTAATCTGTCCACTGTGTCCCGTGTTTGTCTTCTGAGGAGGTCGGTGCGGTTTTTCGCTGTGGCGCGTTGGAACTGTTGATCAATGAGCCGAGCGCCATATCCTGTTCTTATGAGGGCATCTTTCAGCGTCTGGAGGTGTTTGTTGCGATCCTCCTCATCCGAGCAGATCCTGTGTATACGGAGGGCTTGTCCGTAGGGGATGGCTTCTTTAACGTGTTTAGGGTGGAAGCTGGAGAAGTGGAGCATCGTGAGGTTATCCGTGGGCTTGCGGTACAGTGAGGTGCTGAGGTGACCGTCCTTAATGGAGATGCGTGTGTCCAAGAATGCAACTGATTCTGGAGAGTAGTCCATGGTGAGTCTGATGGTGGGATGGAACTTGTTGATGTCATCATAGAGTTGTTTCAGTGATTGCTCACCATGAGTCCAATGGAAGAAAATGTCATCGATGTATCTAGTGTATAGCGTCGGTTGAAGGTCCCGTGCGGTGAAGAAGTCTTGTTCGAACCTGTGCATGAAGATGTTGGCATATTGAGGTGCGAATGTGGTCCCCATGGCTGTTCCGTGTGTCTGGATGAAGAACTGGTTGTTAAAGGTGAAGATATTGTGGTCCAGGATAAAGCGGATGAGATGTAACATTGCATCTGGAAACTGGCAGTTATTGGCGCTGAGCACTGAGGCCGTTGCAGCAATGCCATCGTCATGGGGGATTCCGCGCACAAGAGGACGGACTCAACCGGGATATTAGGTTCATGTCACACTATTTGTAACCCCCACAGCTTGCCTGGACCTACAGAGTTTCACTGGCTGTCTTGTCTGGAGACAATACACATCTTTTTAGCCTGTCTTGATGCTCTCTCCATTCATGTTCTTTGTATCTTAAAGACTTGATTAGCTGTAAGTATTTGCATTCCAACCATTATTCATGTAAATTGAGTTTGTGTCTTTATATGCCCTGTTTGTGAACAGAATTCCCACTCACCTGAAGAAGGGGCTTGGAGCTCCAAAAGCTCGTGTCGCTTTTGCTACCAAATAAACCTGTTGGACTTTAACCTGGTGTTGTTAAACTTCTTACTGTGTTTACCCCAGTCCAACGCCGGCATCTCCACATCATGCACACCACTAGTCACAGACCTCCACTCAGAGAAGCAATCCTCCACTATCACTCTCTGGCTTCTTCCATTGATGTGGAGATGCCGGCTTCATCCTGGACCACAATATCTTCACCTTCAACAACCAGTTCTTCATCCAGACACACGGAACAGCCATGGGGACCAAATTCGCACCTCAATATGCCAACATCTTCATGCACAGGTTCGAACAAGACTTCTTCACCGCACGGGACCTTCAACCGACGCTATACACTAGATACATCGATGACATTTTCTTCCTTTGGACTCATGGTGAACAATCACTGAAACAACTCTATGATGACATCAACAAGTTCCATCCCACCATCAGACTCACCATAGACTACTCTCCGGAATCGGTTGCATTCTTGGACACACGCATCTCCATTAAGGACGGTCACCTCAGCACCTCACTGTACCGCAAGCCCACGGATAACCTCACGATGCTCCACTTCTCCAGCTTCCACCCTAAACACGTTAAAGAAGCCATCCCCTACGGACAAGCCCTCCGTATACACAGGATCTGCTCGGATGAGGAGGATCGCAACAGACACCTCCAGACGTTGAAAGATGCCCTCATAAGAACAGGATATGGCGCTCAACTCATTGATCAACAGTTCCAACGCGCCACAGCGAAAAACCGCACCGAACCCCTCAGAAGACAAACACGGGACACAGTGGACAGAGTACCCTTCGTTGTCCAGTACTTCCCCGGAGCGGAGAAGCTACGGCATCTCCTCCGGAGCCTTCAACATGTCATTGATGAAGACGAACATCTCGCCAAGTCCATCCCCACACCCCCACTTCTTGCCTTCAAACAACCGCACAACCTCAAACAGACCATTGTCCGCAGCAAACTACCCAGCCTTCAGGAGAACAGTGACCATGACACCACACAACCCTACCGCAGCAACCTCTGCAAGACGTGCCGGATCATCGACACAGATACCATCATCTCACGTGAGAACACCATCCACCAGGTACACGGTACATACTCTTGCAACTCGGCCAACGTTGTCTACCTGATACGCTGCAAGAAAGGATGTCCCGAGGCATGGTACATTGGGGAAGCTATGCAGACGCTGCGACAACGGATGAATGAACACCGCTTGACAATCACCAGGCAAGACTGTTCTCTTCCTGTTGGGGAGCACTTCAGCGGTCACGGGCATTCGGCCTCTGATATTCGGGTAAGCATTCTCCAAGGCGGCCTTCACGACACACGACGGCGCAGAGTCGCTGAGCAGAAACTGATAGCCAAGTTCCGCACACACGAGGACGGCCTCAACCGGGATATTGGGTTCATGTCCCACTATTTGTAACACCCACAGAGTTTCACTGGCTGTCTTGTCTGGAGACAATACACATCTTTTTAGCCTGTCTTGATGCTCTCTCCACTCATGCTGTTTTGGTTCTTAAAGACTTGATTAGTTGTAAGTATTCGCATTCCAACCATTATTCATGTAAATTGAGTTTGTGTCTTCATATGCTCTGTTTGTGAACAGAATTCCCACTCACCTGAAGAAGGGGCTTGCAGCTCCGAAAGCTTGTGTGGCTTTTGCTACCAAATAAACCTGTTGGACTTTAACCTGGTGTTGTTAAACTTCTTACTGTGTTCTTCCATTGAGCCAACGTCTGGTCCAATTTCATACCTCTCCATATATACCTAGCGACTGAACCTTCCTAACTAGCCTCCCATGCGGGACCTTGTCAAAGGCCTTTCTGAAGTCCATGTAGACAACATCCACTGCCTTCCCTTCATCCACTTCCCTGGCAACCTCCTCGAAAAACTCTAATAGATTGGTTAAACATGACCTACCACGCACAAAGTCATGTTGACTCTCCCTAATAAGTCCCTGTCTATCCAAATATTTGTAGGTCCTATCTCTTAGTACTCCTTCCAATAATTTACCTACTACTGACGTCAAAGTTACCGGCCTATAATTTCCCACATTACTTTTTGAGCCTTTTTTAAACAACGGAACAACATGAGCTATCCTCCAATCATCCGGCACCTCACCCGTGGATACCGACATTTTAAATATATCTGCCAGGGCCCCTGCAATTTCAACACTAGTCTCCTTCAAGGTCCGAGGGAATACCCTGTCTGGTCCTGGGGATTTATCTACTCTGATTTGCCTCAAGACAGCAAGCAACTCCTCCCCTTTAATCTGTATAGGTTCCATGACCTCCCTACTTGTTTGCCTTATGTCCATAGACTCCATGCCAGTTTCCTTCGTAAATACAGATGCAAAAACCCATTTAATATCTCCCCCATTTCTTTTGGTTCCATACATAGCCGACCACTCTGATCTTCAAGAGGACCAATTTTATCCCTTACTATCCTTTTGCTCTTAATATACCTGTAGAAGCTCTTAGGATTATCCTTCACCTTTCTGCCAAAGCAACCTCATGTCTTCTTTTAGCCCTCCTGATTTCTTTGTATTTTCTCTGGCTTTCCTCCTACAGTCCAGATATGCAGGTTAGGTGGTTTGGTCATGCTAAATTGCCCCTTGGTGTCCCAAGATATGTACAAAAGGGATTACTGTCATACTAACTTGGGGTTACGGGAATTCAGTCGGGCGAGAGAGGGGCGGGTGGAATGGGACTGGTTAAGTATCCCAGTTGGAGAGTTGGTGCAGACTCCTTCTGCACTGTCAGGATTTTATGATTTATTTTCTGTCAGATTGTCAAGTGTCTCACAGGTGGATAGGGTCTTAAAGAGTGCCTTTGGTACATTGGCCTTTATAAATCGGAGTATCGAGTATAAAAGTTGGAGTGTTATGGTAAGGTTATATAAGGCATTGGTGAGGCCGAATTTGGAGTATTATGTACAGTTTTGGTCACCTAGTTACAGGAAGGATGTAAATAAGGTTGAAAGAGTGCAGAGAAGGTTCACAAGGATGTTGCCGAGACTTGAGAAGCTGAGTTCCAGAGAGAGATTGAATAGGTTGGGACTTTATTCCCTGGAGCGTAGAAGATTGAGGGGAGATTTGATAGAGGTGTATAAGATTTTGATGGGTATAGGTAGAGTGAATGCAAGCAGGCTTTTTCCGCTGAGGCTAGGGGAGAAAAAAACCAGAGGGCATGGGTTAAGGGTGAAAGGAGAAAAGTTTAAAGGGAATATTAGGGGGGGCTTCTTCACGCAGAGAGTGGTGGGAGTGTGGAATGAGCTGCCGGATAAAGTGGTAAATGCGGGGTCACTTTTAACATTTAAGAAAAACTTGGACGGGTTCATGGATGAGAGGGGTGTGGAGGGATATGGTCCAAGTGCAGGTCAGTGGGACTAGGCAAAAAATGGTTCGGCACAGACAAGAAGGGCCAAAAGGCCTGTTTCTGAGCTGGAATTTTCTATGGTTCTATGGTTCAATGGTCTCAGAAAATTTCGAATATCGCCCAAATAATCAATCCAATGATTTACGTTATGCCAGCACGCCAACGCATAGTTGAGGATGAGCAGATATGTCAGGGTGCAAATGGGATTTTAAATTGCGTTCTCTCATGTAGTTCTCTAGGATTATGTGAAACCATACGGCAGAATGGCAGCGTTACTCTTCCCATTTGCCTCGCCAATATTGAGGTCTCAGAGAAAAAAATCTGCACTTCTTATGTCTGGGGGAATCTTTGTCAAGTGCACAGCATTCAAAGAACAATCAAAGAACAATACAGCACAGGAACAGGCCCTTCGGCCCTCCAAGCCTGCGCCGCTCATGTGCCCAACTAGACCATTCGTTTGTATCCCTCTATTCCCAGTCTGTTCATGTGGCTATCTAGATGAGTCTTAAATGATCCCAGCGTGTCTGCCTCAACCACCTTGCTTGGCAGTGCATTCCAAGCCCCTACCACCCTCTGTGTAAAATACGTCCCCCTGACATCTGTGTTGAACCTTGCCCCCCTCACCTTGAACCCGTGACCCCTTGTGTTCGTCACCTCCGACCTGGGAAAAAGCTTCCCACTGTTCACCCTATCTATGCCCTTCATAATTTTATACACCTCTGTCAGGTCGCCCCTCATCCTCTGTCTTTCCAGGGTGAACAACCTCAGTTTACCCAATCTCTCCTCATAGCTAAGACCCTCCATACCAGGCAACATCCTGGTAAACCTTCTCTGTACTCTCTCCAAAGCCTCCACGTCCTTCTGGTAGTGTGGCAACCAGAACTGGATGCAGTATTCCAAATGTGGCCTAACCATCGTTCTATACAGCTGCAACATCATATGCCAACTTTTATATTCGATGCCCCGTCCAATAAAGGCAAGCATGCCATATGCCTTCTTCACCACCCTCTCCACCTGTGCTGCCACCTTTAAGGATCTGTGGACTTGTACGCCCAGGTCCCTCTGTGTGTCTATACTCCTGATGGTTCTGCCATTTATTGTATAGCTCCCCCTTACATTAGATCTACCGAAATGCATCACTTCGCATTTATCTGGATTAAATTCCATCTGCCATTTCTCCGCCCAATGTTCCAGCCTATCTATATCCTGCTGTATTCTCTGACAATGTTCATCACTATCCGCAACTCCAGCCTAATCTCAGTCTAATGCAACACAATATGATTCCATCTCACAATCTAATAAAACACAATATGATTCCACATCTCTAGCTAATGGAACGAAATATGATTCCACATTTCAATCTAATACGACACAATATGATTCCATATCTCAAACTAAAAGAATACAATATGATTCCACATCTCCATCTAATAGCACGCAATATGATTCCACATTTCAAACTAATGCAACACAGTATGATTCCACATCTTACTCTAATACTACATAATATGATTCCACATTTCAAATTAATACAACACAATATTATTCCGCATCCCACTCGAATACAACACAATATGATTCCACATTTCAATCTCGTACAAGACAACATGATTCCACATCTCCATTTAAAGAACACAATATGATTCCACATCTCAATCTAACACAATCCAATATGATTCCACTTCTCCATCTAATACAACACAATATGATTTCATATCTCAATCTAATGCAACACAACGTGATTCCACATCTCAATCTCATACAACACAATATGATTTCATATCTCATTCAAATACAACACAACATGATTCCACATCTCAATCTCACAGAGGTTTACAGCATGGAAACAGGCCCTTGGGCCCAACTTGTCCACGCCGCACTTTTTTTTTTAAACCCCGAAGCTAGTCCCAATTGCCCGCATTTAGCCCATATCCCTCCATACCCATCATACCCATGTAACTATCTAAATGCTTTTTAAAAGACAAAATTGTACCCGCCTCTACTACTACCTCTGGCAACTTGTTCCAGACACTCACCACTCTCTGTGTGAAACAAATTGACCCTCTGGACACCTTTGTATTTCTTCCCCCTCACGTTAAACCTATGCCCTCTAATTTTGGACTCCTCTACCTTTGGGAAAAGATATTGACTGTCTAGCTGATCTGTGCCCCTCATTATTTTATAGACCTCTGTAAAATCACCCCAGAGCCTCCTATGCTCCGGAGAAAATAGTACCAGTCTATCCAGCCTCTTCTTATAACTCAATCCATCAAGTTCCAGTAGCATCCTAGCAAATCTTTTCTGCACTCTTCCCAGTTTAATAATATCCTTTCTATAATAGGGTGACCAGAATTGCACACAGTATTCCAAGTGTGGCCTTACCAATGTCTTGTTCAACTTCAACAAGACGTTCCAACTCAAGGACAAAGAACAAAGAAAAATACAGCACAGGAACAGGCCCTTCGGCCCTCCAAGACCGTGCCGCTCCCTGGTCCAAACTAGAACAATATTTTCTATCCCTCCATTCCCACTCCATTCATGTGGTTATCTAGATAAGTCTTAAACGTTCCCAGTGTGTCTGCCTCCACCACCTTGCCCGGCAGCGCATTCCAGGCCCCCACCACCCTCTGTGTAAAATACGTCCTTCTGATATCCGTGTTAAACCTCCCTCCCTTCACCTTGAACCTATGACCCCTCGTGAACGTCACCACCGACCTGGGAAAAAGCTTCCCACCGTTCACCCTTTCTATGCCTTTCATAATTTTATACACCTCTATTAGGTCACCCCTCATCCTCCGTCTTTCCAGGGAGAACAACCCCAGTTTACCCAATCTCTCCTCATAACTAAGCCCTTCCATACCAGGCAACCTCCTCTGCACTCTCTCTAAAGCCTCCACGTCCTTCTGGTAGTGTGGCGACCAGAACTGGGCGCAGTGTTCCAAATGCGGCCGAACCAACGTTCTATACATCTGCAACATCAGACCCCAACTATTATACTCTATGCCCCGTCCTATAAAGGCAAGCATGCCATATGCCTTCTTCACCACCTTCTTCACTTGTGCCGTCACCTTCAAGGATCTGTGGACTTGCACACCCCGGTCCCTCTGCGTATCTACACCCTTTATGGTTCTGCCATTTATCGTATAGCTCCCCCCTATGTTAGTTCTACCAAAATACATCACTTCGCATTTATCTGGATTGAACTCCATCTGCCATTTCTTTGCCCAAATTTCCAGCCTATCTATATCCTTCTGTAGCCTGTGACAATGTTCCTCACTATCTGCAAGTCCTGCCATTTTCGTGTCGTCCGCAAACTTACTGATCACCCAGTTACACCTTCTTCCAGATCGTTTGTATAAATCACAAACAGCAGAGATCCCAATACAGAGCCCTGCGGTACACCACTAGTCACAGGCATCCAGCCGGAAAAAGACCCTTCCACTACCACCCTCTGTCTTCTGTGACCAAGGCAGTTCTCCACCCATCTAGCCACTTCCCCCTTTATCCCATGAGATCCAACCTTTTGCACCAACCTACCATGAGGGACTTTGTCAAACGCTTTACTAAAGTCCATATAGACGACATCCACGGCCCTTCCCGCGTCAACCATTCTAGTCACTTCTTCAAAAAACTCCACCAGGTTAGTGAGGCATGACCTCCCTCTCACAAAACCATGCTGACTATCGTTAATGAGTTTATTCCTTTCTAAATGCGCATACATCCTATCTCTAAGAATCCTCTCCAACAACTTCCCGACCACGGACGTCAAGCTCACCGGCCTATAATTTCCTGGGTTATCCTTCCTACCCTTCTTGAATAACGAGACCACATTAGCTATCCTCCAATTTGCCACTGCAAAATGGGACCCACATCTACAGATGTAGAGGTCAGGTGGACTCCCCATGCTGCATTGCCACAAAGTTTCCCAAGATGTGTAGTTTAGATAGATTAGCCATGTTAAATTTGTGGGGTTATGGGGAAAGGGCAGGGGAGAAGGCCATGGTGAGATGGTCTGTTAATCCAGCTGGCTCACACAGTCACTCAGATGCAGAGTAGATGAGCCAAATGGCCTCCTTTTGCAAGGCAGGGATTATATGGCTCTGATAGAATTTTAGGGTGTGATTCTCCCATCCCAACATACTAAAACATTAGTATGGCGGGCTGGGAGAATCACTTGTCCGCCAATTCACGGGATTTGCGCAAGCATTCCAGCTGCGTGTGCCTCTCCCAGTGCCGGATATCCGGCGCTGTCTGAGCCGGGCTGAAAACCGGCGGGACCACCAGAAAAGTGATTTAAATCTACTTTTAATGTAATTTAAATCTGGTTAGTGGGTCCGGGACTGAATTCTCCGGGCCCGTGAGCATCTCCCACTCTGTCATGAGTATTTCACTCCAGCGTGGTTCTGACTAGCTCCCCACGTTCGGGGAACTAGCAGGACGACCCAGCTAGAGTGAAGTGGGGGCAATCGGGGCCCCACAGGGGGTCGGGCAGCTGGCGGGGTGGTGCCCCCTGGGCATGGGCACCCTGGCAGTACCAGCCTGTTCCCCCGGCACTGCCCAAGGGACAAAGTTTTCAAGCCCAGAGGCCACCTTGGCACTGCCCATCAGGCATGGGGCAATGCCAAGGGGCTGGGGCTTGAGGGCAGGGCCAATGGGGACCCACAGGGGCAGGGCTGGTACACACTGCCACCTCGCCACTTTGCCATTGTGATCGATGGGGGTAGGAGGGAGGCCAGCGATAGGAGTGGGCTGGAGGGGGTGGGGGGGGGTGGTGAAGAGAGGCTCCCGCGGAGAGAGAGAGAGAGGCTCCTGCCCGTCATGTGCTCCGATCGGCTGGAGAACCAGGTGCCTGTCTCAGCCCTCCAGACACGCCCCTCATTAATTCTCATTGATGGAGGATTAGGTACCTGTCTCAGTCCTCCAGTCCTGCCCCTCATGGACTCTGATTGGTTGGAGGACAAGGTGAGTGTCTCAGTCATCTCGTGTCGCTCCTCATTGACGCTGAGTGGCTGGAGGACCACGTGCCTGTGCCAGCCCTCCAGAACCATCCCTCATTACTCTGAGTGGCTGGAGGACCACGTGCCTGTGCCAGTCCTCCAGAACCATCCCTCATTACTCTGATTGGCTGGAGGACCAGGTGCCTGTCTCAGTTCTCCAGTCACGCCCCTCATTGACTCTGATTGGCTGGATGACAAGGTGCCTGCCTCAGTCCTCCGGTCCCGCATCTCATTGACTCTGATTGGCTGGTGGACCAGCTACCTGGCTGAGTCTTCCAGTCCTGCCCCTTATTGACTCTGATTGCCTGGAAGACCAAATGCCTGTCTCAGTCCTCCAGTCTCGCCCATTATTGACTCTGTTTGGCTGGAGTACCAGGTGCCCGTCTCAGTCCTCTAGTCTTGACCCTCATTGCCTCTGATTGGCTAGAGGACTAGGTGTCTGGTTGAGTCTTCCAGTTCCACCCCTCATTAACTCTGATTGGCTGGAGGACCAGGTGCCTGTGGTGTGGACAAGAAGTCCTCAAGTCTCGACCCTTATTGATTCTGATTGGTTGGAGGACCAGGTGCCTGCCTCAGTCCTCTGGTCCCGCCTCTCATTGGAGTCTTCCAGTCCCATCCTTTATTGACTCTGATTGCCTGGAGGACCAGGTGCCTGTCTCAGTCCTCTAATCTTGCCCCTCATTGACTCTGATTGGCTGGAAGATCAGGTGCTTGTCTGTGCCCTCCAGACACGCCACTCATTAATTCTCATTGGCAGGAGGACAAGGTGAATGTCTCAGTCATCTCGTGTCGCTCCTCATTGAGGCCGAGTGGCTGGACCACGTGCCTGTGCCAGTCCTCCAGTCTCACCCGTCATTGACTCTGACTGGCTGGAGGACCAGGTGTCTGCCTCAATTCTCCAGCCACGCCACTCATTGACTCTGATTGGCAGGAGGACCAGGTGACTTTCTCAATCTTCCAGTCCTACCCCTTATTGACTCTCATTGCTTGGAGGACCAGGTGCCTGTCTCATAGAAATCATAGAAACCCTCAGTGCAGAAGGAGGCCATTCGGCCCCTCGAGTCTGCACCGACCACAATCCCACCCAGGCCTTACCCCCGCATATTTACCCGCTAATCCCTCCAACCTATGCATCTCAGGACTCTAAGGGGCAATTTTTAACCTGGCCAATCAACCTAACCCACACATCTTTGGACTGTGGGAGGAAACCGGAGCACCCGGAGGAAACCCACACAGACACGAGGAGAATGTGCAAACTCCACACAGACAGCGACCCGAGCCGGGAATCGAACCCAGGTCCCTGGAGCTGTGAAGCAGCAGTGCTAACCACTGTGCTACCATGCCGCCCCTCACTCTGGATGTCTCAGTCATCTAGAGTCGCCCCTCATTGACATTGAGTGGCTGGAGGACGAGGTGCCTGCCTCAGTCCTCGAGTCCCACCTCGTATTGACTCTTATTGCCTGGAGGACCAGGTGCTTGTCTCAGTCGTCTAGAGTTGCCCCTCATTGACAGAGTGGCTGGAGGTCCAGGTGCCTGCCTCAGTTCTCCAGTCCCACCTCGCATTTACTCTGATTGGCTGCAGAACCAGGTGCCTGTCTGAGTTTTCCAGTCCTGCCCCATCCATTGACTCTGATTGGCTGGAGAACCCGGTGCCTGCCTCAGTCCTCCAGTCACGCCCCTCATTGACTCTGATTGGCTGAAGCATCACCTGCCTCTCTCAGTCCTCCACACTCGACCCTCATTGCCTCTGATTGGCTGGAGGACCAGGTGCCTGTCTCAATCCTTCAGTCCAACCTTGCATTGACTCTGATTCGCTCGATGACCAGGTGCCTGTCTCAGTCCTCCTCTCGCGACCCTCATTGACTCTGATTGGCTGGAGGACCAGGTGCCTGTCTCAATCCTTCAGTCCAACCTTGCATTGACTCTGATTCGCTCGATGACCAGGTGCCTGCCTCAGTCCTCCTCTTGCGACCCTCATTGACTCTGATTGGCTGGAGAATCACCTGCCTCTCTCAGTCCTCCACTCTTGACCCTCGTTGACTCTGATTGGCTGGAGGACCAGGCACCTGCCTCAGTCTTCCAGTCCCACCCCACGTTGACTCTGATTGGCTGCAGGACCAGGTGCCTGTCTGAGTTTTCCAGTCCCGCCCCCCCATTGATTCTCACTGGTGCCTGTCTCAGTCGTCTACAGTTGCCCCTCATTGACACTGAGTGGCTGGAGGACCAGGTGCCTGTCTCAGTTCCCCAGCCACGCCACTCATTGACTCTGATTGGCTGGATGACCAGGTGCCTGCCTCACTCCTCCAGTCCCGCCACTCATTGACTCTGATTGGCTGGATGACCAGGTGCCTGCCTCAGTCCTCCAGTCTCGCCCTTTAGTGACTCTGAATGCCTGGAGGACCAGGTGCCTGTCTCAGTCCTCCAGTCCCGCCCGCTGCTCATTGATTCTGATTGGCTGGAGGACGAGGTGCCTACCTCAATGCTCCAGTCCAGCCTCGCATTGACTATGATTGGCTGGAGGACCAGGTGCCTGCCTCAGTCTTCCAGTCCCGCCCCGCATTGACTCTGTTTGGCTGGAGGACCAGTTGCCTGTTTCAGTCCACCAGTCCCACCTCGCATTGACTCTGTTTGACTGGAGGATGAGGTGCCTGTCTGAGCTTTCCAGTTCCGACTCTGGCTGAAGCATCACCTGTCTCTCTCAGTCCTCCACTCTCGACCCTCATTGACTCTGATTGGCTGGAGGACCAGGTGCCTGCCTCAGTCCTCTAGTCCCGCCCCACATTGATTTTGATTGGCTGGAGGACCAGGTGCCTGCCTCAGTCCTCCATTCACGACCCTAATTCCTCTGAGTGGCTGCCTCAGTCCCCAAGTTCAAGGAACAGCTACTACGCGTCCTTGATAAATATGTACCTGTCAGGCAGGCAGGAAGCAGACGTGTGAGGGAACTGTGGTTTACTAAGGAGGTTGAATCTCTTGTGAAGAGGAAGAAGGAGATTTATGTTAAGATGAGATGTGAAGGCTCAGTTAGGGCACTTGAGAGTCACAAAAGTTAGCCAGGAAGGACCTAAAGAAAGAGTTAAGAAGAGCCAGGAGGAGATATGAGAAGTCTTTGGCAGGTAGGATCAAGGAAAACCCTAAAGCTTTCTATAGGTATGTCAGGAGTAAAAGAATGACGAGGGTAAGATTAGGGCCAGTCAAGGACAGTAGTGGGAAGTTGTGCGTGGAGTCTGAAGAGATAGGAGAGGCATTAAATGAATATTTTTCGTCGGTATTCACACTGGAGACGGACAGTGTTGTCGAGGGGAGTACTGAGATGCAGGCTGTTGGACTGGATGGTATTGATGTTCATAAGGAGGAGGTGTTAGCAATTCTGGAAAGGGTAAAAATAGATAAGTCCCCTGGGCCGGATGGGATTTAGCCTAGGATTCTCTGGGAGGCTAGAGAGCAGATTGCAGAGCCTTTGGCTTTGATCTTTGTGTCGTCATTGTCTACAGGAACAGTGCCAGAAGACTGGAGGATAGCAAATGTTGTTCCCTTGTTCAAGAAGGGGAGTAGGGACAACCCTGGTATTATAGACCGGTGAGCCTTACTTCTGTTGTGGGCAAAGTATTGGAAAGGATTATAAGAGATAGGATTTATAATCACCTGGAAAGGAATAATTTGATTAGGGATAGTCAGCACGGTTTTGTGAAGGGTAGGTCGTGCCTCTTTGAGAAGGTGACCAAAGAGGTGGATGAGGGTAAAGCGGTTGATGTGGTGTATATGGATTTCTGCAAAGCGTTTGATAAGGTTCCCCATGGTAAGCTTTTGCAGAAAATACGGACGCGTGGGATTGAGGGTGATTTAGTGGTTTGGATCAGGAATTGGCGAGCTGGAAGAAAACAGAGGGTCGTGGTTGATGGGAAATATTCATCCTGGAGTTCAGTTACCAGTGGTGTACCACAAGGATCTGTTTTGGGGCCACTGCTGTTTGTCATTTTTATTAATGACCTGGATGAGGGCGTGGAAGGATGGATTAGTAAATTTGCGGATGACACTAAAGTCGGTGGAGTTGTAGACAGTGCGGAGGGAAGTGGCAGGTTACAGAGGGACATAGATAAGCTGCAGAGCTGGGCTGAGAGGTGGCAAATTGAGTTTAATGCGGAAAAGTGTGAGGTGATTCACTTTGGAGGGAATAATAGGAATACAGAGTACTGGGCTAATGGTAAGATACTTGGTAGTGTGGATGAACAGAGGGATCTGGGTGTCCATGTGCATAGATCCCTGAAAGTTGGCACCCAGGTTGATAGGGTTGTTAAGAAGGCGTACGGTGTGTTAGCTTTTATTGGTAGAGGGATTGAGTTTCGGAGCCAGGAGGTCATGCTGCAACTGTACAAAACTCTGGTGCGGCCGCATTTGGAGTATTGCGTACAGTTCTGGTCGCCGTATTATAGGAAAGATGTGGAAGTGTTGGAAAAGGTGCAGAGGAGATTTACCAGGATGTTGCCTGGTATGGAGGGAAAATCGTATGAGGAAAGGCTGAGGGGCTTGAGGTTGTTTTTGTTAGAGAGAAGAAGGTTAAGAGGTGATTTAATAGAGGCATACAAGATGATCAGAGGATTAGATAGGGTGGATAGTGAGAGTCTTTTTCCTCGGATGGTGATGGCTAACATGAGGGGACATAGCTTTAAATTGAGGGGTGAGAGATATAGGACAGATGCTAGAGGTAGGTTCTTTACTCAGAGAGTAGTAAAGGCGTGGAATGCCCTGCCTGTAGCAGTAGTGGACTCGTCAACATTAAGAGCGTTCAAATGGTTATTGGATAAACATGTGGATGATATTGGAATAGTGTTGATTAGAGGGGCTTTAGATTGGTTCCACAGGTCGGGCAATGTCGAGGGCCGACGGGCCTGTACTGCGCTGTAATGTTCTATGTTCTAAGTCTCGCCCCTCATTGACTCTGATTCGCTGGAGGACCAGCTGCCAGTCTCAGTCCTCCAGTCACATCTCGCATTGACTCTGATTTGCTGGAGGACTAGTTGCCTGCCTCAGTCCCGCCCCTCATTGATACAGATTGGCTGGAGGACCAGTTGCCTGTTTCAGTCCACCAGTCCCACCTTGCTTTGACTCTGGTTGGTTGGAGGACCAGGTGCGTGTCTCAGTCCTCCAGTCATGTCCCTCATTAATTCAGATTGGCTGGAGACCCAGGTACCTGCATCAGTCCTCTACTCTCACCCCTCATTGACTCTGATTGGCTGGAGGACTAGGTGCCTGTCTCAGTCCTCCAGTCCCACCCTGATTGACTCTGAGTGGCTGCAGGACCTGGTGCCGATCCGAGTCTTCCAGTCTCGCCCCTCATTGACACTGGAGGACTGAAGCAGCCACTCACGAGTCAATGAGGGTCGAGAGAGGAGGACTGAGATAGACATCTGATCCTCCAGCCAATCAGAGTCAATGAGGGGCGGGATTGAAGGACTGAGGCAGCCACTCACGAGGCAATGAGGGGCAAGACTGGAGGACTGAGGGTTGAGAGTGGATTGGCTGGAGGACCAGCTGCTTGTCTCCATACTCCAGTACCACCTCTCATTGACTCTGATTCGCTCGACGACCAGGTGCCTGACTCATTCCTCCAGTCCCGCCCCTCATTGACACAGATTGGCTGGAGGACCAGGCGCTTGCCTCTGTCCTCCAGTCCCACCCCTCTGACTCTGATTGGCTGGAGGACCAGGCGCTTGCCTCTGTCCTCCAGTCCCACCCCTCTGACTCTGATTGGCTGCAGGACCAGATGCCTGTCCAAGTCCTCCAGTCCTGCCCCTCATTAACTCTGATTGGCTGGGGTTCCAGGTAAATGCCTCGGCCCTCCAGTCTCGCCCCTCGTAGACTCTGATTGGTTGGATGACCAGGTGCCTGTCTCAGTCCTCCAGTCCCGCCCCTTATTAACTCTGATTGGCTGGAGTTCCAGGTACCTGCCTCAGCCCTCCAGTCTTGCCTGCCATAGACTCTGATTGGCTGGAGGACAAGGTGCCTGTCTCAGTCCTCTAGTCCCACCCCTGATTGACACTGAGTGGCTGCAGGACCAGGTGCCAGTCCGAATCTTCCAGTCTCGCCCCTCATTGACTCTGATTGGCAGGAGGACCAGGTGACTTTCTCAATCTTCCAGTCCTACCCCTTATTGACTCTCATTGATTGGAGGACCAGGTGCCTGTCTCATAGAAATCATAGAAACCCTCAGTGCAGAAGGAGGCCATTCGGCCCCTCGAGTCTGCACCGACCACAATCCCACCCAGGCCCTAATCCCACATATTTACCTGCTAATCCCTCTAACATATGCATCTCAGGACTCTAAGGGGCAATTTTTAACCTGGCCAATCAACATAAACCACACATCTCTGGACTGTGGGAGGAAACCAAAGCACCCGGAGGAAACCCACGCAGACACGAGGAGAATGTGCAAACTCCACACAGACAGCGACCCAAGCCGGGAATCGAACCCAGGTCCCTGGAGCTGTGAAGCAGCAGTGCTAACCACTGTGCTACCATGCCGCCCCTCACTCTAGATGTCTCAGTCATCTAGAGTCGCCCGTCATTGACATTGAGTGGCTGGAGGACGAGGTGCCTGCCTCAGTCCTCGAGTCCCACCTCGTATTGACTCTTATTGCCTGGAGGACCAGGTGCTTGTCTCAGTCGTCTAGAGTTGCCCCTCATTGACAGAGTGGCTGGAGGTCCAGGTGCCTGCCTCAGTTCTCCAGTCCCACCTCGCATTTACTCTGATTGGCTGCAGAACCAGGTGCCTGTCTGAGTTTTCCAGTCCTGCCCCATCCATTGACTCTGATTGGCTGGAGAACCCGGTGCCTGCCTCAGTCCTCCAGTCACGCCCCTCATTGACTCTGATTGGCTGAAGCATCACCTGCCTCTCTCAGTCCTCCACACTCGACCCTCATTGCCTCTGATTGGCTGGAGGACCAGGTGCCTGTCTCAATCCTTCAGTCCAACCTTGCATTGACTCTGATTCGCTCGATGACCAGGTGCCTGTCTCAGTCCTCTAGTCCCGTCCCACATTGATTTTGATTGGCTGGATGACCAGGTGCCTGCCTCAGTCCTCCTCTCGCGACCCTCATTGACTCTGATTGGCTGGAGAATCACCTGCCTCTCTCAGTCCTCCACTCTTGACCCTCGTTGACTCTGATTGGCTGGAGGACCAGGCGCCTGCCTCAGTCTTCCAGTCCCACCCCACGTTGACTCTGATTGGCTGCAGGACCAGGTGCCTGTCTGAGTTTTCCAGTCCCGCCCCCCCATTGATTCTCACTGGTGCCTGTCTCAGTCGTCTACAGTTGCCCCTCATTGACACTGAGTGGCTGGAGGACCAGGTGCCTGTCTCAGTTCTCCAGCCACGCCACTCATTGACTCTGATTGGCTGGATGACCAGGTGCCTGCCTCACTCCTCCAGTCCCGCCACTCATTGACTCTGATTGGCTGGAGGACCAGGTGCCTGCCTCAGTCTTCCAGTCCCCAGCCCCTTATTGACTCGGAACGCCTGGAGGGCCAGGTCCCTGTCTCAGTTCTCCAGCCACGCCCCTCATTGACTCTGATTGCCTGGAGGATCAGGTGCCTGCCTCAGTCCTCCAGTCTCGCCCTTTAGTGACTCTGAATGCCTGGAGGACCAGGTGCCTGTCTCAGTCCTCCAGTCCCGCCCGCTGCTCATTGATTCTGATTGGCTGGAGGACGAGGTGCCTACCTCAATGCTCCAGTCCAGCCTCGCATTGACTATGATTGGCTGGAGGACCAGGTGCCTGCCTCAGTCTTCCAGTCCCGCCCCGCACTGACTCTGTTTGGCTGGAGGACCAGTTGCCTGTTTCAGTCCACCAGTCCCACCTCGCATTGACTCTGTTTGACTGGAGGATGAGGTGCCTGTCTGAGCTTTCCAGTCCCGCCCCCCCATTGACTCTGGCTGAAGCATCACCTGTCTCTCTCAGTCCTCCACTCTCGACCCTCATTGACTCTGATTGGCTGGAGGACCAGGTGCCTGTCTCAGTCCTCTAGTCCCGCCCCACATTGATTTTGATTGGCTGGAGGACCAGGTGCCTGCCTTAGTCCTCCATTCACGACCCTAATTCCTCTGAGTGGCTGCCTCAGTCCCCAAGTTCAAGGAACAGCTGCCTCAGTCCCCTTGTTCAAGGAACAGCTACTATGCGTCCTTGATAAATATGTACCTGTTAGGCAGGGAGGAAGCAGACGTGTGAGGGAACTGTGGTTTACTAAGGAGGTTGAATCTCTTGTGAAGAGGAAGAAGGAGACTTATGTTAAGATGAGACGTGAAGGCTCAGTTAGGGCACTTAAGAGTCACAAAAGTTAGCCAGGAAGGACCTAAAGAAAGAGTTAAGAAGAGCCAGGAGGAGATATGAGAAGTCTTTGGCAGGTAGGATCAAGGAAAACCCTAAAGCTTTCTATAGGTATGTCAGGAGTAAAAGAATGACGAGGGTAAGATTAGGGCCAGTCAAGGACAGTAGTGGGAAGTTGTGCGTGGAGTCTGAAGAGATAGGAGAGGCACTAAATGAATATTTTTCGTCGGTATTCACACTGGAGACGGACAGTGTTGTCGAGGGGAGTACTGAGATGCAGGCTGTTGGACTGCATGGGATTGATGTTCATAAGGAGGAGGTGTTAGCAATTCTGGAAAGCGTAAAAATAGATAAGTCTCCTGGGTTGGATGGGATTAATCCTCATTGATCCACTGGAGCAAGCTGAGAGGGGTGATTGAAAAGCAGCAGTGCTGGTAAGAGATTAATTGGATTAATTGAATTGTTTATTTATTTAATTAGTCAGCTAGTGTGTGTAATTTTTTGGCCTTTACTTTAACAGCAGTTTTTCAAGTTTAAAGTGAAAACTAGAAGTGGGCAGCAAAGGAGTCTGGGAAGGGTTTTTATTTTAACTTTAAAAGTCAGTTACCTGGGTGGTTCCCCCTCAGTAGTAGTTTTTTTTTTCTCTCGGGCCCCTAGCCCTATAAATTGGTGCAGAGGAGATACCCGATCCTCTACACTGGTAGAGGATCCCACCCTTCCATCCTCCTCTAACCTAATTATAAGTGTGGGGAAGTTTTTTGTTTTCTTTTTTTCTTGCTGGTAATGGCTTCAGGGATGGCAGTTCAGGCAGTATGCTGCATCTCCTGTGGGATGTATGTGGTGAGGAAATCCAGTAGTGTTTCAGGAGATTTTAGTTGTAAGAAGTGCATTAGATTGCAGCTTCTGGAGGAGCGTGTAAAGGAGCTGGAGGGGGAGGTAGAGGAACTCCGCATAATTCGGGAGGCGGAGGTGGAAGTTGATAGGAGTTATAGAGAAATAGTAACTCCTAGAAATGAGGCTTGGGTCAATGCCAGGAGGAGGGGTAAGAAGCAATCGGGAAGACAATCCCCTGGGGCGGTTCCCCTCCATAATAGGTTTTCGGTGCTGGAGGCGACAGTTGAGGAGGAATCAACTGAGCAGAGAGAGCAGATCTCTGGGGGTGAGCCGAGTGAGAAAGCTCAGGTGGTTAGGGGCTGTAAAAGACTGGGCCTTGTGATTGGAGACTCCACAATTAAGGGGACAGATAGGAGGGTCGGAACTAAAGGTAGGGACTCAGGGTTGGTGTGTTGCCTACCAGGGGCTGGGGTCCGGGATGTGTCTGACAGGGTATTCAGGACTCTTAGGGGGGAGGGAGATAAACCACAAGTTATTGTACATGTGGGGACACACGACATAGGGAGGATAGGGGAAGGGGATATTAGGCAGGGATTTATGGAGTTGGGGTGGAAACTAAAGGCCAAGACTGACAGAGTGGTTATCTCTGGACTCTTGCCTGTACCACGGGATAGTTTAGAGAGGAATAGGGAGAGGGAAGGTTTGAATTCATGGCTGAGGGGATGGTGCAGGAGGGAGGGGTTCAGGTACTTAAGCAATTGGGGCTCGTACTGGGGAAGGTGTGACCTCTATGAGAAGGATGGTCTACACCTTAATCAGAAGGGGACCAATATCCTGGGGGGTAAATTTGCTAAGGCCATGCAGGGAGGTTTAAACTGATTCGGGGGGGGGGAGGGATCCTGAGTAGTGGGGCTGAAAGTGAGGGATGCATGGATGGGGACTGCAATGCACGGCATTGCAGAGGTGGGGTGGAGCAGGGTTTGAAATGTGTATACTTCAATGCCAGGAGTATTCGCAATAAAGTGGGTGAACTTGCAGCGTGGATCAGTACCTGGGACTTCGATGTTGTGGCTATTTCAGAGACATGGATAGAGCAGGGGCAGGAATGGATGCTGCAGGTCCCGGGGTTCAAATGTTTTAGTCGAAGTAGGGAAGGAGGTAGAAGAGGGGGAGGGGTAGCATTATTGGTCAGAGATTGTATCACAGTGTCAGAGAGGAGGTTTGATGAGGACTTATCTGTTGAGGTAGTATGGGCGGAGATTAGAAATAGGAGAGGAGAGGTCACCCTGTTGGGAGTCTTTTATAGACCTCCTAAAAGTTCTAGAGAGGTTGAGGAAAGGATTGCGGAGTCAATCCTGCTTAGGAGTGAAAGTAATAGGGCAATTGTTATGGGGGATTTTAACTTGACTAATATTGACTGGAATTGTTATAGCTCTAGCTCGTTAGAGGGGTCAGTTTTTGTTCAAAGCGTGCAGGAAGGTTTTTTGACTCAGTATGTAGACAGGCCAACTAGAGGTGAGGCTATATTGGATCTGGTGCTGGGAAATGAGCCAGACCAGGTGCTAGACTTGGAAGTTGGTGTGCATTTTGGTGATAGTGACCACAATTCGGTTACGTTCACCTTAGTGATGGAAAGGGATAGGCATGAACCTCGGGCCAGTGGTTTTAGCTGGGGGAAGGGTAATTATGAGGCTATTAGGAGAGAATTAGGAAACATAGGTTGGACTAGGAGATTACAGGGACTGGGAACGTCCGACATGTGGAGTTTTTTCAAGGAGCAGCTACTGCGAGTCTGTGATAGGTATGTCCCTGTCAGGCAAGGAGGAATTGGTAGGGCTAGGGAACCGTGGTGCACCAAAAAAGTTTCTTTGTTGGTTAAAAAGAAAAAGGAAGCTTATGTTCGGATGAGACGTGAGCACTCGGGTAGTGCACTAGAAAGCTTTAGATTGGCTAAGAGGGAGTTGAAGAGCGAGCTTAGAAGGGCTAAAAGGGGACATGAGAAGACTTTGGCGGATAGGGTTAAAGAGAATCCTAAGGCGTTCTATAGGTATGTCAAGAACAGAAGGTTGGTTAGGGCAAGTTTAGGGCCAGTTATAGATGGCAGAGGGAAGTTATGTGTGGAACCGGAGGAGATTGGTGAAGCATTGAACCAATATTTCTCTTCGGTGTTCACGCAAGGGGACATGAATATAGCTGAGGAGGACACTGGGTTGCAAGGGAGTAGAATAGACAGTATTACAGTTGATAAGGAGGATGTGCAGGATATTCTGGAGGGTCTGAAAATAGATAAATCCCCTGGTCCGGATGGGATTTATCCAAGGATTCTCTGGGAGGCAAGAGAAGTGATTGCAGAGCCTCTGGCTCTGATCTTCAGGTCGTCGTTGGCCTCTGGTATAGTACCAGAAGATTGGAGGTTAGCGAATGTTGTCCCATTGTTTAAGAAGGGGAACAGAGACTTCCCCGGGAATTATAGACCGGTGAGTCTCACTTCTGTTGTCGGCAAGATGTTGGAAAAAATTATAAGGGATAGGATTTATAGTTATTTGGAGAGTAATGAATTGATAGGTGATAGTCAGCATGGTTTTGTGGCAGGTAGGTCGTGCCTTACTAACCTTATTGAGTTTTTTGAGAAAGTGACCAAGGAGGTGGATGGGGGCAAGGCAGTGGACGTGGTATATATGGATTTTAGTAAGGCGTTTGATAAGGTTCACCATGGTAGGCTTCTGCAGAAAATGCAGATGTATGGGATTGGGGGTGATCTAGGAAATTGGATCAGGAATTGGCTAGCGGATAGGAAACAGAGGGTGGTGGTTGATAGTAAATATTCATCATGGAGTGCGGTTACAAGTGGTGTACCTCAGGGATCTGTTTTGGGGCCACTGCTGTTTGTAATATTTATTAATGATCTGGATGAGGGTATAGTTGGGTGGATTAGCAAATTTGCTGATGACACCAAAGTCGGTGGTGTGGTAGACAGTGAGGAAGGGTGTCGTAGTTTGCAGGAAGACTTAGACAGGTTGCAAAGTTGGGCCGAGAGGTGGCGGATGGAGTTTAATGCGGAGAAGTGTGAGGTAATTCACTTTGGTAGGAATAACAGATGTGTTGAGTATAGGGCTAACGGGAGGACTTTGAATAGTGTGGAGGAGCAGAGGGATCTAGGTGTATGTGTGCATAGATCCCTGAAAGTTGGGAATCAAGTAGATAAGGTTGTTAAGAAGGCATATGGTGTCTTGGCGTTTATTGGTAGGGGGATTGAATTTAGGAGTCGTAGCGTTATGTTGCAACTGTACACAACTCTGGTGCGGCCGCACTTGGAGTACTGTGTGCAGTTCTGGTCCCCACATTACAGGAAGGATGTGGAGGCTTTGGAGAGGGTGCAGAGGAGGTTTACCAGGATGTTGCCTGGTATGGAGGGGAGATCCTATGAGGAGAGGCTGAGGGATTTGGGATTGTTTTCGCTGGAAAGGCGGCGGCTAAGAGGGGATCTTATTGAAACATATAAGATGATTAGAGGTTTAGATAGGGTGGATAGTGATAGCCTTTTTCCTCTGATGGAGAAATCCAGCACGAGGGGGCATGGCTTTAAATTGAGGGGGGGTAGTTATAGAACCGATGTCAGGGGTAGGTTCTTTACCCAGAGGGTGGTGAGGGATTGGAATGCCCTGCCAGCATCAGTAGTAAATGCGCCTAGTTTGGGGGCGTTTAAGAGATCCGTAGATAGGTTCATGGACGAAAAGAAATTGGTTTAGGTTGGAGGGTCACAGTTTTTTTTTAACTGGTCGGTGCAACATCGTGGGCCGAAGGGCCTGTTCTGCGCTGTAATGTTCTATGTTCTATGTTCTATGTTCTAATCCTAGGATTCTCTGGGAGGCTAGAGAGCAGATTGCAGAGCCTTTGGCTTTGATCTTTGTGTCGTCATTGTCTACAGGAACAGTGCCAGAAGACTGGAGGATAGCAAATGTTGTTCCCTTGTTCAAGAAGGGGAGTAGGGACAACCCTGGTATTATAGACCGGTGAGCCTTACTTCTGTTGTGGGCAAAGTATTGGAAAGGATTATAAGAGATAGGATTTATAATCATCTGGAAAGGAATAATTTGATTAGGGATAGTCAGCACGGTTTTGTGAAGGGTAGGTCGTGCCTCTTTGAGAAGGTGACCAAAAAGGTGGATGAGGGTAAAGCGGTTGATGTGGTGTATATGGATTTCAGCAAAGTGTTTGATAAGGTTCCCCATGGTAAGCTTTTGCAGAAAATACGGACGCGTGGGATTGAGGGTGATTTAGTGGTTTGGATCAGGAATTGGCGAGCTGGAAGAAAACAGAGGGTCGTGGTTGATGGGAAATATTCATCCTGGAGTTCAGTTACCAGTGGTGTACCACAAGGATCTGCTTTGGGGCCACTGCTGTTTGTCATTTTTATTAATGACCTGGATGAGGGCGTGGAAGGATGGATTAGTAAATTTGCGGATGACACTAAAGTCGGTGGAGTTGTAGACAGTGCGGAGGGAAGTGGCAGGTTACAGAGGGACATAGATAAGCTGCAGAGCTGGGCTGAGAGGTGGCAAATTGAGTTTAATGCGGAAAAGTGTGAGGTGATTCACTTTGGAGGGAATAATAGGAATACAGAGTACTGGGCTAATGGTAAGATACTTGGTAGTGTGGATGAACAGAGGGATCTGGGTGTCCATGTGCATAGATCCCTGAAAGTTGGCACCCAGGTTGATAGGGTTGTTAAGAAGGCGTATGGTCTGTTAGCTTTTATTGGTAGAGGGATTGAGTTTCGGAGCCAGGAGGTCATGCTGCAACTGTACAAAACTCTGGTGCGGCCGCATTTGGAGTATTGCGTACAGTTCTGGTCGCCGTATTATAGGAAAGATGTGGAAGTGTTGGAAAAGGTGCAGAGGAGATTTACCAGGATGTTGCCTGGTATGGAGGGAAAATCGTATGAGGAAAGGCTGAGGGGCTTGAGGTTGTTTTCGTTAGAGAGAAGAAGGTTAAGAGGTGATTTAATAGAGGCATACAAGATGATCAGAGGATTAGATAGGGTGGATAGTGAGAGTCTTTTTCCTCGGATGGTGATGGCTTACATGAGGGGACATAGCTTTAAATTGAGGGGTGAGAGATATAGGACAGATGCTCGAGGTAGGTTCTTTACTCAGAGAGTTGTAAGGGCGTGGAATGCCCTGCCTGTAGCAGTAGTGGACTCGTCAACATTAAGAGCATTCAAATGGTTATTGGATAAACATATGGATGATATTGGAATAGTGTTGATTAGAGGGGCTTTAGATTGGTTCCACAGGTCGGGCAACGTCGAGGGCCGAAGGGCCTGTACTGCGCTGTAATGTTCTATGTTCTAAGTCTCGCCCCTCATTGACTCTGATTCGCTGGAGGACCAGCTGCCAGTCTCAGTCCTCCAGTCACATCTCGCATTGACTCTGATTTGCTGGAGGACTAGTTGCCTGCCTCAGTCCGCCCCTCATTGATACAGATTGGCTGGAGGACCAGTTGCCTGTTTCAGTCCACCAGTCCCACCTTGCTTTGACTCTGGTTGGTTGGAGGACCAGGTGCGTGTCTCAGTCCTCCAGTCATGTCCCTCATTAATTCAGATTGGCTGGAGATCCAGGTACCTGCATCAGCCCTCTACTCTCACCCCTCATTGACTCTGATTGGCTGGAGGACTAGGTGCCTGTCTCAGTCCTCCAGTCCCACCCTGATTGACTCTGAGTGGCTGCAGGACCTGGTGCCGATCCGAGTCTTCCAGTCTCGCCCCTCATTGACACTGGAGGACTGAAGCAGCCACTCACGAGTCAATGAGGGTCGAGAGAGGAGGACTGAGATAGACATCTGATCCTCCAGCCAATCAGAGTCAATGAGGGGCGGGATTGAAGGACTGAGGCAGCCACTCACGAGGCAATGAGGGGCAAGACTGGAGGACTGAGGGTTGAGAGTGGATTGGCTGGAGGACCAGCTGCTTGTCTCCATACTCCAGTACCACCTCTCATTGACTCTGATTCGCTCGACGACCAGGTGCCTGACTCATTCCTCCAGTCCCGCCCCTCATTGACACAGATTGGCTGGAGGACCAGGCGCTTGCCTCTGTCCTCCAGTCCCACCCCTCTGACTCTGATTGGCTGCAGGACCAGATGCCTGTCCAAGTCCTCCAGTCCTGCCCCTCATTAACTCTGATTGGCTGGGGTTCCAGGTTAATGCCTCGGCCCTCCAGTCTCGCCCCTCGTAGACTCTGATTGGTTGGATGACCAGGTGCCTGTCTCAGTCCTCCAGTCCCGCCCCTTATTAACTCTGATTGGCTGGAGTTCCAGGGACCTGCCTCAGCCCTCCAGTCTTGCCTGCCATAGACTCTGATTGGCTGGAGGACAAGGTGCCTGTCTCAGTCCTCTAGTCCCACCCCTGATTGACACTGAGTGGCTGCAGGACCAGGTGCCAGTCCGAATCTTCCAGTCTCGCCCCTCATTGACTCTGATTAGCTGCAGGACCAGGTGCTTGTCTCAGTCCTCCAGTCCCACCCCCCATTGACTCTGATTGGCTGAAGCATCACCTGTCTCTCTCAGTCCCCCACTCTCAACCCTCATTGTTTCTGATTGGCTGGAGGACCAGGTGCCTGCCTCAGTCCTCCAGTCTCATTGTGTCACCCAAAGAGTGGTGAGCTGTGGAATTCATAACCACAGGAAGCAGTTGATGCCAAAACATTGAATGCATTCACAAGGTGGCTGGATATAGCACTTGGGGCAAATGAGATCAAAGGTTATGGGGAAAAAGCAGAATTAGGCTATTGAGTTGGATGATCAGCCATGATCTGAATGAATGGCGGAGCAGGCTCGAAGGGCCAAATGGCCTCCTCCTATTTCTATCTTCTATGTTTCAATGTTTGTAACCCCCTACTGACCACTATATGGGGCTACTATTTAAATATTCAATCAACAGGATCCCGAATTCCTAACGGTTGATGTTGTTTTGGCTAATTCCCTGTTTACCCATAAATGTCAGTACTGTGATCGGAATATCAAAAATAAATTTAATAACACATATCATGAACAGACATAAAACAGTGAGCTCTGATCTATAACCGTTGGTGCACATATGGGGAAACTCATCCTCAGTAACACATTCGTAGATACTGATCCAGTTGGACTGTATAATCCCCACCAGTTACTCACGACACCCACACACAATCCAGGAGAGACACACGTGTGGACGATGATGCCGCAGGAGGCAGAGGTGCCGCGAGCTATCCATGCAGCAAAGTAGGTCGAGTGCGCTGAATGCTGTCCTCCTCGGCAGTAATGAAAAGAACAGGCAGGGGAACGCCTGGCTGCCTCTCACTCCAAACCGAATTCTCACTGCCTGGAAAAAGCTCTCTCTCTTCAGCTCTGCACCTTCAGCTCTGCCTCTCTCTCTGCAGCTGCTTCACTTCCTGGCGCCTTTTTTTTTCCTCCCGCCACCAGAGCAATCCCATTGGCCCAGCCCACATCACTCAACCAACAGCATCCTGTTCACAGCACCCGCCCGGCAAACAGGACACTGAAACCCACCAGGGACAAAGAACACTGGTAAATGTCTTCCCCACAAATTTTCCTCAGTCCCTTACATTCTCCCCCCACCAAAAATACAGCATGCCCCCATGCTGAAGTACATGACATAGGACCCAGTTAACCAATTACACCATGTACCTTATAGTGTGATGACTGGTATAATAGTGGGTGAAAAGAGTGGTACCTTATTGATACATGACGAGCACTGAGCAAAGGAGTTACACCACCATGTATGACAACTATTGCAGTGTTCAGGAAAATGCCTAGTGGGTGGCGTAGCTGAGTGAACACTTGTATGTCCTACTACTACAGACTTTGCACACGGCTCTCCCAGCTTTGTATAATGGAAACGGTCTGCTGGCTTTCTCTCTCTCTGTGATCTCCTTATCTCTGGTTCAGGATTGGCTATGTTAGATGTGTCTGTAGTGTAAGTGCCCTCAACAGAACTGTCTGATTCTACTTCCCTTTGCTGAGTTACTACCTCTTCTATTACAACAGGTAGCCCTTCTGAAGATTCTGAGCTCGCTGCGACTTCTGTCACTTCTGTAGCATTTGTGGGGGGATTTGACTCTGTAGGCATGACATCCTGTTCCGGTTGTTCACAGATTCCCTCCGGATTGTCAATGATCAAGTCCTCTGGGTAATGTCCATACTCTGACTCTGAGTCTGAAGAGTTTTGATCTCCCAGGGGCACATCAGCTGTGTGTCAGGAAACCCTCCTGCACACACTGCACAAAAACTGGCCCATCCGAACTATTCGACCTACAAAGGTTCCAATCAATATTTGGAAAGTTAAAGTCACCCATGACAACTACCCTGTGACCTCCACACCTATCCATAATCTGCTCTGCAATTTCTTCCTCCACATCTCTATTAATATTTGGGGGCCTATAGAAAACCCCCAACAACGTGACCGCTCCTTTCCTATTTCTAACTTCAGCCCATATTACCTCAGTCGGCAGATCCCCCTCGAACTGCCTTTCCCGTTAAACTATCCTTGATTGACAATGCTACTCCTCCACCTCTTTTACCACCTTCCCTACTCTTACTGAAACATCTATCCCCGGAACTTCCAACAACCATTCCTGTCCCTGTTCTAACCATGTCTCCGTAATGGCCACAACATCGTAGTCCCAAGTACCAATCCACGCTCCAAGTTCACCTACCTTATTCCGGATGCTCCTTGCATTGAAGTAGACACACTTCAACCCACCTTCCTCTCTGCCGGTACACTCCTGCGACCTTCATACCCTCCTCAGTACCTCACTGCACTCAACACTGGCTTCTGGACTACAACTCATTTTCCCATCCCCCTGACAAATTAGTTTAAACCCCCCCGAAGAGCCGTAGCAAATTTCCCTCCCAGGATATTGGTGCCCCTCTGGTTCAGGTGCAAACCGTCCTGTTTGTACAGGTCCCATCTTCCCCAGAATGTGCTCCAATTATCCATGTAACTGAAACCCTCCCTCCTACACCATCCCTGCAGCCACATGTTTATCTGCACTCTCTCCCTGTTCCTCAACTCGCTATCACGTGGCACCGGCAACAACCAGAGATGACAACATGGTTTGTCCTGGCTCTCAGCTTCCACCCGAGATCCCTAAATTCCTGTTTTAAATCCCCGTCCCTTCTCTTACCTATGTCGTTGGTACCGATGTGTACCACGACTTGTGACTGTTCCCCCTCCCCTAGAAGGATCCTGAAAACATGGTCCGAGACGTCACGAACCCTGGCACCTGGGAGGCAACATACCATCCGTGAGTCTCTTTCGCTGCCACAGAACCTCCTATCTGTCCCTCTAACTGTCGAGTCCCCAATGACTATTGCTCTCCTGTTCTCGCCCCTTCCCTTCTGAGCCATGGGGACGGACTCAGTGCTGGAGATCCGGTCACCGTGGCTTACCACTGGTAGGTTCCGCCCCCCCCCCAACAGTATCCAAAGCGGTATATTTCCTGCTGAGGGGAACGACCACAGGGGATCCCTGCACTGACTGCTTCCTCCCAGCACCTCTCACCGTCACCCATCTATCTTCATTCTTCGGAGTAACTACATCCCTGAAGCTTCTTTGGGCGGCACGGTAGCATAGTGGTTAGCACTGCTGCTTCACAGCTCCAGGGACCTGGGTTCGATTCCCGGCTCGGGTCACTGTCTGTGTGGAGTTTGCACATTCTCCTCGTGTCTGCGTGGGTTTCCTCTGGGTGCTCCGGTTTCCTCCCACAGTCCAAAGATGTGCGGGTTAGGTTGATTGGCCAAGCTAAATTGCCCCTTAGTGTCCCGGGATGCATAGATTAAAGGGATTCGTGGGTAAATATGAGGGTTAGAGGGATTAGCAGGTAAACATGTAGGTATATGGGGATAGGGCCTGGGTGGGATTGTTGTCGGTACAGACTCGATGGGCCGAATGGCCTCTTTCTGCACTGTAGGGATTCTATGGTTCTTCTATCTATGGCCACTTCTGCCTCACGAATGATCCGATATATCGACAGAAACTTTTACAGTCAGTTTTTATGTTACCCGCTAGCTTACTTTCATACTCTATTTTTTCCTTCTTAATTAATCCCTTGGTCCTCCTTTGCTGAATTTTAAAGTGCTCCCAATCCTCAGAGCTATTGCTTTTTCTTGCCATTTTGTATGCTTCTTTTTTGAATCTGATGTTTCTAATTTCCCCTTTAAGCCATGGTTTGGCCACAATTCCCTTACCACTCTTGCACCAAGCAGGAATAAACAACCTCTGGAGTTCACTTATTCATTCTTTAAATGCCTGCCATTGCCTGTCCACTGGCTTTCCTTTCAGTAAAGTTTCCCAGTCTGTCATGGCCAATTCTTGCCTCATACCATCATAATTACCCTGGTCTCAGAACCAACTACATCATTATCCATCTTGACAAAGAATTCTACCACATTATGGTCACTCGTCCCCAAGGGTTCTCTCACAACTAGATTGCCAACTAATCCTTTCTCATTGCACAACACCAGTCCAAGGTGGCCTGCTCCCCTGTTGGTTCCTCAATGCATTGCTCCAGAAAATCATCCCATATGCACTCCAGAAATTCCTCCTCTATTGTACTGTGACTAATTTGACTCTCCCAATCTATATGCAGATTGAAGTCACCCATAATCACAGATGTTCCTTTAACATATACGTCACTGAAGGCTAACGGAATGTGTTAACCTTTACATGCCAGTTTGAGTACAGGAGTCGTGAGATCTTGCTTCAATTGTATAGAAGCTTGGTCAGACCGCACCTGGAGTACTGTGTTCAGTTTTCGTCCCCTTACCTCAGAAATTACATAATTTTCATCGAGCGAGTGCAACAAAGGCTCACCCAGATTTGTTCTGGGGGTGGTGGGACTATCCTATGAAGAGAGATTGGACAAATTGGGCCTGTAGTCTCCAGAGTTTCGAAGAATGAGCGGTGATCTCATTGAAACCTGCAAAGTACTTAAAGGAATAGACAGGGTAAATGTTTCCCTTGGTTGAGAATCTAGAACCAGGGGACACAATTTGAAAATGAGGGGGAAGCCACTTAGGTCCGAAATTAGGAGAAATTTCCTTATACAGAGGATTGTGAATGGTTGGAATTATCTACCCCAAAGGGCTGTGGAAGCTCAGGTCTTGAATTTGTTCAAAGCAAAAATGGATAGATTTCTGATTAACAATAGTTTTGTTAACTATTAACTATACTTGTTAACAATGGCTGATCGTCATGAATGGCGGAGCAGGCTCGAAGTACACAGAACGCAATCAGTAATGATAGGCAACAACACCTCCTCCACAATTATCCTCAACACCGGTGCCCCACAAGACTGTGTCATTGGCCCCCTACTATACTCCTTATACACCTATGACTGTGTGGCGAAATTCCTCTCCAACTCCATTTTCAAGTTTGCTGACAACACCACCATAGTGGGTCAGATCTCAAACAATGGCAAGATTGTTTGCGGCACGGTAGCACAGTGGTTAGCACTGCTGCTTCACAGCTCCAGGGACCTGGGTTCGATTCCCGGCTTGGGTCACTGTCTGTGTGGAGTTTGCACATTCTCCTCGTGTCTGCGTGGGTTTCCTCCGGGTGCTCCGGTTTCCTCCCATAGTCCAAAGATGTGTGGGTTAGGTTGATTGGCCAGGTTAAAAGAAAATTGCCCCTTCGAGTCCTGAGATGCGTAGGTTAGAGGAATTAGCGGGTAAATATGTGGGGGTAGGGCCTGGGTGGGATTGTGGTCGGTGCAGACTCGATGGGCCGAATGGCCTCCTTCTGCACGGTAGGGTTTCTATGATTTCTACGTTTCTATGAAGATAGAGAACAGGAATGAGATAGAGAATCTGGTGAACTGGTGCGACGGCAATAATCTCTTCCTCAATGTCAACAAAACAAAGGAGATTGTCATCGGTTTTAAGAAGTGTAGTGGAGAACATGCCCTTGTCTACATCACCTGATGAAGGAGAGAGATTCCGAAAGCTTGTGATGCCAAATAAACCTGTTGGACTTTAACCTGGTGTTGTGAGACTTCTTACGGTGCTTACCCCAGCCCAACGCCAGCATCTCCACATCTTATCTACATCAACAGGGATGAAATAGAAGTGGTCGAAAGCTTCAGTTTTAGGTGTCCAGATCACCAACAACTTGTCCTGGTTCCCCCAAGCTGACACTATAGTCAAGAAAGCCCACCAATGCCTCTACTTTCTCAGAAGACTAAAGGAATTTGGCATGTCAGCGATGACTCTCACCACCTTTTACAGATGCATCATAGAAAGCATTCTTTCTGGTGGTATCGCAGCTTGGTATGGCTCCTGCTCTGCCCAAGACCGCAAGAAACTACAACAGGTTGTGAATGTAGCCCAATCCATCATGCAAACCAGCCTCCCATCCATTGACTCTGTCTACACTTCCTGCTGCTTTGGCAAAGCAGCCAGCATAATGAAGGACCCCACGCACCCCGGACATTCTCTCTTCCACATTCCTCCACCGGGAAAAAGGTACAAAAGTCTGAGGTCACGTACCAACCGACTCAAGAGCAGCTTCTTCCCTGCTGCCATCAGACTTTTGAATGGACCTACCTTGCATTAAGTTGATCTTTCTCTACACCCTAGCTCTGACTGTAATAGTACATTCTGCACTCTCTCCTTTCACTCTATGAACGGTATGCTTTGTCTGTCTAGCGCGGAAGAAACAATACTTTTCACTGTACACTAATACATGTGACAATAATCAATCAAATCAAAGAGCCAAATGGCCTCCTCCTATCTTCTGTGTTTGTATAATATTGCATGTTCTTCTTACCACAGCATAATGTCCAAATGTTTCAATGGTGGACATGGTAATGTGTTGATCCATATTGGCATCCCAGGTTGTGAAAATCAAAATAAAAGCAAAATACTGCAGGTGCTGGAAATCTGAAATGAAAACAGTAAATGTTGAAAATATCACAATGTATGCTGCTTCTGTAGGGAAGAAACAGGGTTAACATCTGGAATGTTGTCTGGAATGTTTGTGATTTATATAAACGATCTGGAAGAAGGAGTAACTGGGGTGATCAGTAAGTTTGCGGACGACACAAAATTGGCAGGACTTGCAGATAGTGAGGAGCATTGTCAGAGGCTACAGAAGGATATAGATAGGCTGGAAATTTGGGCAAAGAAATGGCAGATGGAGTTCAATCCAGATTAATGCGAAGTGATGCATTTTGGTAGAACTAACGTAGGGGGGAGCTATACGATAAATGGCAGAACCATAAAGGGTGTAGATACGCAGAGGGACCTGGGTGTGCAAGTCCACAGATCCTTGAAGGTGACGTCACAGGTGGAGAAGGTGGTGAAGAAGGCATATGGCATGCTTGCCTTTATAGGACAGGGCATAGAGTATAAAAGTTGGGGTCTGATGTTGCAGATGTATAGAACGTTGGTTCAGCCGCATTTGGAATACTGCGTCCAGTTCTGGTTGCCACACTACCAGAAGGACGTGGAGGCTTTGGAGAGAGTACAGAGGAGGTTTACCAGGATGTTGCCTGGTATGGAGGGGCTTAGTTATGAGGAGAGATTGGGTAAACTGGGGTTGTTCTCCCTGGAAAGACGGAGGATGAGGGGAGACTTAATAGAAGTGTATAAAATTATGAAAGGCATAGATAGGGTGAACGGTGGGAAGCTTTTCCCCAGGTCGGTGGTGACATTCACGAGGGGGGTCATTGGTTCAAGGTGAAGGGGGGGAGGTTTAACACAGATATCAGACAGACATATTTTACACAGAGGGTGATGGGGCCTGGAATGCGCTGCCAAGCAAGGTGGTGGAGGCGGACACACTGGGAACGTTTAGGACTTATCTGGATAGCCACATGAATGGAGTGGGAATGGAGGGATACAAAAGAATGGTCTAGTTTGGACCAGGGAGCAGCACAGGCCTGGAGAGCCGAAGGGCCTGTTCCTGTGCTGTATTGTTCTTTGTAAGACAGCACTCTGAGGAGGACCCCAAACGTTAACTCTCTCCTGAGATGCTGCCACACCTGCTAAGTTTATCCAACATTTTCTGTTATCTGTGAAAACTAAATGTTGTTTCTTCAATTTTGGATGCGCTGACGTGCTGCAATCTCCTTTAGGCAGTGCGGAATTGATAGTTCTTGTTTGAGAGGCATTCCTCTGCCTTCCTCTCTCCTTGTCCGTTTGCTTACAGTTTGTTACAAGGTGGCGAGCTGAAACGTTAACTGTGTTTCTCTCTGAACAGATGTTACATTGGCTGCTGTGTCAGTTTGAACTAATCCTGTTTTGAGGTTGAGAGACCCAGTCTGTCTTTCTTTCAGTTCTCTCGCCTCAGAGTTTGTCCTATTAGAATATGGATAACTGTGTGCCGCTGCTGTTTGGTGAGTCTTGAAAAGTGTTGAGATTGATAGCATTGGGCGAATGTAAGGGGAGACTTGGGGCTTGGCCGATCTCAGCTCGATCGGAAGCAACTTCTGGCTGAGGAAGATTCTCCATGAAGATGGTGGAATTGTGACAGGTTTGTGCTGCTTTCAATGCGGAATTGCAACTGGCATAGAATTGGGGGAAAGGTAAGTGGTGATGGGGGGGGGGGGTAGAAAATGTGAGGATGAAACACAAATCGGAATGACCCCTGGCTAAAGTGTCCAGAAGGATGCGGCCTCAAAACCGACTCTGACGTTGAGTCACCCTCCTTCAGAACAGAAAGGAAAATAATGGAGACAATGGAACGAAGCCTTTGATCCTTTCGAGCGCCACTTCAGCGCATGAGGATTATTTTTCTGGTTTAGGAATGTGGGCCGTGCGCGGTGGAAAGCGATTTGTGTCACATTGAATCCACATGTTGTCTGACACTCATTCTGAATTTGAATTTGAACCAGTCGGTTGTGTTTCGACTCCAGAAGCACAGCTTATATTTCTTATTCATTTTTTTCTTATTCATTTTTTTAGTGCTTTTTGGGACTCAGCTTGGCGTTTCTCAAGGTTAGTGAAAACATTTTCACTCGATGGCCATTGCGCTACACTACCGATAGATTGAATTGAATTTGATTTTCTCGGATGTGTTTTTGGGGACAGGAAATACATGTTTTTGCCCATGGAGTTCACTCAGATCCCCCCCCCCCCCGGGTCTGCTTTACGACACCCATCCTTGAATTCACACCAATAGTACTTTAAACAGATTTTATACTGAGGTTTGTTCGAAGCCCAAATCCCAGCATTTGGCGGGACTTGGCATTTACTTATAAGTTCAAGGATCAATCTGTCCTTTTACAGTCATAGAATTAGAGAGCAATATAGCACAGAAACAGGCTCTTCTCCCCAACCGGTACATGCGGACCATGATACCTTCTCAGTTAGTCCCAATTGCCTGTGTTTAGCCAATATCCTTCGAAACCTTTCCCATCCAAATGCTTTTTAAATGTTGCTCGTGTGCCTGCCTCAACTACTTTCTCTGGCAGTTCATTCAATGTGTGCACCACCCTCTGCATGACCAAATTGCCCCTCAGCTCCCTTTTAAATCTTTCCCCTCTCACCTTAAACCTATACTCTCTAATTTTCAATTCCCCTTCCCTGGGGAAAAAAAACTATGTGTGTTCATGCTATCTATGCCCCTCATGATTTTATACACCTCAATAAGGTTCACCTCTCACTCTCCTACCTTCCAAGGAATAAAGTCCTAGCCTGGCCAGCCTCTCCCTATAACTCAGGCCCACTAGTCCTGGCAGCATCCTCGTAAATCTTTGATTGTTGAGTACCTTTCTGATTCTCAAATTCTACTTGCCTTTTAGATACATAATGCCTGATAATGACCAATCACAACTGCTGACCTCATTGCATTCTCTAAATTCCCCACCTCTCTACTTACTAGCAGCAGCACCGAGCCCCTCCTCCACTTGGCAAATATGTCACAGTGAAGGCTGATTGATGCCTAATCTAACCAATCCACTCCCTTAACATTTAATCCACATTGCACTTCTCGCCTCCTCCATTTCCGTTCAGAGTGAGGTTTCACTTGTGAACAAGATCTTTGCCATTGTTGTAGATCATATGAAGACTTTGTTTAGGTTGACAGTGGCGATACTTGCTTCAGGACAGAAGTCTCCCGAGAAACCTTTGCATTGTTAGTGCCCCTTGATTTTTTGAAAATATGATTTTTAAACCTTCAATTGACTGTGACTTTTGCAATTTGAACTGCGACAGAGAAAACTGCCTAAAATACAAGGTGGAAGGTGAGAAATCAATAAATCACTCCAGCAGGGAGTGTATATTTCCTATAATCCAAACATCAGTTGAAACATGTACCTGTCTAAAAATGCAAAGTACGGGATATTGAAATCAATCGTTGCCACAGAAAGACTTATTCAAAACCTCTTGGAAATACACAATAGGTGAAGGATTTTAAGGCAAGAATGCCTAGCCACCTGTGAGAGATTGCAAGTGGCACAGCAGTGTCAATCAAATCTTCATCAGAGGAAACAAGCTGAAGGCTGTGCTCTCTTTTGGAATCTGTGTTGCCCAGTTCAAGAAACCAATTCTACAAAAGACCTACCAGCAAATGGAGATCTTGTCCACATTGGTGCAAATGACGTAGGCAGAAAGAGCAGGGAGGGTCCTGCGAGAGAAATTCAGGGCGTTGGGTAGTAGGCTAAAAAGCAGGGCCCCTAGGGTAGCGATCTCTGGACTACTCCCAGTGCCACGTGCTAGTGAGGCTCGGAACAGGGAGATTGTACAGCTGAATGCGTGGCTAAAGGACTGGTGCAGGAAGGAGGGTTTCAAATTTGTGGATCACTGGGAAGTCTTCAAGAGAGGATGGCACCTGTACAAGAAGGACGGGTTACACCTAAACTGGAGGGGCACGAATATCCTAGCTGGGAGTTTTGCTAGTGTAGTTCGGGTGGGTTTAAACTAATGTCATGGTGTGGAGATGCTGGCGTTGGACTGGGGTGAACATAGTAAGAAGTCTCACAACACCAGGTTAAAGTCCAACAAGTTTATTTGCACTGTTTGAGAGCAGATTTCCACTCCATCTGACGAAGGAGCAGTGCTCCGAAAGCTTATGGTATTTGCTACCAAATAAACCTGTTGGACTTTAACCTGGTGTTGTGAGACTTCTTACTGTTTAAACTAATGTGGCAGGGGGGTGGGGATCAGAACAATAGGTCAATAAGCACAGAGGCTGGGGACGAGGTTGGGGCCAAGACAAGGCTGTCTAAGAGGAAGAGCATTCTGGGGAAGGATGACCTCAGTGGGCCTGGAGGTCTGGAGTGCATCTGCTTCAATGCAAGGAGCTTCGCGGGCAAGACAGACGAGCTTAGAGCCTTAATGCTTGCGCGGAACTTGAATGTGGTTGCAGTGAGGAGACTTGATTAAAAGAAGGACAGGACTAGCAGCTGAATATTCCGGGGTATAAGTGTTTTAGGCGAGACAGAGAAGGGGCTAGGAGAGGTGGGAGAGTAGCAATGCTGGTTAGGGAGCATGTTACAACGGTACAGAGGGTGGACAATTTGGAAGGGTCAGGTAACGAGTCACTGTGGGTGGAGCTCAGAAACAGGAAGGGCGCAGTCACTATGCTGGGGGTATATTACAGGCCTCCCTACAGCCCACGGGAAGTTGAGGAACGGATATGTAAGGAGATTCTGGATAGGTGCAGAAAAAATAGGGTTGTTGTAGTGGGAGACTTTAATTTCCCTTGTATAGACTGGAAATTGCTTAGGGCTGGGGACCTGGACGGGGAAGAATTTATAAAATGCGTACAGGAAGGTTCTTTGGAACAATATGTTGACAGTCCAACTAGAGAGGGGGCTATACTGGACCTAGTACTGGGGAATGAGCCCGGTCAGGTCATCAAAGTTTCAGTAGGGGAACATGTGGCAAATAGTGACCATATTTCTGTAAACTTTAGGATAGTAATGGAAAAAGATGAGTGTTGTCCTATGGGTAAGGTGCTGAATTGGGGGAAGGCTAACTGCAGCTGGATTAGGCAGGATTTGGTGGCTGTTGATTGGGAGAGGCTGTTCGAGGGTAAATCTACCCAGGGCCAGATGGCATCTATCCAAGACTCCTCAGGGAGGGAAGAGATGAAATTGCTGGGCCTCGAACAGAAATCTTTCTTTCTTCACTGGACACAGGTGAGGTCCCAGAGGATTGGAGGATAGCAAATGTAGTCCCGCTATTTAAGAAGAGTAGCAAGGATAACCCAGGTAATTACAGGCCCGTGAGCTTGACGTCCGTGGTAGGGAAATTGTTGGAGAAGATTGTTAGAGATAGGATATATACGCATTTAGAACTGAATAATCTCATTAGCGATAGACAGCATGGTTTTGTACGAGGGAGGTCATGCCTCACAAATTTGGTTGTTTTTTGAGGAGGTGACAAAAACGATTGACGAGGGAAGAGCCGTGGATGTCGTCTATATGGATTTTAGTAAAGCATTTGACAAGGTCCCTCATGGCAGGTTGGTGCAAAAGGTTAAATCTCACGGGATAAAAGGTGAGCTAGCTAGATGGGTGGAGAACTGGCTTAGCCATAGAAGACAGAGGGTAACAGTGAAGGGGTCTTTTTCCGGTTGGAGGTCTGTGACTAGTGGTGTTCCGCAGGGCTCTGTACTGGGGCCTCTGCTGTTTGTGATATATATAAATGATTTGGAGGAAGATGTAGCTGGTGTGATCAGTAAGTTTGCGGACGACACAAAGATTGCTGGAGTTGCGGATAGTGATGAACATTGTCAGAGAATACAGCAGGATATAGATAGGCTGGAACATTGGGCGGAGGAATGGCAGATGGAATTTAATCCAGATAAATGCGAAGTGTTGCATTTCGGTAGATCTAATGTAAGGGGGAGCTATACAATAAATGGCAGAACCATCAGGAGTATAGACACACAGAGGGACCTGGGCGTACAAGTCCACAGATCGTTAAAGGTGGCAGCACAGGTGGAGAGGGTGGCGAAGAAGGCATATGGCATGCTTGCCTTTATTGGATGGGGCATAGAATATAAAAGTTGGCATATGATGTTGCACCTGTATGGAACGTTGGTTCGGCCACATTTGGAATACTGCGTCCAGTTCTGGTCGCCACACTACCAGAAGGACGTGGAGGCTTTGAAGAGACTACAGAAAAGGTTTACCAGGGTGTTGCCTGGTATGGAGGGTCTTAGCCATGAGGAGAGATTGGGTAAACTGGGGTTGTTCTCCCTGGAAAGACGGAGGATGAGGGGCGACCTATTTGAGGTGTATAAAATTATGAAGGGCATAGAAAATTACAGCTCAGAAACAGGCCTTTTGGCCCTTCTTGTCTGTGCCGAACCATTTTTTGCCTAGTCCCACTGACCTGCACTCGGACCACTTTATCCGGCAGCTCATTCCACACTCCCACCACTCTCTGCGTGAAGAAGCCCCCCCTAATATTCCCTTTAAACTTTTCTCCTTTCACCCTTAACCCATGCCCTCTGGTTCTTTTCTCCCCTAGCCTCAGCGGAAAAAGCCTGCTTGCATTCACTCTATCTATACCCATCAAAATCTTATACACCTCTATCAAATCTCCCCTCAATCTTCTACGCTCCAGGGAATAAAGTCCCAACCTATTCAATCTCTCTCTGTAACTCAGCTTCTCAAGTCCCGGCAACATCCTTGTGAACCTTCTCTGCACTCTTTCAACCTTATTTACATCCTTCCTGTAACTAGGTGACCAAAACTGTACACAATACTCCAAATTCGGCCTCACCAATGCCTTATATAACCTTACCATAACACTCCAACTTTTAGACTCGATACTCCGATTTATAAAGGCCAATGTACCAAAGGCACTCTTTACGACCCTATCCACCTGTGACGTCACTTTTAGGGAATTCTGTACCTGTATTCCCAGATCCCACTGTTCAACTGCACTCTTCAGAGTCCTACCATTTACCCTGTACGTTCTACTTTGGCTTGTCCTTCCAATGTGCAATATCTCACACTTGTCTGCGTTAAATTCCATTTGCCATTTTTCAGCCCATTTTTCTAGTTGGTCCAAATCCCTCTGCAAGCTTTGAAAACCTTCCTCACTGTCCACTACACCTCCAATCTTTGTATCATCAGCAAACTTGCTGATCCAATTTACCACATTATCATCCAGATCATTGATATAGATGACAAACAACAATGGACCCAACACCGATCCCTGCAGCACACCACTAGTCACAGGCCTCCACTCAGAGAAGCAATCCTCCACAACCACTCTCTGGCTTCTTCCATTGAGCCAGTGTCTTATCCAATTTACTACCTCCCCATGTATACCTAGCGACTGAACCTTCCTAACTAACCTCCCATGAGGGACCTTGTCAAAGGCCTTGCTGAAATCCAGGTAGACAACATCCACCGCCTTCCCTTCATCCACTTTCCTGGTAACCTCCTCGAAAAACTCTAATAGATTGGTCAAACATGACCTACCACGCATAAAGCCATGTTGACTCTCCCTAATAAGCCCCTGTCTATCCAAATATTTGTAGATCCTATCCCTTATCACACCTTCCAATAACTTGCCCACCACCGACGTCAAACTTACTGGCCGATAATTTCCCGGATTTCTTTTGGAACCTTTTTTAAACAACGGAACAACATGAGCCACCCTCCAATCATCCAGCACCTCCCCCGTGAATACTGACATTTTAAATATGTCTGCCAGGGCCCCTGCAAGTTCAACACTAGCTTCCCTCAAGGTCCGTGGGAATACCCTGTCCAGTCCTAGGGAATTATCCACTCTGATTTGCCTCAAGACAGCGAGCACCTCCTCCCCTTTAATCTGTAAAGGTTCCATGACCTCCCTACCAGTTTGCCCTATTTCCGTAGACTCCATGCCCGTTTCCTCAGTAAATACGGATGCAAAAAAACCATTTAGTATCTCCCCCATCTCTTTTGGTTCCATACACAGTCTACCACTCTGGTCTTCAAGAGGACCAATTTTATCCCTCACTATCCTTTTGCTCCTAACATACCTATAGAAGCTCTTTGGATTTTCCTTCACTCTGTCTGTCAAAGCAACCTCATGTCTTCTTTTAGCCCTCCTGATTTCCCTCTTGAGTAGCTTCTTGCACTTTTTATACTCCTCGAGCATCTGATCTGTTCCTTGCTGCCTGTACATTTCATACAACTCTCTCTTCCTCTTAATCAGTGTTACAATCTCCCTCGAGAACCAAGGTTCCTTATTCCTATTTACTTTGCCTTTAATCCTGACAGGAACATACAAACTCTGCACTCAATAAATTTCTCCTTTGAAGGCCTCCCACTTTCCATTTACATCCTTACCAGAGAACAGCCTGTGCCAATCTACACTTCCCAGATCCCTTCTGATTTCATCAAATTTGGCCTTTTTCCAGTTCAGAACTTCAACCCGAGGACCAGATCTATCCTTATCCATGATCAGGTTGAAACTAATGGCATTATGATCACTGGATCCAAAGTGTTCCCTCACACTCACATCCATCACCTGCCCTAACTCATTGCCCATTCGGAGATCCAATATCGCATCCTCTCTAGTTGGCACCTCTATATACTGATGTAGAAAATTCTCCTGAACACATTTTACAAACTCTACCCCATCTAAACCTTTAACAGTATGCGAGTCCCAATCTATATGTGGAAAATTAAAATCCCCTACTATCACAACTTTGTGTTTCTTGCAGTTGTCAGCTATCTCTCCGCTGATTTGCTCCTCCAATTCTCGCTGACTATTGGGTGGTCTATAATACAAGCCCATTAATGTGGTCATACCTTTCCTGTTTCTCAGCTCCACCCATAGGGCCTCTGTAGACAAGCTCCCTAATCTATCCTGCCTGAGTACCGCTGTAACATTTTCCCTGATCAACAATGCCGCCCCCCCACCTTTTATCCCTCTGCCTCTATCCCGCCTGAAACATTGGAACCCTGGAACATTGAGCTGCCAGTCCTGCCCCTCCTGTAGTCAAGTTTCACTAATGGCTATAATGTCATATTTCAATGTGTCTATCCATGCCTTCAGCTCATCTGCCTTCACCACAATACTCCTGGCATTGAAATAGACACACCTCAAAAGATTATTTCCACCACACTCTACCCTTCCATTTGTGATTTTGCTTGAACTAACCTGTCTTTTTACCCCTGCTCCACTATCTGCTCTGGCACTCTGGTTCCCACCCCCCTGCAAATCTAGTTTAAACGCTCCCCATAGATAGGGTGAACAGTGGAAAGCTTTTTCCCAGGTCGGAGGTGACGAACACAAGGGGTCACAGGTTCAAGGTGAGGGGGGCAAGGTTCAACACAGATGTCAGGGGGACGTATTTTACACAGAGGGTGGTGGGGGCCTGGAATGCACTGCCAAGCAAGGTGATTGAGGCGGATACGCTGGGATCGTTTAAGACTTATCTAGATAGCCACACGAACAGACTGGGAATAGAGGGATACAAACGAATGGTCTAGTTGGGCACATGAGCGGCGCAGGCTTGGAGGGCCGAACGGCCTGTTCCTGTGCTGTATTGTTCTTTGTTCTTAACGTGGATTCCTTTTTAATTATCTCCCTCAGTGACTGTCAATATCATATGTCATTGAAACAGAAAATACTACAGTGATAATCATTAAAAACAACATCATTTGGAAATATAAATGAGAACTTTCCACTATCTACACTTTGCAAAATATATAAACCCACCAACTGGAATTGCCACAGAGATTGCCATCACCAGTGAATAGGACCAAGGGAGAATTGCAATGCATCTGCACTCACAATGTGAATAATGGTATTAGGGGAGGGAGCTGGGACAGCTTTTGTAATAACGCATGTAAAATCTACACATAATGTGGAAATCTGCACGGACAAGGACAGGGAACAATGCAACAATCAATCTGACAAAGATGTTCAGCCAATAGGACAGGTTCTTGGCATTGAGATAGCCTGCAGTGAAATGGAATGATTGTATAAAATGGTGAAGGAGGAGTCGGGTGGGCAAGGCTACAATGAATCATCAGTTCCAGGTAAGCATGCTGCCAAAGAGTGGTGTTATCACAAACTTATGTCAAAGTAGTATTTGGATCCTTGTGTCGACAATTCATCACTCCAATATTTAAGAAGATTGAAGAGATAAACAAGGAGTTTGCAAGCTGTCGATCATGAGTAAGTTATAAAAAAATATTTTAGGGTGGGAGTGAGAGATCATTGGAACGCGTTGAATTGGAGACAACATAATTACTGAGGTAGGAAATGGCAGAAGCCGTATCCTCAAATGAATGGATTTGGCATCTGCTGTTCCAGAGAGTGGCTTTCACTATTTTTATGAATGACTTGATGCAGTAATCGAGAATGGCATTACTAATCTCGCTGGCAACATTCATTCGATGACACAGCAAAAAGTGTGAATGTTGCAAACAGACATTGATAGATTCAGTAAATGTGCAAAGTAGTTGCAGGTGGAATTGCTTGTATTTAAAATGTAATGATATTTTGCACACTAAACCGTTACTTCCGAGTATTTGCTAAATGTGATAAGCTGAGAACTGCGGGTCAGCAGAGGTTTGGGAGCGAACGCAGTAAACACTACAAAAGTATTTTAATGTTAAATGGAATGTTGGAATTTATTTTGAAAGCAGTGTGTTTGATGTTCTAGTTGTGCTGAGCTCTGAGAGCACATTTCTTGCACGGTTTTCAGATCTAGGATGGACATGTGGATCTCTGAAATGATGCAACGCCAGACTAATAGAGGGGGCAAAGGTGTCAGACTCTGAGGATGGATTGTTTGGGCGGACACAAGGTTTGTATCCCCCTAACGACAAAACGATTCAATGTAAGCACAGCAATTTTGTTTCTCTCGTTATTGCCGGAGTTGCCGACAGAATAAAATGATGTCAAACTGATAAAATTGGAGACAAATTGCAACAGAGACAATTACATCAATTAGGTCAAATGAGTACAAAAGTAAATTAACCTACTGTTTGTTCCATCCCCAGGACGTTTGTATTCTCATTTCCCTTCAACTAGACACATCTTCAAAATTCCATCACTACTTTCTCTTTAAAAATGCCAGAAAAATGGAGCCGTTCACATTGGAACCAACATTTGCGAAGAGACACAATGAGATAGAGTGAGGAAACATCTGTGGAACATGGGGCTGAAACTGAGATGAATGGCAATGTTTGTAACTGTTGAGAAAGCAAACACTGTAGGGATTCGCATACGATAGGTGCCAAAATCAGGATGAATTCCCTGCCGCAGGGAATAGTAAAAACCTGAGGCACTGGGCGGTATTTTACCATTTTTTGTCTAAGTGCTGGGCGGACTTGAAACTGGGAGAGTTTCAGATCTGTCTTTTGGGCACGTTTTTAGGCCCCCATGCGCCTGCCTGCAAAATTTTCAGCGAGTCCGATTCTTGCTGCAGAAACCTGTGGGTGGGGCTTAACGTGCCCAAAACCCTGTAGCTCCGATCGGAGCCTCCAACTGCACACGCGCAAAAAAATAATGCCGCTCCCCTGCCAGATCCCTCCCAGGCCGGATAATGCCTCCCAAGGTCCCCACGGATATTGGACCCCACCCAAAGTTACTGACCCTCTTACCCCCAAACCCCACCACAGACAGAATAGCAGCGGCCCACCCTCGCGACCCACCCAGAGACCCACCTGCACATGGCCCCCATCTCCACTGACTCCAATGGTTGTATGACACCTCCCTCTCCCCTGCCCCCAATCCTCATAGAGGCACAGCCACCACCCCACCCCCCAGCAGCACACCTGCAAGTGCTCCCTTGCCTTCCCCTCAATAAAAACATAAGAACATAAGAAATAGGAGCAGGACAAAGAACAACAAGAACAAAGAACAATACAGCACAGGAACAGGCCCTTCGGCCCTCCAAGCCCGCGCCGCTCCCCGGTCCAGGATTGAATCCTGAATCCAGGATCCCCACCCAATTTTCCAGCCTATCTACATCCTAATATCCTATCCACCGAGCTGTCCCTCACAGCTACGATGCTTTGTTCATCACAACCTATTAACTCACCCCCACCCCCCCATTCCAGACCATGTGATCTCCAGGGAGAGGCGAAAACCCAGAGTGAAAACCCCAGGGCCAATATGGGGAAAAAAAAATCTGGGAAATTCCTCTCCGACCCCCTGAGGCGATCGAAACGAGTCCAGGAGATCACACTGGCCCTGATCAGAAAATGCTTCCCAACCCTATTCATTTCCACTTCTGCTTTACGAACACCATCTGAATTCCCTGCCCCCGAGACAGGTTCCCAACTATCCGCAGTCTCGCTCTGTACTGGCACCAGCAAGATGATCATAGAATGAAGCCTTGAAACGAGAAACAAAGAACAATTAGCCCGCGCCGCTCCCTGGTCCAAACTAGACCACTCTTTTGTATCCCTCCATTCCCACTCCGTTCATATAGCTGTCTAGATAAGTCTTAAACGTTCCCAGTGTGTCCGCCTCCACCACCATGCCCGGCAACACATTCCAGGCCCCCACGACCCTCTGTGTAAAATATGTCCTTCTGATATCTGTGTTAAACCTCCCCCCCTTCACCTTGAACCTATGACCCCTCGTGAACGTCACCACCGACCCGGGGAAAAGCTTCCCACCGTTCACCCTATCTATGCCTTTCATAATTTTATACACCTCTATTAAGTCTCCCCTCATCCTCCGTCTTTCCAAGGAGAACAACCCCAGTTTCTCCAATCTCTCCTGTAGGCCATCTAGCCCCTCGAGCCTGCCCCGCCATTCAATAAGACCATGGCTGATCTGAAGTGGTTCAGTTCCACTTACCCGCCTGATCCCCATAACCCCTAACTCCCTTACCGATCAGGAATCCATCTATCCGTGATTTAAACATATTCAACGAGGTAGCCTCCACCACTTCAGTGGGCAGAGAATTCCAGAGATTCACCACCCTCTGAGAGAAGAAGTTCCTCCTCAACTCTGTCCTAAACTGACCCCCCTTTATTTTGAGGCTGTGCTCTCTAGTTCTGGCTTCCTTTCTAAGTGGAAAGAATCTCTCCACCTCTACCCTATCCAGCCCCTTCATTATCTTATAGGTCTCTATAAGATCCCCCCTCAGCCTTCTAAATTCCAACAAGTACAAACCCAATCTGCTCAGTCTCTCCTCATAATCAACACCCCTCATCTCCGGTATCAACCTGGTGAACCTTCTCTGCACTCCCTCCAAGGCCAATATATCCTTCCACAAATAAGGGGACCAATACTGCACACAGTATTCCAGCTGTGGCCTCACCAATGCCCTGTACAGATGCAGCAAGACATCTCTGCTTTTATATTCTATCCCCCTTGCGATATAGGCGAATATCCCATTTGTCTTCTTGATCACCTGTTGCACCTGCAGACTGAGTTTTTGTGTCTCATGCACAAGGACCCCCAGGTCCCTTTGCACAGTAGCATGTTGTAATTTTTCTCCATTTAGATAATAATCTAATTTGCTATTATTTCCTCCAAAGTGAATAACCTCGCATTTGTCAACGTTATACTCCATCTGCCAGATCCTCGCCCACTCACTCAGCCTGTCCAAATCTCTCTGCAGACCTTCTACGCCCTCCACACGATTCACTTTTCCACTTATCTTTGTGTCGTCTGCAAACTTTTGTTACCCTACACTCAGTCCCCTCCTCCAGATCGTCTATATAAATGGTAAATAGTTGAGGCCCCAGTACCGATCCCTGCGGCACGCCACGAGTTACCATCCGCCAACCAGAAAAGCACCCATTTATTTCAACTCTCTGCTTCCTGTCAGATAGCCAATCCCCAATCCACGCTAACACCCTACCCCCAACTCCGTGTGACCCAATCTTCTTCAGCAACCTTTTGTGAGGCACCTTATCAAACGCCTTTTGGAAATCCAAAAACACCGCATCCACCGGTTCCCCTCCGTCAACCGCACTAGTCACATCTTCATAAAAATCCAACAAGTTCGTCAAGCACGACTTTCCCCTCATGAATCCATGCTGTGTCTGCTTAATCGAACCATTCTTATCCAGATGGCCTGCTATTTCTTCTTTAATGATGGATTGCTAACAAGCAAACTGCATTTGACTTGCTGGAGTGCTCTCCCAAACTGCCTGCAGCTGACCTGCCCGAACAAGGGGCAGCTCCATAAAAACCCCCGAGGATGGACAGGCAGGCAGGCAGTGCAGGAAAAATGGCAAAGAAGCCAGCGCCCAGATTCACTGAGGGTGACTTCAGCAATTTGCTGGATGCTGCAGAGACAAGGCGGGACACCCTCTTCCCCCCAGCAGGATACAGACCCAGGGGAGGTGACGCAAAGCAGCCTGGGAGGCAGTTGCTGCCTTGGTTAGCGCCATGGCACTGGCCCAGAACAGTAAAGCAGTGCTGCAAAAAGGACAATGACCTGATCCGGGCAGCAAGGGTGAGTGCTCAACCTCTAGCATCTTCCCCCAAATGACCCCCAGAGCCCCCACACTGCCAGCACCCTGCATGCTTGCAGCCCCTGACCCCTGAGCATCTCCTTTTTCCTCCCCCCCCCCCCCTCCTCCCCAAAGAGTATCACTGCGCTTGCCTTTTGAGAGCCATCCCATGATACTCTGTCGGAGTCACGCCATAATTTCTTTCATGACTGCTTCTGTCCCCACAGGAGAAGAATGGCCATAACGCCCATGAGAGGGCGAAGACAGGGGTGGTGAACGAGACCTCCGGGTCCTCACCCCCTTTGGGGAGCAGGTGCTGTAGATGTCCAGAGAGGATGACATCCAAGCTGTCAGTGACAGCATGGTCAGGCTGGAGTCGAGAAGTGAGCATCTGTCAATCTTCCACTCAATTTGAGGCAATTACTAGGGGGCATGGGTTTAAGGTGCGAGGATCAAGGTTTAAAGGAGATGTACAATGAGATGTACATGGGATCAGAGGTGAGCTGGCAAGGTGGATACAAAACTGGCTCGGTCAAAGAAGTGATGTGGAGATGCCGGCTTTGGACTGGGGTAAACACAGTAAGAAGTTTAACAACACCAGGTTAAAGTCCAACAGGTTTATTTGGTAGCAAAAGCCACACAAGCTTTCAGAGCCCCAAGCCCCTTCTTCAGGTGAGTGGGAATCCTGTTCACAAACAGGGCATATAAAGACACAAACTCAATTTACATGAATAATGGTTGGAATGCATTACATTGTTTGTTTCTTAAAGACTTGATTAGCTGTAAGTATTCGCATTCCAACCATTATTCAGAACAGAATTCCCACTCACCTGAAGAAGGGGCTTGGGGCTCCAAAAGCTTGTGTGGCTTTTGCTACCAAATAAACCTGTTGGACTTTAACCTGGTGTTGTTAAACTTCTTACTCGGTCAAAGAAGACAGAGGGTAGCAGTGGAAGGGTGCGTTTGGAGGAAAATGTAACTGGATTGATTAGTAAGTTTGCGGATGACACAAAGGTTGTTGGATTTGCGGATAGTGATGAGGGCCATCAGAGGATACAGCAGGATATAGATCAGTTGGAGACTTGGGTGGAGAGATGGCAGATGGAGTTTAATCCGGACAAATGTGGGGTAATGCATTTTGGGAGGTCTAATACAGATAGGAAATATACAGTAAATGGTAGGACTCTTAAGAGTATTGATAGAACATAGAAACATAGAACATAGAACATTACAGCGCAGAACAGGCCCTTCGGCCCACGATGTTGCACCGACCAGTTAAAAAAAAAAACTGTGACCCTCCAACCTAAACCAATTTCTTTTCGTCCATGAACCTATCTACGGATCTCTTAAACGCCCCCAAACTAGGCGCATTTACAACTGATGCTGGCAGGGCATTCCAATCCCTCACCACCCTCTGGGTAAAGAACCTACCCCTGACATCGGTTCTATAACTACCCCCCCTCAATTTAAAGCCATGCCCCCTCGTGCTGGATTTCTCCATCAGAGGAAAAAGGCTATCACTATCCACCCTATCTAAACCTCTAATCATCTTATATGTTTCAATAAGATCCCCTCTTAGCCGCCGCCTTTCCAGCGAAAACAATCCCAAATCCCTCAGCCTCTCCTCATAGGATCTCCCCTCCATACCAGGCAACATCCTGGTAAACCTCCTCTGCACCCTCTCCAAAGCCTCCACATCCTTCCTGTAATGTGGGGACCAGAACTGCACACAGTACTCCAAGTGCGGCCGCACCAGAGTTGTGTACAGTTGCAACATAACGCTACGACTCCTAAATTCAATCCCCCTACCAATAAACGCCAAGACACCATATGCCTTCTTAACAACCTTATCTACTTGATTCCCAACTTTCAGGGATCTATGCACACATACACCTAGATCCCTCTGCTCCTCCACACTATTCAAAGTCCTCCCGTTAGCCCTATACTCAACACATCTGTTATTCCTACCAAAGTGAATTACCTCACACTTCTCCGCATTAAACTCCATCCGCCACCTCTCGGCCCAACTTTGCAACCTGTCTAAGTCTTCCTGCAAACTACGACACCCTTCCTCACTGTCTACCACACCACCGACTTTGGTGTCATCAGCAAATTTGCTAATCCACCCAACTATACCCTCATCCAGATCATTAATAAATATTACAAACAGCAGTGGCCCCAAAACAGATTCCTGAGGTACACCACTTGTAACCGCACTCCATGATGAATATTTACTATCAACCACCACCCTCTGTTTCCTATCCGCTAGCCAATTCCTGATCCAATTTCCTAGATCACCCCCAATCCCATACATCTGCATTTTCTGCAGAAGCCTACCATGGTGAACCTTATCAAACGCCTTACTAAAATCCATATATACCACGTCCACTGCCTTGCCCCCATCCACCTCCTTGGTCACTTTCTCAAAAAACTCAATAAGGTTAGTAAGGCACGACCTACCTGCCACAAAACCATGCTGACTATAGGCAAAGTGATCTGGGTGTACAGGTACACAAGTCACTGAAAGTGGCAATGCAGGTGGAGAAGGTAGTCAAGAAGGCATACGGCACGCTTGCCTTCATCAGCCGGGGTATTGAGTTTAAAAACTGGCAAGTCATGTTGCAGCTTTATAGAACCTTAGTTAGGCCGCACTTGGAATATAGTGTTCAATTCTGGTTGCCACACTACCAGAAGGATGTGGAGGCTTTGGAGAGGGTACAGAAAAGACTTACCAGGATGTTGCCTGGTATGGAGGGCATTAGCTATGAGGAGAGGTTGAAGAAACTTGGTTTGTTCTCATTGGAGCGACGGAGATTGAGGGGCTGACCTGATCGAAGTCTGCAAGGTTATGAGAGGCAAGGTCAGAGTGGATAGTCAGAAGCTTTTTCCCAAGGTGGAAGAGTCAATTACTAGGGGGGCACAGGTTTAAGGTGCGAGGGGTAAGATTTAAAGGAGATGTATGAGGCAGATCTTTTACACAGAGAGTAGTGGGTGCGTGGAATGCATTGCCGGGAGAGGTAGTGGAAGCGGATACGGTAGTGACTTTTAAGGGGCGTCTTGACAAGTACATGAATAGGATGGGAATAGAGGGATATGGTCCCCGGAAGGGTAGGGGGTTTTAGTTAAGTCGGGCAGCATGGTCGGTGCAAGCTTAGAGGGCCAAAGGGCCTGTTGCTGTGCTGTATTTTTCTTTGTGCTTTGTTCTATGTTCAATGGAGAAATGTCAAGCAACTGTCTGGCATGCCAGATTCCTCTCCCTCCCTTGCACTTAACCTTGTATCCTGTATTGTGTACTGTAGTTCCCGCCCATCCTGAGACTGACATCCAAAGACTCCTCGGAGGAAGCTGGTGAAGGGAACTCAAAAGGTTTGGCATCAGCATCCACCTCACAACTCACCATCCCAGATACTCTCACATTGGTGGGTCCAGTTAGTGGTGAGGCTTCTGGCTCACTCTCTGGTAAGTACGACACATCTGTTGATGTACATCGGGTGGAGGAGGGAATGTCCGAGGCCTCTGTCATGCAGGGGCCTGCCGGAGGTGTGGACTCAGCTGGCCCCAGGCTACATGCTGGGCCTCTGAGATCACTTCTCCCTCAGCTGCTGGAGATGCAGCAACAGAGCCAGGGAATCCAGGAGGGGCTGACGGCCACACTGGACCAACCGCGAGGCTGTTGGGAGGAGTCCCAAAATTTTCAGGTGGACCAGCTATTGCTTGTCTTGCCTGCTTCCCAGGCCAACACTGCAAGGGTGGCACCCGCAGTGGAAAGCCTGGGGCAGGGAATCCTCACCATGAGTGGCAGGCTCCAAGCTATGGTCAAGTCACAGTAGGCCATAGAGGAGTCCCAGAGGGTCTTGGCTGAGTCACAGTTGGCCACAGCTGAGGGACTCAACAGGCTTAGAGTATCTGCGGCCCATGGCTGAGAGGCTCGAGAGCTTGCACAAGACCCAGCGGGACAGCGCTGAGGCACAGCGGGCTATGGCTGCAGCCCTTGAGAACGTGGCCCAGTCGCAGAGGGTCATGGCTAAGGGGCTGCAGAGTGTGGCCCAGTCTCAGAGGGCACTTGCTGCAGTCATTGACAAGTGGCCCCCGACTCAGATGGTCATTGCAGAAGGCTCGACCACCATGGGTAGAACCCAGGTGGTCCTCCAACACTGGCAGGGCCAGGTGATGCCGGAGCTTCTGGAGCTCACTGCTGAAGCACCGCTGTCCCTTGGGAGTGACCCAGGGCCCACAAGAGGGAACAGGAAGGGCTCAAGCCCATGTCGGGGCCTTCCAGCCAGGAGACTGTGGCTACACCTTCTGACTCCCCCCCCCCCCTTCCTAACACCGGGGCATCTCAGGGCAGCGGGATGAAGAGGCTGTCATGGAAACGTCCCAGACACCTGGAAGCCAGCCAGTGCCCTCAAGTTCCAGGGCCTCCAGAGGACGCCCGCCACACGCATCACAAGCAATGGGGCGAGGCAGGCAGCTAGCCCCCTCCAATGTACATTCTGGGAAGACACTGAGATGTAGTGGTTGGCCACATAAGGTTCAGAAGTTGTAGTTGCACTGAGATGGCACGGGTGAAGGGCTGCACGAGTTACATAGATTTTGAAGCACCATTTTCTGTTCACATTTTTATGTTAGCACTTATTATTTAGACACTTATAAACAATAAATGTGTTTTCATCACCCATCTGTGACTAATTTGTCTCAGATTTGTCTTGAACAGGGATGCTGTTATCCTGATGGTCGCTGGAGCGATCCTTCATGTTGATGTCAGTTGTGAAGGCCCCCCAATGTTGTGTCACTGAGAAAATTGAGCCATTGGTTCCCCGGAACCCATGAGTGATTCCCTCTTCCACCCCCCGCCCCCCCCCCCACCCCATCTGCTCCAGGACTCTGTATGGGGGTTTACAGATCCGTTACCCACCAGACAGATGTGGGCTCAGGTGCCAGCATGGATGCAGAGCTCAGGTAGGAGTCAGACTAGTTTGCACCAGGGCACCATTATAATGGTGTTTAGCAAATCATCATCACCCTCCTGCCTGCCAAAGAAACTCGCGAACACAGCGTACCTAGGCCAGCCACTTTGGTGTTATATTGTTGTAGGGGATAGTCGGACTTTGTGGGGGGGGTGGAATGGAACCCACGTGCAGAAACACAGGCCCCTAGTGAGCAAAGCACCTGGTGATCAGAGCCTCCCTTGATGCCCCCGCATACCTGGTTCTTGCTGCCAGCCCTCCTGTGCCTGGGTGGCGTTGCTCGGTGTGGTCCTCCCCCCTCCTCCTCCTGCTGCGTGGCTTCCTCCCCAGCAACGCCCAGCTGGTCAGCCTGCACATCCTCCTCCTCCTCCTCCATGTTGTGAAGGGCACAGCACATCACCACAATGCAGGAGGAAATCACGGGGTTGTACTCCAGGGCCCCGCCAAAGTGATCCAGGCACCAGAATCTCATTTTGAGGAGCCCTATACACCTCTCCACTATTGCGCAGGTGGCAACATGGGCCTCATTATACTGGGTCTCTGCCTCAGTCTCAGGCCTCCGCACAGGCATCATCAGCCAAGTCCGAAGCGAGTAGCCCATGCCAGCCACGAGCCATCCCTGCAGCCTGGGTCCTCCGCAAAGGCCTCCAGTATGTCTGACCTCAGAATGAAGCTGTTATGCGCACTGCCGGGGGGTCTGGCGGAGACGTGCATGATATTCATCTTGTGGTCACAAACCAATGGCACATTCAGGGAGCTTGATGAATCATTGTGGATTCCTGACTGGGGCCTTGAGACCAACGTGGGCGCAGTCCATAGCCCCCTGCTTATGAGGTCTGGCCGCAATGGCTGCGAATCCTGCAACCCGGACTTCCTGCTGGGCCTGGTCCAAATTTGATATTCTGGCCAGCCCGGGCATACAGGGCACCCGTGACCTCCTTGACACAGGTGCGGACAGCTGACTGGGAAGTGCCACAAATGCCGCTGGGGGTCTGGAAGGAGCCAGTGGCATAAAAGTTTAAAGCGGCCGTCAATTTGAAAGCCACCGAGAGTGGGTGCCACCCCCTGCCCTGAGGTGCCAGGTCCTGCAACAAGTGGCACAGCTGTTGCTGTTGCACTGTTTCCTTTTAGAGCGGAAGCCATTGGCGGCACACAGTGTCCGACATTTGTTCAAACAACACTTGTGTGCGGAACTGCCGGGGTCTCCGCTCCCTCCTTCTCCTGCACCCTCTCCCCGCCCTCCCCCCCCGCCGGGTGAATGGCGGCCACATCCTACTTCCGGTGGCTGTCTCTCTCTACTCCTGCAAGTGGTAAGGCCTGGGCCTCCTGTACCCAAAATTCATATTCCTGCTCCTCCTCCTCAGCTCCAGCAGCAACCAAAAGAACAGGAAGATCAATTCATTGCATTGCAAAAGCCACCTCGTCAATCTGAAAGGGGGGAGGATTTGGAGAAGAGGAGAGACTCATGGCAAGGTTCAGGAACACTGCTTGCCCCTAGCCTAGCAACACACACTGCTCATCTCTTCCCCACATGCCCCCCAGCAACACAGTCCCCTGCCCCATTCCCCACTAGTTACTGCCTTCCAATTTTAAAAGGACCCATTAATTCCTACTCTTTGTTTCCTCTCTGCCAACCAGTTTTCTGTCCATCTCAATACACTTCCCACAATCCCATGCGCTTTAATCTTGCTGAATCTCCAATGCAGTGTTTCGTCACATGCTTTCTGAAAGTCCAACTATAACACATCGACTGGCTCCCTAGCAACACAACTCTGGATTCTGGAACAGTCCCTGCAGATTGGAGAGTAGCTAATGTCACTCCAATATTCAAAAAGGGAGGTAGAGCGAAAACAGGGAATTATAGACCAGTAAGCTTAACGTTGGTAGTGAGGGAAATTCTCGAATCCATTATCAAGGACTTTATAGCAGAGCATTTAGAAAGCAGTGGCAGGATCAGACAGAGTCAGCATGGATTTATGAAGGGGAAATCATGCTTGACAAATCTGTTGGAATTCTTTGAAGATGTAACTAGTAGAGTTGACAAGGGGGAGCCCTCTGCCCTCAATCCAATAGTTTGGTGAGTACCTTCTCCCTATCAATGTTGATTATTCCAAGTTCTACCCTTTCTATTACCTCTGACTTGCCCGTTCCTATAGGAACAGTAGTGTCCTCCATTGTGAAAACTGAGGCAAAGTATTGATTTAACATCTCTGCCATTTCAGTGTTCCCCATTATTAACTCTCCGGTTTCATCTTCCAAGGGACCAACATTCACCCTCGCGACTCTCTTCCCTTTTATATCCCTATCGAAGCTTTTGCTATCCTTCTTGATATTTTGCACTAGTTTTCTTTCATCATTTGCCTTAGCTCTCTTTATTACTTTTTTAGTAACCCTTTGTTTATGTTTGAAAGTTTCCCAATTTTCCAGCCTGCTCCTGGCCTTTGCAATATGATGTACCTTAGATTTTGTCTTTATATTGTCCTGGACCACCTTGTTTTTTATGGATGTTTTTTACCCCCATTACCATCTTTCTTCCTCACTGGGATGTCTTTTAGTTGTGAGGACTGGAGAATCTTCTTAAACAGCTGCCGCTGCTCATCCACTGTCTGACCTTTAACCTTCCTGCCCACTCTACTCGGGCCAAATCTGTCCTCAGGCCCATGTAGTGAGACTCCACTTTCTCACCCCCAAACTGAATTTTGAATTCTATCATACTATGGTCACTAGAGGATCCTAAACTATGAGGTCATCAATTAATCCCTCCTCATTACACTATACCAAATCCAGAGTAGCCTGCTCCCTGGTTGGTTCCACAACATACTGTTCCAAGAAACAATCTCTAATATATTCAGTGAACGCTGCCTCCAGACTAGCCTTGCCAACTTGATTCTTTCAATCTATGTGCATATTAACATCACCCATGATTATTGCCGTACCTTTCTTGCAAGCCCCCAGTATTTCCTGTTTTATACTGTGCCCCACTGCGAAACTACTGCTTGGGGACGTATAGATTACTCTTTCCAAGTACTTCTTTCCTTTGCTCTTTCTTATTTCTATCCAGACTGATTCCACATCAGGCTTCAATTGATTGACAGATAACTGCCACTTAACTAAATGGGTCAGTTGCTTATTGACCTTTTAACTAAACTCCTGAATTTTAAAGAGAAAAAAAAGAGAAACAGTACTAATAGCTACCCACTCAGCTCCAAATTCCTGATACCCTCACTCTGGCTAAATCTCACTCTGGCTGCAGTCTTTCTCCCACTGGCGTGCGCAGGCTCACTGTGTGCAGTTGTGGTCTCCTTTTCTGAGGAAGGATATTCTTGCTCTCGAGGGAGTTCAGCGAAGGTTTATCAGGCTGATTCTGGGGTTGGTGGGACTGACGTATGAGGAGAGATTGACTAGGTTAGTATTGTTTTCGCTGGAGTTCAGACGAATGAGGGGGGGGGATCTCATAGAGACTTATAAAACTCTGACAGGATAGATGCAGGGAGGATGTTCCCAATGGTGGGGGAGTCCAGAACCAGGGGTCACAGTTTGAGGATTGGGGGTAGACCATTTAGGATAAGAACATAAGAAATAGGAGCAGAGGTCGGCCATCTAGCCCCTCGAGCCTGCTCAATAAGATCATGACTGATCTGATAGTGGTTTAGTTCCACTTACCCGCCCACTCCCCATAACCCTTAATTCCCTTATTGATCAGAAATCTATCTACCTGTGAGTTAAACATATTTAACGAGGTAGCCTCCACTACTTCAATGGGCAGAGAATTCCAGAGATTCACTACCCTCTGAGAGAAGAAGTTCCTCCTCAACTCTGTCCTAAACTGACTCCCCCTTATTTTGAGGCTGTGTCCCCTAGTTCTTGTTTCCTTTCTGAGTGGAAAGAATCTCCCTGCCTCTACCCTGTCTAGCCCCTTCATTATCTTATATGTCTCTATAAGATCTCCCCTCAGCCTTCTAAACTCCAACGAGCACAGGCCCAATCTACTCAATCTCTCCTCATAAGCTAACCCCCTGGAGGTGAGGAGACATTTCTTCACCCAAGGAGTGGTGAACCTGTGGAATTCATTACTACAGGTAGTAGTTGATACCAAAACATTGAATGTATTCAAGAGGTGGCTAGATATAGCACTTGGGGTGAATGGGATCAAAGGTTATGGGGAAGAAAGAGGATTAGGTATTGAGTTGGATGATCAGCCATGATTGTAATGAATGGTGGAGCAGGCTCAAAGGGCCAAATGGCTTCCTCCTGATCCTATCCTCTATGTTTCTATGTATACAGCCCTCCCCCCATCCTCCCCTCAGTAACACACACCCGGAACTCATGCAGTAATGAGCACAGACACTGCTGCTTGAAAAGTCCTGAGGCTGCAACACTGCCATTTCAAAGGGCTTCCAGCACATCCCCCAACTGGAAGAGTGCTGGGTGCACTAGGTCCCAGCAGCATCCTTGGACCCAAGTCAGTGCTGAGCAACAGCCCCCCACCGCTCCACACACTTGCAGAGCCCTCCCGACCTGAAACTCAACATGGCCGCCACGAAAGGACCCCCCTGTGAGCAGCACAGAGCCGTCCGACAGTAGACACTTACCTCCTCACTAACCCCTCACTAATGGAGTGCCAGAATCGGACTTTTATAGAGCATGTCTGTTCCAGACCGATCTGGATTGGGCAAACGCGGGGCGGGGGTAAAGGCAGACGTGTTGGTAAAGTGGGGCATGCAGCTTGTTAAGTGGATTAAAATACAGGCAGAATTATTCGAATTGATGTTGTGCCCGTTTTGGGCGGGTTCCTGATGGTACAAGAGCAGCAGCATCCCAAATCCAGGAATATCCTCACCTACAATCCAAAATCTTCCACATCCTCATCTCCAGTCTGCAAGCATCCAAATCCCTTACCCAGGATTGTGCTCACTTTCAATGTAGCAGCACCCCTCATCCCCAATCCAGGACCACCACCAGTCAAGAATCACACTCATCCACAGAATCATCCTCATCCCCAATCAGGGATTGTCCTCAATACAAGATCATCCTCATCCTGTATCCAGGATTGTTCTGATTCCCAATCCAGGATCATGCTCATCCTCAATTCAGGATATTCATTACCTGAAGTATAGGATCATCCTCATTGCCCAGCCAGTATTATCGCCATCCCCAATCAACTCATCCTCAAATCAAAATCAGTCAAAGAACAAAGAACAGCACAGGAAACAGGCCCTTCGGCCCTCCAAGCCTGTGCCGCTCCTTGGTCCAACTAGACCAATCGTTTGTATCCCTCCATTCCCAGGCTGCTCATGTGACTATCCAGGTAAGTCTTAAATGATGTCAGCGTGTCTGCCACCACCACCCTACTTGGCAGCGCATTCCAGGCCCCCACCACCCTCTGTGTAAATAACGTCCCTCTGATGTCTGAGTTATACTTCGCCCCTCTCAGCTTGAGCCCGTGACCCCTCGTGATCGTCACCTCCGACCTGGGAAAAAGCTTCCCACTGTTCACCCTATCTATACCCTTCATAATCTTGTATACCTCTATTAGATCTCCCCTCATTCTCCGTCTTTCCAAGGAGAACAACCCCAGTCTACCCAATCTCTCCTCATAGCTTAAGACCCTCCATACCAGGCAACATCCTGGTAAACCTTCTCTGCACTCTCTCCAATGCCTCCACGTCCTTCTGGTAGTGCGGCGACCAGAACTGGACGCAGTACTCCAAATGTGGCCTAACCAGCGTTCTATACAGCTGCATCATCAGACTCCAGCTTTTATACTCTATACCCCGTCCTATAAAGGCAAACATACCATATGCCTTCTTCACCACCTTCTCCACCTGTGTTGCCACCTTCAAGGATTTGTGGACTTGCACACCTAGGTCCCTCTGTGTTTCTATACTCCTGATGACTCTGCCATTTATTGTATAACTCCTCCCTACATTATTTCTTCCAAAATGCATCACTTCGCATTTATCCGGATTAAACTCCATCTGCCACCTCTCCGCCCAATTTTCCAGCCTATCTATATCCTGCTGTATTGCCCGACAATGCTCTTCGCTATCCGCAATTCCAGCCATCTTCGTGTCATCCGCAAACTTGCTGATAACACCAGTTACACCTTCTTCCTCATCCTCAATCCAGGATCACCCACATCCCTATTCCAGGAATGTACTCATCCCCAAATTCCCACTCCCCAATCGAGGATCATCCTCAATCCAGACTCATTCTCATCCCAAATCAATGATTCTCCTGATCTGCAATGCAGAATCATCTAAATCCCCAATACAGGATCAACCTCAATCCTAATCCAGGATCGCTCACATTGTCAAACCAAAATAATCTTAATCCTGGATCACCCGAATACCCAGTCATCCCCGATCCAGGATCATCCTCAATCCAGGCTCATTCTCATCCCGAATTCAGGATTCTCCTGATCTGCAATATAGAATCATCCTCAATCCAGAATCCCTGTCCCTGTCCCCAATCCAGAATCATCCTGATCTCTAATCCATTACCATCCTCTTCCTCAATCCAGGATCATCCTCATCCCAAATCTCATCATCCTCAATTCAGGATTGTCCTCCATGCAAAATGATCATCATCCCCAATCCAAAACCATCCATACCTGAAATCTAGGATCATCTCCCGATCCAGCAACATCCTCATCTCCAATCAGGATTGTCCTCATCCTTAATCCAGGATAGTTATCATTCCAAGTCCATCATCCCCAATTCAGCATCATTCTGAATCCAGGATTGTCCTCATCCTTAATCCAAAATCATCCTCATCCCCAATCCTGGATCATCCCCAATCCATGATGTGGAGATGCCGGCGTCGGACTGGGGTAGGCACAGTAAGAAGTCTCACAACACCACGATAAAGTCCAACAGATGAGTCCACCTGATGAAGGAGCAGCATTCCAAAAGCTTGTGATCCCCAATCCAGTATAAGAACATAAGAATTAGGAGCAGGAGTAGGCCATCTGGCCCCTCGAGCCTGCTCCGCCATTCAATAAGATCATGGCTGATCTTTTCGTGAACTCAGTTCCACTTACCCGCCCGCTCACCATAACCCTTAATTCCTTTACTGTTCAAAAATCTATCTTTGCCTTAAAAACATTCAATGAGGTAGCCTCAACTGCTTCACTGGGCAGGGAGTTCCACAGATTCACAACCCTTTGTGTGAAGAAGTTCCTCCTCAACTCAGTCCTAAATCTGCTTCCCCTTATTTTGAGGTTATGCCCCCTAGTTCTAGTTCCACCCACCAGTGGAAACAACTTCCCTGCTTCTATCTTATCTATTCCCTTCATAATCTTATATGTTTCTATAAGATCTCCCCTCATTCTTCTGAATTCCAATGAGTATAGCACCAGTCTACTCAGTCTCTCCTCATAAGCTAACCCTCTAAACTCCGGAATCAACCTGGTGAATCTCCTCTGCAGCCCCTCCAGTGCCGGTATATCCTATCTCAAGCATCAACCTTATCACCAATCCTGGATCTTCCACATCTCCAATTCAGGAAAATCCCCAATCCAGTGTGTGATCCTGTGCCTGTAGGAAATGTATTTTATCATGTTTCTTGTTTAGAAGTCAACTCTGTTTACCTGATGCCAATTTGTCTGCACAAGGCAGCCCACGTGCTGAGAATTCAGGAGAATGATTGACCCAAGATCAGGGGTCTCCAAACTTTTCAGTACGAGGGCCACATCATATATTTTACACATTTTCGGGGGCCAAAAAAAAAATTAGTTTTATAAATGAATGAATAAGTTTTATTTGGATCATCTTGGTAATCAGCATGATATGATTCAGAACAAAACAGAAATGTGACAATTACAAAGAAACAATGCCGTGCTTACACTGAGAAATGATATATAATGAATAAAAATGTCAAACATTAGCAAATGCTCGGCCAAAAAAGTCAATTACTTAACTGCAGATGAGAAATTTTTTAATTAATTTTATTCACTGAAATTTTACAAATGTTTACTTGAAATGAGAATTTGTCCAATTTTGTGGCACACTATAAGAAAAATAAACACGCCCCAAGAAAGAACTTCAGTAAAACAAAGCAAAGGAGAGGGACATGTTGACTGGGAGTGTCTTAGAGAGATGTGTTGACCCGTTAGAAAAAATCTCAATTACAAGGGAGGAAGTTTTAGGTTTTTTAGGAAACATTAAGACAGACAAATCCCCGGGGCCAGATGGCATCTATCCTAGACTCCTCAGGGAGGCAAGAGATGCAATTGCTGGGCCTCTAACAGAAATCTTTGTCTCTTCACTGGACACAGGTGAGGTCCCAGAGGATTGGAGGATAGCAAATGTGGTCCCGTTATTTAAGAAGGGTAGCAAGGATAACCTGGGTAATTATAGGCCGGTGAGCTTGACATCCGTGGTAGGGAAGTTGTTGGAGAAGATTCTTAGAGATAGGATATATGCGCATTTAGAACTGAATAATCTCATTAGTGATAGACAGCATGGTTTTGTACGAGGGAGGTCATGCCTCACAAATTTGGTTGAGTTTTTTGAGGAGTTGACAAAAACGATTGACGAGGGAAGTCGTCTATATTGACGTGGACTTCGTCTATATGGACTTTAGTAAATCGCTTGACAAGGTCCCTCATGACAGGCTGGTGCAAAAGGTTAAATCTCACGGGAAAGAAGTTGAGCTAGCTAGGTGGGTGGAGAACTGGCTTAGCCATAGAAGACAGAGGGTAGCAGTGGAGGGGTCTTTTTCCGGTTGGAGGTGTGTGACTAGTGGTGTTTCGCAGGGCTCTGTACTGGGACCTCTGCTGTTTGTGATATATATAAATGATTTGGAGGAAAATGTAGCTGGTGTGATCAGTAAGTTTGCGAACGACACAAAAATTGCTGGAGTTGCGGATAGTGATGAACATTGTCAGAGAACACAGCAGGATATTGATAGGCTGGAACATTGGGCGGAGAAATGGCAGATGGAATTTAATCCAGATAAATGCGAAGTGATGCATTTCGGTAGATCTAATGTAAGGGGGAACTATACAATAAATGGCAGAACCATCAGGAGTATAGGCACACAGAGAGATCTGGGTGTACAAGTCCACAGATCCTAAAAGGTGGCAGCACAGGTGGAGAGGGTGTTGAAGAAGACATATGGCATGCTTGCCTTTATTGGACGGGGCATAGAATATACAAGTTGGCATATGATGTTGCAGCTGTACAGAACGATGGTTAGGCCACATTTGGAATACTGCGTCCAGTTCTGGTCGCCACACTACCAGAAAGACGTGGAGGCTTTGGAGAGAGTACAGAGAAGGTTTACCAGGATGTTGCCTGGTATGGAGGGTCTTAACTATGAGGAGTGATTGGGTAAACTGGGGTTGTTCTCCCTGGAAAGACGGAGGATGAGGTGTATAAAACTATGAAGGGCATAGAGTTAACAGTGGGAAGCTTTTTCCCAGGTCGGAGGTGACGAACACAAGGGGTCACAGGTTCAAGGTGAGGGGGGCAAGGTTCAACACAGATGTCAGGGGGACATATTTTACACAGAGGATGGTGGGGGCCTGGAATGCACTGCCAAGCAAGGTGATTGAGGTGGACATGCTGGGATCGTTTAAGACTTATCTAGATAACCACATGAACAGACTGGGAATAGAGGGATACAAAAGAATGGTCTAGTTGGGCGCATGAGCAGCGCAGGCTTGGAGGGCCGAAGGGCCTGTTCCTGTGCTGTATTGTTCTTTGTTCAAAGAAATTCAAAATAAACTTGAACCATTGATAAAGGTCGAAAAAAAATAAATTCAGTCTGCACCTTTCTACACAATTCTGGCAATTGGAGTTTTCAATCGTAACCAACAAATCATGAAGTTTTGCACAAGATTAATGGGAATGATGGAACTGCTTTTTTAATTTCAAAATATTGCTGAACTGAGGTTTCAAGCTTGAGGAGCCAATTATTAGAATGGACTTCAAATGCTCATCAGATAAATTTGCTCGATATTTGGACTTGACATACTTCAGTTTTGAAAATGTTTGTTCACACAGGTACGTTGTACCAAAAACTGGTACAAATCCACAAGCAAATCGCTTCAAATTTGGAAACTGCTCAGGCTGCAAAGATTTATAAAATTGGATCAGATTTCCTTCTTTATACTTGTCTTTCAGCATGTCATCTGATTGGAGATCAATAATTTCCATTTGAAACTGACTTGGGAGTGTTTCAACATTGCAGCCAAATAGATTTTGAAATAGCTTTATTTCATCTGTATTTCCATCAAGATCAGAAAATCGTTCCTGAAATTGTTTTTGCAAGTCCTTAATGATTTCTGTTGCAAATGAAGAAGGAAATTCTGCTTCACTTTCTTCATGAAATTTTTCACAACATGGAAAATGAACCAAGTTATGAACTTTCAGCTGTCCTTGAAATAGCATCAGTTTTGCCCTGAATGCCTTGACATGCGCGAATAGATCACAAATCAAATTTGTTTCACCTTGCAACTTCAGATTCAATTGCTTCATATGGCCTGTCACATCTGCAAAAAATGCCAATTTCCAAAGCCAGTCAGTGTTTGATAAAAGTGGTTCAGGTCGATTCTTTGTGAGAAAGGAATCAATTTCCTCTGAGCTGAAAGAACTGTGATAGAACCTTTCCACAACTAAGCCATCGAACTGCTGTATAATAAGGCACATCACCGAACTCAGAATCAGTTTCTTTCAGAAAATCACGAAACTGGCGATGATTAAGCCCGTGAGATCGAATGAAATTCACTGTTGAAACAACAGGTTTCAGAATGCAAGACATATCCACATATTTTCCGCACAATGCTTGTTGATGGATAATGCAATGCAGAAACATGGGCTTTGAGAATCCACCAACCTCACAAGCTTTTGTGATTTGTCCAACCAAACCTTTCTTCACCCCAGACATGTTCTTTCCTCCCATCAATTGTCACACATTGCAGTTTATTCCACTCCAGGTTATATTCTAACACAGTTTTTTTGCAATTCTTTGAAGAGGTCTTCTCCAGTTACTGTGCTGTGCATGCTATGTACTGATGCTAATTCTTGTGTCACATTAAATTCACTGTCGATGCCACGGATGAATACTAGGAGTTGTGATGTGTCACACACATCAGTCGATTCATCAAATTCGAGAGAATACAACTGAAAATTTCTTGCTTTGTCTGCAATTTGATGAAATATATTGCTTCCTATATTCTCAATTCTACGAGCAACAGTATTTGGCGCAAGATTGATGATTTTGAACAGATTTGCTTTTTCTGGGTATAACTCTTCCACTGCTTCCATTATACACTCTTTGATGAGATCTCCATCGGTGAATGGCTTTCCTCTTTTAGCCAACACATAAGCTGGTTTGTAGCTGGCCCTGGTTAAAGCTTCATTTTCAGTTCTCTTCTGCCTTATAAAAGCTTGTTGGGAAAGCAACCTGCGTTGCATTGATTCAAATTTTTCCGAACACTGTGTTCCTGTGAATTGGGAATAACTTGGTTCATGTTTGGTCTCATAGTGCCGACGTACATTGTACTCCTTCAAAACTGCAACAGTTTCGTTGCATATGACACACAAGGCTTTATCACCTGTTTGTACAAAGAAGTACTTTACACCCCATTCTTCATTAAACAGGTGCCACTCACTGTCCACTTTTCTTTTCTTTTTTCCTTCCAGGTCTGAATTGCCGCCATCATTGTCATTGTTCTCACTCATTTCAGACAGATGGAGCTTACGGATTGGATAAAGCAGCTGTCACTCAGTCAATGCAGAGCGGCAATTGGATAACAGATGTCTCAATTGCGGATTCGTTTAATGAACTGTCAGTCACAGGACGGCAGCTCTGATTGGACAATAGGCCAGTAAAGAGGGCGGGGATTCCCATGGGTCCATCAGACACCGCGCGGAGCGGCAGCAAATGTCTGGCCTGTGGCTTCCGTCCCTGCGTCTGGATCCTGAGTCAGCATGTGGGGATGCCGGCGTTGGACTGGGGTGAACACAGAGTTTTAACAACACCAGGTTAAAGTCCAACAGGTTTATTTGGTAGCAAATACCATTAGCTTTCGGAGCGCTGCTCCTTCGTCAGATGGAGTGGAAATCTGCTCTCAAACAGGGCACAGAGACACAAAAATCAAGTTACAGAATACTGATTAGAATGCAAATCCCTACAGCCAACCAGGTCTTAAAGATACAGACAATGTAGGTGGAGGGAGCATTAAGCACAGGTTAAAGAGATGTGTATTGTCTCCAGACAGGACAGCCTGCAAATCCAGGAGGCAAGCTGTGGGGGTTACTGATAATGTGACATAAATCCAACATCCCGGTTTAGACCGTCCTCATGTGTGCGGAACTTGGCTATCAGTTTCTGCTCAGCGACTCTGCGCTGCCGAGTGTCGTGAAGGCCGCCTTGGAGAACGCTTACCTGAAGATCAGAGGCTGAATGCCCCTGACTGCTGAAGTGCTCCCCAACAGGAAGAGAACAGTCTTGCCTGGTGATTGTCGAGCGGTGTTCATTCATCCGTTGTCGTAGCGTCTGCATAGTTTCCCCAATGTACCATGCCTCGGGACATCCTTTCCTGCAGCGTATCAAGTAGACAACATTGGGCGGCACGGTAGCACAGTGGTTGGGCGGCACGGTAGCACAGTGGTTAGCACTGCTGCTTCACAGCTCCAGGGTCCCGGGTTCGATTCCCGGCTTGGGTCACTGTCTGTGTGGAGTTTGCACATTCTCCTCGTGTCTGCGTGGGTTTCCTCCGGGTGCTCCGGTTTCCTCCCACAGTCCAAAGATGTGCGGGTTAGGTTGATTGGCCAGGTTAAAAATTGTCCCTTCGAGTCCTGAGATGCATAGGTTAGAGGGATTAGTGGGTAAATGTGTGAGGGTAGGGCCTGGGTGGGATTGTGGTCGGTGCAGACTCGATGGGCCGAATGGCCTCCTTCTGCACTGTAGGGTTTCTATGATTTCTATGATTTCTATGAGTTGCAAGAGTAGGTACCGTGTACCTGGTAGACAAACACGGGACACGGTGGACAGAGTACCCTTCGTCGTCCAGTACTTCCCCGGAGCGGAGAAGCTACGGCATCTCCTCTGGAGCCTTCAACATGTCATTGATGAAGACGAACATCTCGCCAAGGCCATCCCCACACCGCCACTTCTTGCCTTCAAACAACCACGCAACCTCAAACAGACCATTGTCCGCAGCAAACTACCCAGCCTTCAGGAGAACAGTGACCACGACACCACACAACCCTGCCACAGCAACCTCTGCAAGACATGCCGGATCATCGACACGGATGCCATCATCTCACGTGAGAACACCATCTACCAGGTACACGGTACCTACTCTTGCAACTCGGCCAACGTTGTCTACTTGATACGCCGAATGCCCGTGACTGCTGAAGTGTTCCCCAGCAGGAAGAGAGCACGCTTGCCTGGTGATTGTCGAGCTGTATTCATTCAGCTGTTGTCGTAGCGTCTGCATGGTTTCCCCAATGTACCATGACTCGGGACATCCTTTCCTGCAGCGTATCAGGTGGACAACGTTGGCCGAGTTGCAAGTGTATGTACCGTGTACCTGGTGAATGGTGTTATCAAGATCGCAACAGACACTTCCAGACGCTGAAAGATGCCCTCATAAGAACAGGATATGGCGCTCGACTCATCAATCAACAGCTCCAACGCACCACAGCGAAAAACTGCACCGACCTCCTTGGAAGACAAACACAGGACACGGCGGACAGAGTACCCTTCATCGTCCAGTACTTCCCCGGATCGGAGAAGCTACGACATCTTCTCCGGAGCCTTCAACATGTCATTGATGAAGAGGCTATCCCCACACCCCCACTTCTTGCCTTCAAACAACCGCACAACCTCAAACAGACCATTGTCTGCAGCAAACTACCCAGCCTTCAGGAGAACACCACACAACTCTGCCACAGCAACCTCTGCAAGACGTGCCGGATCATCGACACAGATGCCATCATCTCACGTGAGAACACCATCCACCAGGTACACGGTACATACTCTTGCAACTCGGCCAACGTTGTCCACCTGATACGCTGCAGGAGAGGATGTCCCGAGGCATGGTACATTGGGGAGACCATGCACATGCTATGACAACGGATTAATTAACACAGCTCAACAATCACCAGGCAAGAGTGCTCTCTTCCTGTTGGGGAACACTTTAGCGGTCACAGGCATTCGGCCTCTGATCTTCGGGTAAGCGTTCTCCAAGGCAGCCTTCATGACACACGACAGCGCAGAGTCGCTGAGCAGAAACTGATAGCCAGGTTCCGCACACATGAGGACGGCCTCAACCGGGATCTTGGGTTCATGTCACACTATCTGTAACCCCCACAACTTGCCTGGGCTTGCAAAATCTCACTAACTGTCCTGGCTGGAGACAATACACATCTCTTTAACCTGTGCTTAACCTTCTTCCACTCACATTGTCTGTACCTTTAAGACTTGATTCCTTGTAAAGACTCGTATTCCAACCATTATTTTGTAAATTGAGTTTGTGTCTTTATATGCCCTGTTTGTGAACTGAAATCCCACTCACCTGATGAAGGAGCAGCGAGCGCTCTGAAAGCTTGTGGCTTTTGCTCCCAAATAAACCTGTTAGACTTTAACCTGGTGTTGTGAGACTTCTTACTGTGTTTACCTCAGTCCAACGCCGGCATCTTCACATTATGTCAATAGAATCACATCTGGAGTGTTATTATCCTCGTACTAATGCCAGAATACAAAAACAATTGGGGTCAAGTCTAAATTCACATTATGCATTGGGTTTTTGATCCGCTCCCTAATAAGGATCATCCTCTTCACCAATCTAGGATCATTCTCAATTCAGGATCATTCTCATGTCCAATCCAGGATGCTCTTCATCCTCAATCCACTATCATCCACATTCATAATCCAAGATTGTCCTCATCCTGAATCCAGGATCATTCTCATTCCCTATCTCGTGATTAACCTCATAAGATCGTAAGAAATAGGGACATGAGCAGGCTGTTTGACCCCTTAAGCCTGCTGTGCAATTCAATAGGATCATGGTTGATCTGACATTCCTCTGGTGCACTTTCCTGACCTTTCCCCATCAACCTTGATTCCCTTACTGATCAAAATCTATCTGTCGCAGCCTTAAATATACACAAGTGGTGTTAATTTACTGGTTCACCATGCCAATCGATTGGTACGGTGAACTAGTTAGCTTACGTACGACGCCAGAAATCAGGTTCAGGCCTGGTTTACCATTGCATGCAATGTTCCTGGGCCTGTTTTGCTCTGGGCACCATAAGTGTAGCCAGGAGTAGTGCCAGAGGATGTGACCTAACTGGTGTGGGGCCTGAGTGGGGGTGGGGTCTGAGTGAGGTTGGGGCTATGACCCAGGGGAGGTGGTATGCAGAATGGTGTGGGACTGATATGGGGGATGCTCTGCAAGAATAGGAGATCTGCAAGGGGGCGCTGTGCAAGAGAGGAGGCTGGGGTGTATGCAAGGGGGCTGCAGGGGGACTATGCAAGGGGAGGTGGGACAGGGAGATTTAGGGGTCCAGCAATTCTGGAAAGGGTAAAAATAGATAAGTCTCCTGGGCTGGTTGGGATTTATCCTAGGATTCTCTGGGAGGCTAGAGAGCAGATTGCAGAGCCTTTGGCTTTGATCTTTGTGTCGTCATTGTCTACAGGAACAGTGCCAGAAGACTGGAGGATAGCAAATGTTGTCCCCTTGTTCAAGAAGGAGAGTAGGGACAACCCTGGTAATTATAGACCGGTGAGCCTTACTTCTGTTGTGGGCAAAGTATTGGAAAGGATTATAAGAGATAGGATTTATAATCACCTAGAAAGGAATAATTTGATTAGGGATAGTCAGCACGGTTTTGTGAAGGGTAGGTCGTGCCTCACAAACCTTATTGAATTCTTTGAGAAGGTGACCAAAGACGTGGATGAGGGTAAAGCGGTTGATGTGGTGTATATGGATTTCAGCAAAGCGTTTCATAAGGTTCCCCATGGTAAGCTTTTGCAGAAAATACGGACGCATGGGATTGAGGGTGATTTAGTGGTTTGGATCAGGAATTGTCAAGCTGTAAGAAAACAGAGGGTCGTGGTTGATGGGAAATATTCATCCTGCAGTTCAGTTAATAGTGGTGTACCACAAGGATCTGTTTTGGGGCCACTGCTGTTTGTCATTTTTATTAATGGCATAGAAGGATGGATTAGTAAATTTGTAGACAGTGTGGAGGGAAGTGGCAGGTTACAGTGGGACATAGATAAGCTGCAGAGCTGGGCTGAGAGGTGGCAAATGGAGTTTAATGCGGAAAAGTGTGAGGTGATTCACTTTGGAAGGAGTAACAGGAATACAGAGTACTGGGCTAATGGTAAGATACTTGGTAGTGTGGATGAACAGAGGGATCTGGGTGTCCATGTGCATAGATCCCTGAAAGTTGGCACCCAGGTTGATAGGGTTGTTAAGAAGGCGTACGATGTGTTCGCTTTTATTGGTAGAGGGATTGAGTTTCGGAGCCAGGAGATCATGCTGCAACTGTACAAAACTCTGGTGCGGCCGCATTTGGAGTAATGCGTACAGTTCTGGTTGCCGTATTATAGGAAAGATGTGGAAGTGTTGGAAAGGGTGCAGAGGAGATTTACCAGGATGTTGCCTGATATGGTGGGAAAATCATATGAGGAAAGGCTGAGGGTCTTGAGGTTGTTTTCGTTAGAGAGAAGAAGGTTAAGAGGTGACTTAATAAAGGCATACACGATGATCAGGGGATTAGATAGGGTGGATAGTGAGAGCCTTTTTCCTCGGATGGTGATGGCTAGCACGAGGGGACATAGCTTTAAATTGAGGGGTGAGAGATATAGGACAGATGTTAGAGGTAGGTTCTTTACTCAGAGAGTAGTAAGGGCGTGGAATGCCCTGCCTGCAGCAGTAGTGGACTCGTCAACATTAAGAGCGTTCAAATGGTTATTTGATAAACATATGGATGATATTGGAATAGTGTTGATTAGAGGGGCTTTAGATTGGTTCCACTGGTCGGCGCAACATCGAGGGCCGAAGGGCCTGTACTGCGCTGGAATGTTCTATGTTCTATCAGGGAACTCATCAGCTGTGTCCTGATGCTGGCACACCCTGTCGGCGAAGATGGCGAAGGGGGGGGGTGCGGTTGGGGTCCAATGTCTGTGGGTGGGGGTGGTTAGAAAGAGGTCTCCCAGAGCACCCTGTGCTCTGAAGCTGATTTCACCGGCAATCTTAGGCTCCACCCTCTCCCCAACCCACTGTGCGAATCTCCTTACAGTCATAAGGCACGGAAAAGTTGCAGTGCTGAACCTGGCCAAAAAGCTGGTGTGCAACACACCTATTTTGAGACTTTTTTGAGGGAAATTCCACCCAAGAACTCGGCCCCCACAGCTCTCTGTGGCAAGGGGACCCAGCAACTCTCAACCCTCTGAGAGAAGAAATTCCTCCTTATCTCAGTCTTAAATTAGTGCCCCTTCATTCTGAGATGGTGCCCTCTGGTCCTAGACACTACCATGAGGGGAAACACCCTCTCAGCAATTACCCTGTCAAGCCCCTTAAGGATTGTGCACGTTTCAATGAGATGAGCTCTCATTCTTCTCAATTCCAATGGTTAGAATCATAGAATAGAATAGAATTCCTACAGTGCAGAAGGAGGCCATTTGGCCCTTCGAGCCTGCACTGACGACAATCCCATCCAGGCCCGTAACCCTATTTACCCTACTGATCCCCCTGACACTAAGGGGCAATTTAGCATGGTCAATCAACATAACCCGCATATCTTTGGACTGTGGGAGGAAACTGGAGCACCCGGAGGAAATCCACGCAGACACGGGGAGAATGTGCAAACTCCACACAGTCACCCGAGGCCAGAATTGAACCTGGGTCCCTGCCGTTAAGAGGCAGCAGTGCTAACCACTGTGGCACCGTGCCATCCCCATGGTTTTGAGACAGTTAATAATAAAAGATTATTTTTGCTGCATGTGGATAAAACGCATGAAAAATGCATGTGTTAAAAATATCGACTGTTGAGGAAAGTAACATCAAAAAGATAGGGATTTAAAATGGCAGAAAACAAAGGGGGGAACAGGAAAAGGAATTAAGAGTTGCACATTAAGCACTAAGAGGTGTAATGGGCTGTGTGGTCTCACATGCTGCTGTAACTTGTCCGATTTTGCTTTAAACCTCGCATGGCAGTAACCGATAACTTGAGCAGAAAATCCTTGCTACAGTAAAATAAATGAATCAGTGTAAACGTTCTCCATGATAATGATTTGTAATATTTATTAATGATCTGGATGAGGGTATAGTTGGGTGGATTAGCAAATTTGCTGATGACACCAAAGTCGGTGGTGTGGTAGACAGTGAGGAAGGGTGTCGTAGTTTGCAGGAAGACTTAGACAGGTTGCAAAGTTGGGCCGAGAGGTGGCGGATGGAGTTTAATGCGGAGAAGTGTGAGGTAATTCACTTTGGTAGGAATAACAGATGTGTTGAGTATAGGGCTAACGGGAGGACTTTGAATAGTGTGGAGGAGCAGAGGGATCTAGGTGTATGTGTGCATAGATCCCTGAAAGTTGGGAATCAAGTAGATAAGGTTGTTAAGAAGGCATATGGTGTCTTGGCGTTTATTGGTAGGGGGATTGAATTTAGGAGTCGTAGCGTTATGTTGCAACTGTACACAACTCTGGTGCGGCCGCACTTGGAGTACTGTGTGCAGTTCTGGTCCCCACATTACAGGAAGGATGTGGAGGCTTTGGAGAGGGTGCAGAGGAGGTTTACCAGGATGTTGCCTGGTATGGAGGGGAGATCCTATGAGGAGAGGCTGAGGGATTTGGGATTGTTTTCGCTGGAAAGGCGGCGGCTAAGAGGGGATCTTATTGAAACATATAAGATGATTAGAGGTTTAGATAGGGTGGATAGTGATAGCCTTTTTCCTCTGATGGAGAAATCCAGCACGAGGGGGCATGGCTTTAAATTGAGGGGGGGTAGTTATAGAACCGATGTCAGGGGTAGGTTCTTTACCCAGAGGGTGGTGAGGGATTGGAATGCCCTGCCAGCATCAGTAGTAAATGCGCCTAGTTTGGGGGCGTTTAAGAGATCCGTAGATAGGTTCATGGACGAAAAGAAATTGGTTTAGGTTGGAGGGTCACAGTTTTTTTTTTTAACTGGTCGGTGCAACATCGTGGGCCGAAGGGCCTGTTCTGCGCTGTAATGTTCTATGTTCTATAATAAAAACACACAAAACAAACAAACAAACACACAAAAGTAGAACAGAGTAGAACCCAACCTGTTTAACTATTCCTCATAATCCCTCTTTGCCGGGGATCATCCTGGTGAACCTTCTCTGAACTGCCTCCAATGAAATAATATCTTTCCTTAAACAAGGGGACCAAAACTGCTCAGTGTTCCAGCAGTACCTTGTACAGTTGCAGTAAGACTTCCCTACTCTTAAACTCCAACCCCCTTGAAATAAGGGTCAACATTCCAGGTTACCTGCTGTACTGTGTACACAGAAGTGTTCCATGCACAAATACCCCAACATTCCTTTGTGTTGCAGCTTTCTGTAGTTTTTCTCCATTTGAATAATACTCTGTTCTTCCAAAATGAACAACTTCATATTTTCCCATATTATACTCCATTTACCAACTTTCATAACCTATTAATATCTCTTTTTATACCCCTGTCATAACTTGCCTTTCCACCTATTTTTGTGTCATTTGCAAATTTGACTACAGTACTTTTGCTTCCTTCATCCAAGTCATTAAATGTTGTAAACAGCTGCAGTCCCAGCACTGATCCCTGTGGAACCACATTGGTTACAGGTCGCCAACCTGAAAAATAACTCCTTATCCTCCATCACTGTTTCCTGCCCATTAGCCAATTCTCTATCCATGCTAAAATGTAATCTCCAACACCATCAGTCATCTCTTATAACTTAACCTTTTGTTAGGTACTTTGTCAAATGACTCCTGGAAGACCAAATCTATCTACTGGCTCCCCTCTATCCACTCTGGGTGAGATTTCCTTGAAAAACTCTAATAAGTTAGTCAGACACGATTTGCCTTTCATGAAGCCATGCTGACTCTGCTTGATTAGATTACGGTTTTCCAAATGTGCTGTCATTACTTCCTTAATAATTGATTTCAACATTTTCCAACAATAGATGTTAGGCTAATAGACTTATCATTACCTGCTATTTGTCTCCCTCACTTTTTGAATAGGGGTGTCACATTGACAGTTTTCCAATTAGAAACGTAGAAACATAGAAAACTACAGCACAAAACAGGCCCTTCGGCCCCACAAGTTGTGCCGAACATATCCCTACCTTTTAGGCCTACCTATAGCCCTCCATCCTATTAAGTCCCATGTACTCATCCAGGAGTCTCTTAAAAGACCCGATTGAGTTTGCCTCCACCACCACTGACGGCAGCCGATTCCACTCGCCCACCACCCTCTGAGTGAAAAACTTCCCCCTAACATTTCCCCTGTACCTACCCCCCAGCACCTTAAACCTGTGTCCTATCGTAGCAGCCATTTCCACCCTGGGAAAAAGCCTCTGAGAGTCCACCCGATCTATGCCTCACAACATCTTATATACCTCTATTAGGTCTCCTCTCATCCTACGTCTCTCCAAGGAGAAAAGACCGAGCTCCCTCAGCCTATCCTCATAAGGCATGCCACTCAATCCAGGCAACATCCTTGTAAATCTCCTCTGCACCCTTTCAATCTTTTCCACTCCTTCCTGTAATGAGGTGACCAGAACTGAGCACAGTACTCCAAGTGGGGTCTGACGAGGGTCTTATATAGCTGCATCATTATCCCCGGACACCAAAACTCAATCCCTCAATTGATAAAGGCCAGCACACCATACGCCTTCTTAACCACCTCCTCCACCTGCGGGGCCGATTTTAGAGTCCTATGGACCCGGACCCCAAGGTCCTTCTGATCCTCTACCGTACTAAGAGTCTTTCCCTTTATATTGTACTCCTTCATCCCATTTGACCTGCCAAAATGGACCACTACGCATTTATCTGCGTTGAAGTCCATCTGCCACTTCTCCGCCCAGTCTTGCATCCTATCTATGTCCCTCTGTAACTTCTGACATCCCTCCAGACTATCCACAACCCCACCAACCTTCGTGTCATCGGCAAACTTACCAACCCATCCCTCCACTTCCTCATCCAGGTCATTTATGAAAATGACAAACAGCAAGGGTCCCAGAACAGATCCCTGAGGCACACCACTGGTGACCGACCTCCAATTAGAAAAAGACCCATTTATACACACTCTCTGCCTCCTTTGGGCAAGCCAGTCCTGGATCCACAGGGCAGCAGCCCCTTGGATCCCATGCCCTCTCATTTTTTCGAGAAGCCTTGCATGGGGGACCTTATCGAACGCCTTGCTAAAATCCGTATAAACCACATCTACCGCTTTCCCTTCGTCAATATGTTTAGTCACATTTTCGAAGAACTCCACCAGGCTCGTAAGGCACGATCTGCCTTTGACAAAGCCATGCTGAGTATTCTTGAGCATACTAAACCTCTCTAAATGCTCATAAATCTTGTCCCTCAGGATCTTCTCCATCAGCTTACCAACCACTGAGGTTGGCACTGGCAACTCAATTCTCTGGCACTTCTCCAAAATCCAACAATTTGTGGAAAATTACAGCCACTGCATCCACTATCACTGTAGCTACTTCTTTGAGGATCCTTGGACGCTATGGTGGCACAGTAGTTAGCATTGCTGCTTGACAGCTCCAGGGACCTGGTTTCAATTCCGGACTTGGGTGACTGTGGAGTTTGCACGTTCACCCCGGGTCTGCATGGGTTTCCTCCGGGAGATCCAATTTCCTCCCACACTCCAAAGATGTGCATGTTAGGTGATTTGGCCATGCTAAATTGTTCCTTAGTGTCCAAAGGTATGTAGGTTAGGGGAATTCATGGGGAAATGTGTCAGGTTATGGGGATAGGGCCAGGGTAAGATAGTCTCTCCCAGATTCGGTGCAGACGAGAGGGGTCAAATGGCCTCCTCTCTGCACTGTAGGGATTCAATGATTCTATGATGCAAGCCATCAGGGCCAAGGGGCTTATCTGCCTTTAGCTCCACTAGTTTGTCTAAAATTGAGCCATTTGTATCTCTCCCCTCTCACCTTAAACCTATGCCCTCTAGTTTTAGACTCCCCTACCTTTGGGAAAAGATGTTGAGTACGTTATCTATGCCCCTCATTATTTTATAGACCTAAAGTCCCAGTCTCTCCAGCCTTTCCTTATAACTCAAACCATCAAGTCCTGGTTGCATCCGAGCAAATCTTTTCTGCACTATTTCTAGTTTAATAATATCAATGCATTGTAATTCTCTTTATATAAGTTAAACACAGTTGTTTCAGATCCAAGTTTCTCACTCTCAAATGAATGTGAAATTCTATCCTTAGTGCAGAAGGAGGCTATTTAGCCCATTGAGGCTGCGCCAGCTCTCTGAAAAAGCACCCCACCCAGGCTCTCTCTGCCCTGTCCCCATAACCACATATATTTACCAAGGCTAACCCACGTAACCTACATATCTTTGTTCACTAAAGGGCAATTTAGCATGGCATATCCTCCTAACCTGCACATCTTTGGTCTGTGGGAGTAAACCAGAGCACCCGGAGGAAACCATGTGGACACAGCGAGAACGTGCAAACTCCATTCAGACAGTCACCCAAGGTCAGAATCGAACTCGGGTCCCCAGCACTGTGAGGCAGCAGTGCTAACCACCGTCATGTTATGATCACTACTTCCTATGGGATCTTTTACTCTGAGGTCACTTATTAAACCTATCTCTTTACCCATTTCCGAATGCTGTTCCCTGGTTGGCTCCATGACATATTTCTCTAGGGCACTTCCCTAATGCACTCTATGGACTCATCCTCAATCCAGTCGTCCGTTACTTCACTTAAGGTTGATTTCCACTTACATATGAAACCTAGCCAGTATTTTGCCGCATGGATATCAGCCTTTTCTTCTTCCAAATGCTATCTTCTTCCTGTGAGCTTTGGTCCTAGGTTTTCCACACTGAACACAAGCTCTTTGTGTTAGCGTTCTTATACCCCAAAAGTGCCTTGGCAACTGGCCAATGAATAGATCAGGAACGCAATTACATTATTAGGCCAATCAAATAGAGCCAGCACAGAGGGTCTGGACCCTCCAGACCCCACCATGATTCTTAGGCCTTACTGCATATAGTTTACATTCCAATGCCCATATAAGGAAACACTAGCTCCAAACTGTCTGTAAACACATCCTTCTACAAGGGACAAGCTGTTATAATCTAACACTTTATGGTGTTTGATAAGTTTCAGGCTGGCTTGGCCACAGGAATTCCCAGCATACTTATAAACAACTTTGGCCAAAAATCAGGTTTGCTTGATTGAAAATCTTTCAGCACATTGAAAGTTAAAACTCTGCAGGTAATTCAGCCACAGCCACTCCTCTTGATCATTGAAGCCACAGGCAAAATGGATCACTGACCCATGACCAAATTTATATGCAAGTGAAACAAGCTGCAAGCCAGTCAACTAAATTCATTCAAATTACACAATACAAATGTTCCATCATATAAATCACTGAATATATTACACACAACTTTCTTTTTTACGCCAACTCATTACTTCATTCAATCATTTGGTTAGCACCTTCTTCCATTTAATAAACCTTATTGTTAACACAGTTCAATACACCAAGGAACAAAAGATTAATAACACTGCAGAATGATATAACAATCAGATACAAGGATGAATTTGTATGTTGGAATGCCAGTTCCGGAAATCATCTCACCAAATCATTTCCTTTATATTCTTAATATCCTGATCAATGGTAGAATCATAGAATTCCTACAGTGTAGAAAGAGGCCACTTGGCCTGTTGAGTGTGCATCGACAACAATCTCACCCAGGCCCTATCCCCATAACCTGCACATCTTTGGATTGTGGAAGGAAACCGGAGCACCTGGAGGAAACCCACGCAGACATGGGGGTAAACGTCCACACAGACAGTGACCCAAGCTGGGAATCGAACCCGGGTCCCTGGCGCTGTGAGGCAGCAATGCTAACCACTGTGCCACCGTGCCGCTTCTTAATAACTAATCCAGGATATCCTCATTTCCAATCTACAATTATCCTCATTTCCAAACCAGGATCACCCTCATCCCAATCCAAGATAATCTGCAATCCAGGATTGTCCTCATTCCCAATCCAGCATCATCCACATTCCTATTCCGGTATCATCCTGATCCTTATCCTAAATTCAGGATTGTCCTCCAATTGAGTCAGTTGAACTGGACTTGGGCAGTATGAGGCATATCTAATTGTTGCTTCGAGGCTTGTGTGCACTGTGCAGAGATTGGAATTGGAGTATTTGATCTTTATAATAGTAATTCTGTCAAATGTATTTTATATAAAATAACATTCTAAAACTTTTTTTCATTTCAGATCCACTAGCAATTCCAAAAATTACCCTGGATCAACGCTCAGGTGTGTACATTAAAGGAGAAGCGGCCACTATAACATGTACCAGTCTCACCACCAATAGCAGTGGCATATTCATTTTCTACAGAAATAGCAAATTGCTGACCCGTACAGACCAAAAGCGTCGATGGGCCAAAGAGAGGGAGTGCAGGGTAGGTTTATCAGTCTGAGGATACCGGACAGAGATGTGGAGAAATTTCTTCCCCAAGAGAGTGGTCAGCCTATGGAATTCGCTACCACAGAAAATAGTTGAGGCCAAAGCATAGTATCTTTTCAAGAAGCATTTAAATATAGCACTTGAAGCAAAGATCAAATGGTATGGGGAGGAATGTGGGATCAGGGTATTTAGTACGGGCGATCAGCCATGATAATGAATGGCGGTGCTGACTCGAAGGGCTGAATGCCATGTTTCTCTGTCTCACTAACGCACTTTGCAGCTGTAACAAGATTCCCCTACTTTTACACTTCAACCCCTTGCAATAAAGGCCAATATTACATTTGCATTCTTAATTACTTTCTGTACCTACTTTCAGACCTATTTATGATTCATGTACAAGGATCACCCTTTCCTGCAACATTATGTAGTCTCCATTCAATTCATGCTTTAAATAACCTCACATTTCCCACATACTCCATCTGTCAATGTTTTCTGTCCATTCACTGAGGCTATTTACATCCCTTTGCAGTCGCTTTGCACCCTTCTCACAACTTGCTTTCCTGCCTATCATTGTCAGCAGTACATTTGGTCCCTTCATCCAAGTCATTCATATAGATTATTAATAGTTGGGGTCCCGGCGCTGATTCCTACAGCACTCTATTGGTTGGTTTTCCAACCTGTAAATAACCCTTCTTTTTAACTCTTTGTTTCCTGTTACTTAACCTGTCAACTATCCACGTAAGTACCTCATATCCAAAACCATAGATTATGAAGTGCTTCGAAAGGTTAGTCATGACACATTTGAAAAAGGAGGTAGATAAAAGGCGGGTGACTATAGGCCGGTTAGCTTAACTTCTGTAGTAGGGAAAATGCTTGAATCTATCATCAAGGAAGAAATAGCGAGACATCTGGATATAAATTGTCCCATTGGTAAGACGTAGCATGGGCTCATGAAGGGCAGGTCATGTTTGACTAATTTGGTGGAATTCTACATTAGTGCATATTACGTAGGGAACCTGTGGATGTGGTGTATCTGGATTTCCAGAAGGCAAGGTGCCACACCAAAGACTGCTGCATAAGATAAAGGTGCACAGTGTTATGGGTAATGTATTAGCATGGATAGAGGATTGGTTAACTAACAGAAAGCAAAGAGTGGGGATAAATGGGTGTTTTTCTGGTTGGCGATCAGTGACTAGTGGTGTGCCTCAGGGATCAGTGTTGGGACCGCAATTGTTTACGATTTATATAGGTGATTTGGAGTTGGGGACCAAGTGTAGTGTGTCAAAATACGCAGATGATACGAAGATGAATGGCAGAGCAAAATGTGCAGAGGACGCTGAAAGTCTGCAAAGGCAACAGTTGTTAGGGCTACAGGACAGGCATGTGCCTGTAAAAAAGAAGGATAGGAAGGGTAGGATTCGAGAACCGTGGATAACCAGGGAAATTGAGGGATTGGTCAAAAAGAAAAGAGAGGCGTATGTTAGGTCCAGGCAGCTAAAAACGGAGGGAGCTCTGGAGGAGTACAAAGAAAGTAGGAAAGAACTCAAACGGGGAATTAGAAGGGCAAAAAGGGGCCACGAAATCTCCTTGGCACACAGGATTAAGGAGGATCCCAAGGCATTTTATTCATACGTTAGGAACAAAAGGTTTGTCAGGGGAAAAATCGGACCTCTCAGGGACAAAAGTGGGGAATTATGCTCAGAGCCCAAAGAAGTAGGGGAAATCCTAAATGAATACTTTGAGTCGGTATTCACAAAGGAGAGGGATGTGTTAACTGGGAGTATCTCGGAGGGGAGTGTTGAACTGTTGGAGAAAATGTCCATTACAAGGGAGGAAGTGTTAGGTTTGTTAGAGAATATAAAGACTGACAAATCCCCAGGGCCTGATGGAATCTATCCCAGGCTGCTCAGGGAGACGAGAGATGAAATCGCTGGGCCTCTGACGCAAATCTTTGTCTCGTCACTGGACACAGGTGAGGTCTCAGAGGATTGGAGGATAGCTAATGTGGTCCCCTTATTTAAGAAGGGTAGGAAGGATAACCCGGGTAATTATAGGCTGGTGAGCTTGACGTCCGTGGTGGGGAAGTTGTTGGAGAAGATTCTTAGAGATAGGATGTATGCGCATTTAGAAAGGAATAAACTCATTAACGATAGTCAGCTTGGCTTTGTGAGAGGGAGGTCATGCCTCACTAACCTGGTGGAGTTTTTTGAAGAAGTGACGAGAATGGTTGACGAGGGAAGGGCCGTGGATGTCGTCTATATGGACTTTATTAAAGCGTTTGACAAAGTCCCTCATGGTAGGCTGGTGAAAAAGGTTGGATCTCATGGAATAAAGGGGGAGGTGGCTAGATGGGTGGACAACTGGCTTGGTCAAAGAAGACAGAGGGTGGTAGTGGAAGGGTCTTTTTCCGGCTGGAGGCCTGTGACTAGTGGTGTTCCGCAGGGCTCTGTATTGGGACCTCTGCTGTTTGTGATTTATATAAACGATCTGGAAGAAGGTGTAACTGGGGTGATCAGTAAGTTTGCGGACGACACAAAATTGGCAGGACTTGCAGATAGTGAGGAGCATTGTCAGAAGCTACAGAAGGATATAGATAGGCTGGAAATTTGGGCAAAGAAATGGCAGATGGAGTTCAATCCTGATGAATGCGAAGTGATGCATTTTGGTAGAAATAATGTAGGGAGGAGCTATACGATAAATGGCAGAACCATAAAGGGTGTAGATACGCAGAGGGACCTGGGTGTGCAAGTCCACAGATCCTTGAAGGTGACGTCACAGGTGGAGAAGGTGGTGAAGGAGGCATATGGCATGCTTGCCTTTATAGGACGGGGCATAGAGTATAAAAGTTGGGGTCTGATGTTGCAGATGGATAGAACGTTGGTTCGGCCCCATTTGGAATACTACGTCCAGTTCTGGTCACCACACTACTAGAAGGACGTGGAGGCTTTGGAGAGAGTACAGAGGAGGTTTACCAGGATGTTGCCTGGTATGGAGGGGCTTAGTTATGAGGAGAGATTGGGTAAACTGGGGTTGTTCTCCCTGGAAAGACGGAGGATGAGGGGAGACTTAATAGAGGTGTATAAAATTATGAAAGGCATAGATAGGGTGAATGGTGGGTGGGAAGCTTTTCCCCAGGTCGGTGGTGACGTTCACGAGGGGTCATAGGTTCAAGGTGAAGGGGGGCAAGTTTAACACAGGTATCAGAAGGACATATTGTACACAGCGGGTGGTGGGGGCCTGGAATGCGCTGCCAGGCAAGGTGGTGGAGGCGGACACACTGGGAACATTTAGGCAGCCATATGAACGGAGTGAGAATGGAGGGATACAAAAGAATGGTCTAGTTTGGACCAGGGAGCGGCACGGGCTCAGAGGGCCGAAGGGCCTGTTCCTGTGCTGTATTGTTCTTTGTTCTTTGTTCATATAGATAGTCTAAGTGAGTGGGCGAGGGTCTAGCAGATGGAGTACAATGTTGGTAAATGTGAGGTCATCTATTTTGGTAGGAATAACAGCAAAACAGATATGATTTAAATGGTAACAAATTGCAGCATGCTGCTGTGCAGAGAGACCTGGGTGTCCTTGTGCATAAATCACAAAATGTTGGTTTGCAGGTGCAGCAGGTAATTAAGAAGGCAAATGGAATTTTGTCCTTCATTGCTAGAGGGATGGAGTTTAAAAACAGCGAGGTTATGTTGCAGCTGTATAAGGTGCTGGTAAGGCCACACCTGGAGTACTGTGTACAGTTTTGGTCACCTTACTTGAGAAAGGATATACTGGCACTGGAGGGGGTGCAGAGGAGATTCACTCGGTTGATTCCAGAATTGAGAGGGTTGGCTTATGAGGAAAGACTGAGTAGACTGGGGCTATACTCATTGGAATTCAGAAGCATGAGGGGAGATCTTATAGAAACATACAAGATTATGAAGGGAATAGCTAAGATAGAAGCAGGGAAGTTCTTTCCACTGGCGGGTGAAACTAGAACTAGGGGGCATGGCCTCAAAATAAGGGGGAGCATGTTTAGATCTGAGTTGAGGAGGAACTTCTTCACACAAAGGGTTGTGAATGTGTGGAATTCCCTGCCCAGTGAAGCAGTTGAGGCTACCTCATTGAATGTTTTTAAGGCAAGGATCGATACATTTTTGAACAGTAAAGGAATTAAGGGTTATGGTGAGCAGGCGGGTAAGTGGAGCTGAGTCCACAAAACGATTAGCCATATTCTTATTGAATGGCGGAGCAGGCTTGAGGGGCAGATGGCCTTCTCTTGCACCAATTCTTATGTTCTTATTATGTTCTTAATTCTGGCTTCCCATCCTGCCTGGATCCACTACAGTTCGCCTACCACTGCAACAAGTCCACAGCCGACGCCATCTCCCTGGCCCTCCATTCAACCCTGGAACATCTACATAAGAAAGACATCTATGTCAGACTCCTATTTATCAACTACAGCTCAGCCTTCAACTCCATTATTCCTACGAAACTCATCTCCAAACTCTATGGCTGGGGCTCGGCTCCTTCCTCTGCGACTGGATCCTGAACTTCCAATCCCACAGACCACAATCAGTAAGGATAGGTAACAACACCTCCTCCATGATCATCCTCAACACTGGTGCACCTAAGACTGTGTGGCCAAATTCCCCTCCAACTCTCTCAGAAGACTAAGGAAATTTGGCATGTCCACGATGACTCTCGCAAATGTTTAGAGATGCACCATAGAAAGCATTCTTTCTGGTTGTCTCACAGCTTGGTATGGCTCCTCTTCTGTCCAAGACCGCAATAAACTACAAAGGGTCGTGAATGAAGCCCAGTCCATCACTCAAACCAGCCTCCCATTCACTGACACTCTCTACATTCCTGCTGCCTTGGAAAAGCAGCCAGCATAATCAAGGACTTCACGCACCCAGGACATTCTCTCTTCCACCTTCTTCCATCGGGAAAAAGATACAAAAGCCTGAGGTCATGTACCAACCAACTCAAAAATAGCTTCTTCCCTGCTGCCATCAGACTTTTGAATGGACCTACCTTGCACTAAGTTGATCTTTCCCTACACCCGAGTTATGACTGTAACACCACATTCTGCACTTTCTCCTTTTCTTCCTGATGCACAGTGTGTTTTGTCTGTATAGCGCACAAGAAACAATACTTTTCACTCTATACTAATATATGTGACAATAATAAATCAAATCAAATCTTGTGTTATAAGTTATTATGAGGCACTTATTGAAAACATTTTAGAAATCAAAAATACTATAACTACTGGTTCTCATTTATCCACCCTGCTTATTGCATCCTTAAAACACTCCAATAAATTTGTCAAGCATTATTTCCCTTTCACAAAATCATGTTGACTCTGCCTGATTGCGTTATAATTTTCTAACTGTCCTCAATTATCTCTTGGATTCTTGTATTTTCTGAATGGCAGTTTGGCCTCTAGTTTTCTGCTTTCTGTCCCCCTCATTTCTCGAGCAGAGGTGTAACATTTGCAGTTTTCCAACTTGCTGGGATCTTTCCAGAATCCACGGAATTTTAGAAAACTACATCTAATACATGCACTATCTCTCCAGCCACTTCTTTTAAAACACCAGAATGCGGGCCATCAGGCCCCAGTGAGTGTTGGCCTTTAGTCCCATTGGCAAATCATTACTGTTTCTCGAGTGAAAGTGAATGTTTTCCATTTTGTCTCTGATTTTCAAGGACTATCGGGATGCGTTTTTGTTGCTTCCACTCATTCACAGGGACATTCATTCCCTGTTTATGGATGGAATTTTACAGGGCACGATGGTCACTGAAATTATTCTGCAGTTGTGACCCCATTAACACTCGTTGCCTTAATTTACCAAGGATTTCACGGGCATACATAGGATACATGGCACAGAAATTCTACTCAACTAGTCCAAAGCTAATATTTATGTTCCAGTCCAAGCCTCCCCTCATTTTTCCTCATTCAAATCCATCACCATAACCCTCTACTTCCCTTTCCCTACTCTACTCGTGTGCAATCCATTTAAATGCATCTATACTATTTGCATCAACCATTCTCTGTGGTAATAAGTTCCATATTAATATCAATATCTGGATGAGGAAGTTGTATAAATTCCCCACTGGATTTCTAGATGATTAGGCCATTAGTTATGCTCTTCTCTACAAGGCAACACCTCTAACTGTTTCAACTCTTAAAATCTTACAGAATTTTAAAGACCTATATTAGGTAATCCTTCAGCCATCATTTTTCACATAAATGAGACGCAGCCTGCCAATTGCTTTGCTGACCTGAACACCTGAGCATCCTTGCACAACATTGCTGACCCCTCTCCAAATGCTGTCTGCCTGTTTTTTATGGTGACCAGAACTGCATGGACTGTGTCGAACCAAAGTCTGAGACAGGTTTAGTATAATTTGCCTACTTTTTGATTCTATCACTCCAGAATAAAGTTCGGTGAAGTGAAATGACAAATCTTCTGGAATTTTTTGAAGACGTGACCAGTAGAATGGACAAGGGTGAACCAATGGATGTTGTGTCTCTGGACTTTCAAAAGGCTTTTGACAAAGTCCCGCACAAGAGATTAGTGAACAAAATTAAAGCTCATGGTATTGGAGATAATGTATTGGTGTGGATAGAGAACTGGTTGGCAGACAGGTATAAGAGAGTGGGAATAAACGGGTCCTTTTCAGAGTGGCAGGCAGTGACTAGTGAGGTGCTGCAGGATTCAGTGCTGGGACCCCAGTTATTCACAGCGTACATTAATGATTTGGAGTAGAATCGAGTGCAATATCTCCAAATATGCAGATGACACTGAGCTGGGTGGCAGTGTGTGCTGTGCGGATGATGCTAAGAGGCTGCAATGTGACTTAGACAGGCTGGCTGAGCGGGCAAATACTTGGAAAATGCAATATAATGTGGAAAAATGTGAGGTTATCCACTTTGGTGGCAAAAACAGGAAGGAAGATTATTATCTGAATGGTGGCAGTTTAGAAAAATGGGAAGTGCAACTTGACCTGGATGTCATGGTGGAACAGTCGCTGAAGGTTGGCATGCAGGTATAGTAAGCAGTAAGAAAAGCTAATGGCATGTTGGCCTTCATAACAAGGGGATTTGAGTATAGAAGTAAAGATGTTTTGTTGCAGTCATACAAGGCCTTGGTGAGGCCACACCTCGAGTATTGTGTGCAGTTTTGGTCTCCTAGTCTAAGGAAGAACATTCTTGCTATTGAGGGAGTCCAGCGAAGATTCACCAGACTGATTCCTGGAATGGCAGGACTGACATATGAAGAGAGACTGGATCGACTGGGCTTGTACTCACTGGAATTTAGAAGAATGAGAGGGGATCTCATAGAAACATATAAAATTCTGATGGGACTGGACAGGCTAGATGCGGAAATAATCATAGAAATCATAGAAATCATAGAAACCCTACAGTACAGAAAGAGGCCATTCGGCCCATCGAGTCTGCACCGACCACAATCCCACCCAGGCCCTACCCCCATATCCCTACATATTTTACCTGCTAATCCCTCTAACCTACACATCCCAGGACACTAAGGGGCAATTTTAGCATGGCCAATCAACCTAACCCGCACATCTTTGGACTGTGGGAAGAAACCGGAGCACCCGGAGGAAACCCACGCAGACACAAGGAGAATGTGCAAACTCCACATAGACAGTGATCCAAGCCGGGAATCGAACCCAGGTCCCTGGAGCTGTGAAGCAGCAGTGCTAACCACTGTGCTACTGTGCCACCCAAATAATGTTCCTAATGTTGGGGAAGTCCAAAACGAGGGGGTCACAGTCTAAAAATAAGGGGTAAACCATTCAGGACTGTGATGAGGAAGAACTTCTTCACTCGGAGAGTTGTGAATCTGTGGAATTCTCTACCACAGAAAGCTGTTGGGGCCGGTTCGTTAGATATGTTCAAGAGGGAGGTGGACGTGGCCCTTGTGGCTAAAGGGATCAAGTGGTATGGAGAGAAAGCGGGAGTGGGATACTAAAATGCATGATCAGCCATGATCATATTGAATGGTGGTTCAGGCTCGATGGGCCGAATGGCCCACTCCTGAACCCATTTTCCATGTTTCTATGTTTCTATACTAGGTGAAGGGAGAAGCAGTGCCAGGCATTTAAGGGAATATTTCATAATACTCAGAATAGGTATATTCCTTCTGTAAAGAAGTATTTGAAAGGGAGGAGCAACCATCCATGTCAAATTAAAGAAGTTAAATAAAGTATCAAACTTAAGGAAAAAAAATATAATTGTGCAAAGGTGAATGGCAGGAAGAATATGACAGCACTAGAGCGGACAAAGACAAGATTCACCAGGATGTTGCCTGGGATGGAGCATTTGAGCTATAAGGAGAGACTGGATAGGCTTGAATTGTCATCTTTAGAGCAGAGAAGGCTAAAGGCGGATATGATTCAGATGTATACGATTATGAGAGGTATGGACAGGGTGAGAAGGAAGCATCTGTTCCCCTTGGTTGAGTATCAGTCACGAGGGGGCAGAGTTTTACGATAAGGGAAAGAAGATCCAGAGGGGATTTGAGAAAAATAATTTTCATTCAGAGGCTGGTGAGAATCTGGAATGCACTGCCTGGGAAGCTAGTGCAGGCTGGAAATCTTAAAATCTTTAAAAAGTATTTGGATGAGCACTTGAAACATCATAACATTCAAGGATATGGGACAATTGTTGAAAAATGGGATTAGTACAACTTTAGTTATTATTGGTGCAGACTCAATGGACCAAAGGTTCTTTTCTGCGCTTTATGACTCTTGGAGTCCATGAGGAAGAAATTAGAGTATGAGTGGAAGCTAGCTAGGAATGAAAAAAAAGTCTATCAAGCTGAAGTAAAGTGAATGTTGGCCCTCGAGAGATTACGAATGTGTGGGTTCAGCTGCATGGGAAATTAGAAAATCAAAATTAACGGAAAAGGTAAGATTGCTGGATAGTGCTGAGGTGGATTGTTACCAGAAAATAAAAGAAAGGGCCAGTACATGTGAACATCATTTTCAACAAGGAATCATCAAGAGTAGGGAAATTTGATATTAAAACAAACTTAAAGGCTTTGCGTCTGAATGCATAAAGCATTTGAATAAAATTAACAAGTTAATAGCACAAAGAAATACAAAGATATATGATTTGGAGGTGAATACTGAGACACGGTTACAAGGAGACCAGGTTTGGAAATTGAATATCCAAGGTTACTCAGTATTTCAGAAGGATAGACAGAAAGGAAAAGGAGGTTGTGTAGCTTTGTTATTGAATGAAGGGTTCAGTGCTGTAGTGAGAAATTATATAAGCACTGGAAATCAAGACACAGAATCAGGCTGGGTAGAAATTAGAAATAGCAAGCCAAAGAAGTCTCTGGTGGGGGTAATATTATGGTCCCCAACAGTAGTTCTGCAGTGGGACACCATATAAACCAGGAAGTACTGGGGGCTTGTAAGAAAGGTAGGGCAATAATCACGTGTGATATGATTATCCACACAGACAAAGTTAATCAAATTGGCAAGGGATAGTTCATTGAATGTATCAGAGATAATTTCTGAGAGCAATATTTGGTGTAACCAACCGGGGAACAGGAAGTTCTGGGCAGCACGGTGGCACAGTGGTTAGCACTGCTGCCTCACAGCGCCAGGGATGCAGGTTCAATTCCGGCCTCAGACCACTGTCCGTGTGGAGTTTGCATGTTCAACATGCAAACTTCAACATCGTCTGCATGGGTTTCCTCCGGGTGCTCCGGTTTCCTCCCACAGTCCAAAGATGTGCAGGTTAGGTTGATTGGCCATGCTAAATTAACCCTGATGTCAGGGAGATTAGCAGGGTAAACATGAGGGGTTACACAAATAGGTCCTGGGTGGGATTGTGGTTAGTGCAGACTCGATGGGCCAAATGGTCTCCTTCTGTACTGTCAGGATTCTATGATTCTGGATTTGGTGTTGTGTAGTCTAGCAGATGGCATACAATGTGGGAAAGTATGAACTTGTCATAGAGTCATAGAATCATCGAGTAATATAGATCAGAAAAGGCCTTTCAGCCCATTGAGTCTGCACCAACAATAACTACCACTAAAGACGCACTGACCCCATTTTCCTGCCCTTGAATGTTTTGATGTTTCAAGTGCTCATTCAAATTTTTTTTTTAAAGTTGCAAGGTTTCCGGCCTCCACTACCTTCCCAGGCAGTGAATTGCAGATTCCCGCCAGCCTCTGAGTGAAACAGTTTTTTTCTCAAATCCCCTCTGAATCTCCTGCCCCTCACCCTAAAACTATGCCCCCTCATGATTGACCTCTCAACCAAGAGAACAGCAGCTTCCTACTCACCTTGTCCATATCGCTCATAATCTTATACACCTCAATCATGTCCCCTGCTTAGCCTTCTCTGTTCTAAAGAAAATAATCCAAGTCTATCTGGTCGCTCCTTATAGCTCAAATGCTCCACCCCAGGCAACGTCCTGGTGAATCTCCCCTGTACCCCCTCTAGTGCAATCACATCCGTCCTATAGTGAGGTGACCAGAACTGCACACTGTACTCCAGCCATGGCCTAACCAACACTCTATAACTTCAACATTACCTCCTTGCTCTTATACTCTATGCCACGACTGATGAAAGTGTCCCATATGTCTTCTTAACTATCTTATTCACCTATTCTGCCGATGTCAGGGATCTGTGAATAATTACCCCAAGATCTCTCTGTTCTTCCCAGTGTCCTACCATTCATTAAATACTCACTCACCTTGTTGCTTCTTCCAAAGTGCATCACTTCACACTTATCAGGGGTTAAATACCATCTGCCACAGCTCTGCCCATCTGACCAACCTATCTATATCTTCCTGTAGCCTACAACCATCTGTTTCACTATAAACTACCCTACAAATCTTCATAGAATCATAGAAACCCTACACTTCAGAAAGAGGCCATTCGGCCCATCAAGTCTGCACCGACCACAATCCCACCCAGGCCCTACCCCCATATCCCTACATATTTTACCCACGAATCCCTCTAATCTAAGCATCTCAGGACGCTAACGCGCAATTTTAGCATGGCCGATGAACCTAACCCGCACATCTTTGGACTGTGGGAGGAAACCGGAGCACCCGGAGGAAACCCACGCAGACACGAGGAGAATGTGTAAACTCCACACAGACAGTGACCCAAGTCGGGAATCGAACCCAGGTCCCTGGAGCTGTGAAGCAGCAGTGCTAACCACTGTGCTACCGTGCCGCCCATCTTGGTGTCATCTGCAAACTTGCTTAACATTCCCCCCACATTTTCATCTATATGATTTATATATAGCACGGTAGCACAGTGGTTAGCACTGCTGCTTCACAGCTCCAGGAACCTGGGTTCGAATCCCAGCCCGGGTCGCTGAATGTGTGGAGTTTGCGCATTCTCCCCGTGTCTGCATGGGTTTGCTCCGGTTTCCTCCCACAGTCCAAAGATGTGCGGGCTAGGTTGATTGGCCATTCTAAATTGCCCCTTAGTGTCCCGGGATGCATATGTTAGAGGGGTTAGTGGGTAAATATGTAGGGATATGGGGATAGGGCCTGGGTGGGATTGTGGTTGGTGCAGACTCGATGGGCCGAATGGCCTCTTTCTGCACTGTAGGATTCTATGATTCTATATATAAAAAAATAAGGGACCCAGTACTGATCCTTGCTGTACACTGCTGGACACTGGCCTCCAGTCACTTGAACAGCCTTCTACAACTACCTTTTGTGTCCTATTACTAAGGCAGTTTCTGACCCATCTTGCCAGATTTCCCTGAATTCCATATACTTTAAGCTTTTCAGTCAATCTCCCATGTGGGACCTTGGCAAAAGCTTTACTAAAATCCATATAAACTACATCAGCTGAACTTCCCTCATCCACACACTTTATCACATTGCCGTAAAATTCGAACAACTTTGTTAGATATGACCTCCCTTTACAAATGGAGGTTAATTCTCTCCTTCAGAAATTTCTCCAATAGTTTCCCTCCCACTGATGTGAGACTCACTGGTCTGGAATTTCCTGGTTCATTTCTACCACCTTCTTGAAAAGTGGAACCATGTTAGCCGTCCTCCAGTCCTCTGGCACTTCCCCTGTGTAAGAAGTTTAACAACACCAGGTTAAAGTCCAACAGGTTTATTTGGTAGCAAAAGCCACACAAGCTTTCGGAGCTCCAAGCCCCTTCTTCAAGTGAGTGGGAATTCTGTTCACAAACAGGGCATATAAAGACACAAACTCAATTTACATGAATAACGGTTGGAATGCGAATACTTAATGGAATTCGCATTGCAACCATTATTCATGTAAATTGAGTCTGTGTCTTTATATGCCCTGTTTGTGAACAGAATTCCCACTCACCTGAAGAAGGGGCTTGGAGCTCCAAATGTTTGTGTGGCTTTTGCTACCAAATAAACCTGTTGGAATTAACCTGGTGTTGTTAAACTTCTTACTGTGTTTACCCCAGTCCAACGCCGGCATCTCCACATCATGACTTCCCCTGTGGCCAGAAAGGAATTAAAAGTTTATGTCAGAGCCCCTGCAATTTCCTGCCTGACCTCCCACAGCAGCCTGAGATGCAATTCTTTGGCAGGAATTATACAAAAGCAGAGAATTACTGAAATGGAGAATGACTGCAGAAAGCTAAGGTACAGAGGGAGCTAGGTGTTCAAGTGCATGAGTCAGAAAAAGTTAGTATGCAGGTGCAGCGTGTATCAAGGCTAATATAAAGCTATCCTTTATTATGAGAGGAATTGAACATAAAGGTAAGGATGTCATTCTTCAATTATGCAGGACATTGGTAAGACTGCGCCTTGAATATTGTGTGCAGTTTTGGTCTCCTTATTTAAGGAAAGATGTAAATGCATTGGAGGCGGTTCAGAAGAGGTTTACTAAATTAAGACCTGGAATTTCTTAACATTGTGAAGAGAGGTTGGAGAGAGTGGCCTTGTTCCCATTGGGGTTTAGAAGAGTGAGTAGTGACTTTATTGATGTATATAAGATCCTGAATGGTATTGACAGATTGGACTTGGTAAGGATGTTTCCTCTTATGGGTGAGTCCAGCACTAGGGGGCACTGTTTTAAAATGAACATTGCCCTTACAAGACAGAGATAAGAAATTACTTCTCTCAAAGCGTGACTTTGGAACTCCCTGCCTCAGAAACTGATGGAGGCAGCGTTTATGAATATTTTTAAGGTGGACAGATAGATTCAGGTTAGGTCAAGGAATCAAAGGTTACCGGAGGGTAGATGGAGAATGTGGAACTCAATACAAGTAGATCGGCCATGATCTTATTGAATGGCAGAGCAGGCTTGAGAGGCCAAATGGCCTACTCCTGCTCCTAATCTGTATGAACAAAGAACAAAGAAAACTACAGCACAGGAACAGGCCCTTCAGCCCTCCAACCCTGCACCGACCATGCTGCCCGACTTAACTAAAACCCCCTACCCTTCCGGGGACCATATCCCTCTATTCCTATCCTATTCATGTACTTGTCAAGATGCCCCTTAAAAGCCACTACTGTATCCGCTTCCACTACCTCCCCCTGCAGCGGGTTCCAGGCACCCACCACCCTCTGTGTAAAAGATCTGCCTCATACATCTCCTTTAAACCTGTCCCCTCGCACTTTAAATCTGTGCCCCCTAGTAATTGACTCTTCCACCTTGGGAAAAAGCTTCTGACTATCCACCCTGTCCATGCCTCTCATAATCTTCTATCAGGTCGCCCCTCAACCTCCATCATTCCAGTGAGAACAAACCAAGTTTCTTCAACCTCTCCCCATAGCTAATGCCCTGCATACCAGGCAACATCCTGGTAAATCTTTTCTGTACCCTCTCCAAAGCCTCCACATCTTTCTGGTAGTGTGGCGACCAGAATTGAACTCTATATTCCAAGTGCGGCCTAACTAAGGTTCTATAAAGCTGCAACATGACTTGCCAATTTTTAAACTCAATGCCCCGCTGATGAAGGCAAGCATGCCGTATGCCTTCTTGACTACCTTCTCCACCTGCATTGCCACTTTCAGTGACCTGTGTACCTGTACACCCAGATCCCTTTGCCTATCAATACTCCTAAGGGTTCTGCCATTTACTGTATATTTTCTATCTATATTAGACCTTCCAAAATGCATTACCTCACATTTGTCCAGATTAAACTCCATCTGCCATCTCTCTGCCCAAGTCTCCAACCAATCTATATCCTGCTGTATCCTCTGATGGTCCTCATCGCTATCCGCAAATCCAACAACCTTTGTGTCATCCGCAAACTTACTAATCAAACCAGTTACATTTTCCTCCAAATCATTTATATATATTACAAACAGCAAAGGTCGCAGCACCGATCCCTGAGGAACGCCACTTGTCACAGCCCTTCATTCAGAAACGCACCCTTCTTCTGCTACCCTTTGTCTTCTTTGACCGAGCCAGTTTTGTATCCACCTTGCCAGCTCACCTCTGATCCCATGCGACTTCACCTTCTGCACCAGTCTGCCATGAGGAACCTTGTCAAAGGACTTACTGAAGTCCATGTAGACAACATCCACTGCCCTACCCTCATCAATCATCTTCGTCACTTCCTCAAAAGTGTTTGTATGTTCATAAAGGTTATTACTAGGTTGATTTTTTCACCATTCAATTTAGTGATTGGTGTATTTGTATTTGGTGATCTTTTTGTTTCTGTACCCAAATAAGGCCTGCAACTTCTATATGTTGTGGAGCAGATTATTATAGGAAATCATCTCAGGAGATCCAGTCCAGAATGATCATTTATTCGCCAATACTTTGGGAGAGCAAAACCTCAGAGAACTTCCAGGGCATTCTACCCAGCTGAAGAACTATAAGATATTTATGTATTGTCACACAGGCAAGGCAACACTCCAACATTGTTTTGTTTTTAGTTTTATTTTAAATTAATTACACATGTTCACAAGGCAGAGTGTTCACTATCCAAAGAAACTGTGGTATGCTTTTCTCATCTTGTAACCTCTTCCCTAGTGTTTGTTGTTACCAGGCTCAGCTTTGCATTGCTAGATTGTTCTTTGTTCTTTGTTCTTATTTGTCTGCTAATTTAGGCTTTCTAAGTATCTAAGTATTACAGAGGTCACCAGGCATATAAACCACTGATATGGGCTCTGAAGATGTTTTATGTTTACTGATACTGCTTAGTAATATACGCATTCAGCTCACAGAGTCTTTAGCCGCATTCGCTGTGCGATATTTTTTACCCTCAGTGTGGAATTTTATTTAACCTTTCTATTACTGCACTATATAGTTTTCAAAATCCTGAAAAAGTCCCTTCAGTAAGTTACTAAAGGTTGTAATCTTTTGACCCTTCATAAACCTTGATTGTTTGCTCTAATAAATTGTAATTAGTCCGTGTTCCATATTTATTAGTCTCCCTCTTACATATATACTAGATGATATTTTTATTCTTCTGACTAAAATGCTCTTTCTTGTATTTGTCTGTGCTGTACTTTGTCAATTCTTTACCTTTCCCTGAGGTCATTCCTGCCCAGCTGTTCCAGTTCTTCTCCGCATTCACTTCATCATCAAACCCAGTACGGTGTCATTTGCTAATTTAGAAATTATATGCTTTTTTATTCATTCGTGGGACATGGGTGTCGCTGGCTGGCCAGCATTTATTGCCCACCCCTAGTTGCCCTTGAGAAGGTAGTGGTGAGTTGCCTTCTTGAATCGCTGCAATCCATGTTCTGTGGGTTGATCCACAATGGGAGGGAGAGAATTCCAGGATTTTGACCCGGCGACTGCGGAGGAACGGCAATATATTTCCAAGTCAGGATGGTGAGTGGCTTGGAGGGGAACTTACAGGTGGTGGTGTTCCCATGTATCTGCTGCCCTTGTCTTTCCAGATGGAAGTGGTCCTGGGTTTGCGGTGTGCTGTCTAAGGATCTTTGGTGAATTGCTGCAGTGCATCTTGTAGATGGTACACACTGCTGCTACTGAGCGTTGGTTGTGGAGGGATTGAATGTTTGTAGATGTGGTGCCAATCAAGTGAGCTGCTTTGTCCTGGATGGTGTCAAGCTTCTTGAGTGTTGTTGGATCTGCACCCAGCCAGGCAAGTGGGGAGTATCCCATCATACTCCTGACTTGTGCCTTGTAGCTGGTGGATAGGCTTTGGGGAGCCAGGAGGTGAATTACTCGCCACAGTATTCCTAGCCTCTGACCTGCTCTTGTAGCTACTATGTTTATGAGGTGAGTCATGTTGAGTTTCTGGTCAATGGTAACCCCAAGGATGTTGACAGTGGGGATTCAGTGACGGTAACACCATTGAATGTCAAGTGGCAGTGGTTGGAGTGTCTCTTATTGGTGATGGTCATTGCCTGGCATTTGTGCGGCCCGAATGTTACTTGTCACTTGTCAGCCCAGGCTGGGATATTGTCCAGATCTTGTTGCATTTGAACATAGACTGCTTCAGCATCTGAGGAGTCACAAATGGTGCTGAACATTGTATAATCATCGTTTTGATTCCAAAATCCAAATATTTAATTTACAACAGCACTGATTCTTGCAATATATCACTTCCAATCTTCTATCAATCTGAATAATCTCTCTCTCATTTTTACTTTCCAGCCAACAATCCATTCTGCCACTTCACCCCGTTCTCTGGCTTTATTCTTTAGCCTATCATCTTATCTTATGGTAGGCTGTTTTTAAAATTGGGTTCAATCACAGCTGTTGCATTATCATTGTCTACCCTCTCTGTTACTTTCTCAACAAATTCAATCATTTGAAGCAATATTTTTGCTTCTGATCATTTGTATTCCAATCCGTCAGGGTTAAGAAGGGCTTCACTCAATTATTGCAACGTAGATCCCTACGTTAGCAGAAATGGGAATTTCAAGTGTATTCATTTATTTTTACTCGCCCTGCACAGTGTGGATTAAAACACATTTTGGAAATATCAATCGAACTGTATTGTTTTTGAGTTTCACAAGTTTGTGGAATTTTCAATTTCTGTCTGTACTCGATGGAGTTTAGAAGGATGAGGGGGGATCCCATTGAAACTTACAGAATACTGAAAGGCCTGGATACAATGAATGAGGGGAAGATGTTTCCATTAGTCGGAGAGATTAGGATCTGAGGCACAGCCTCAGAGTAAAGGGATGACACTTTAGAACCAAGATGAGGAGGAATTTCTTCAGCCAGAGGGTGGTGAATCTATGGAATTCATTGCCACAGAAGGCTATGGAGGTCGGGTCATTGAGTGTATTTAAGACAGAGATAGATAGGTTCTTGATTGGTAAGGTGATAAAATGTTCCGGGGAAAGGTGGGAGAATGGGGTCGAAGAACTTATCAGCCATATTGATTGGTGGAGCAGACTCAATAGGCCGAATGGCCTAATTCTGCTCCTATGTCTTATGGTCTTGTGGAATCTCAGTTGTTGATGCAAAGACTTCTCTTCTAACATTGGGATTGACATTGAGGTCCTAGTCTTCAAAGAACAATTCAGTTTGTGATCTATCTGTAAATATATTTGCCTTTATTTGACCACAGATCCGCTAAGAAAGCCCACCTTACATCTTGATCAATTCAGTTCAGTGTATTTAAAAGGAGCAACGATCACAATGAACTGCACCATGGCGGGAGAATATCTTGGTGAAGTCTTCTATTTTTATAGAGATTGCCGAATGTTGTCATCAAGTGAAATCGACACAAAACACAATATTGGAACATTCACGGTCACCAGTACAAACCAGGGAGGGAGTTACCAATGTCGATATGGAACTTCTGTGAATAGTAGATGGTTATGGTCCCAGTTCAGTGAAGTTGTGCCGATAACTACAGCGGGTAAGTTACAGGGACAGGAGTTATCAACATTTTCAATGTACAAGTGAAATGTAACCAAATTATTTTGTTCAAATTTTGCAACTCTTGGCCTGTCCCTGTACCAATGGGATAAGAGCAAAATCACGGAGATCTGAAATAAAAACAGGAAGTGCGAGAAAAACTGAAGTATGGAAAAGTCATTGGGGCTCAAAATGTTAACTCTGTGTTTCTCTCTCCACAGGTGCTGTCAGACCTGCTGCATTTTTGCAGCATTTTCCATTTTTATTTCTGTAATAATTAGTTGGGCCCACATCAGCATTGCTGCTGATCAGAGTTTCAACTTTTATCCACTGTCCAAACATTTAGAGTCATAGAGATTTACAGCATGGAAACAGGCCCTTCGGCCCAAATTGTCATGCTGCCCTTTTTGTTTAACCCCGAAGCTAGTCCCAATTGCCCGCATTTGGCCCATATCCCTCTATACCCATCTTACCCATGTAACTGTCTAAACGCTTTTTAAAAGACAAAATTGTACCCGCCTCTACTACTACCTCTGGCAGCTTTATCCGGACACTCACCACCCTCTGTGTGAAAAAATTGCCCCTCTGGACACTTTTGTATCTCTCCCCTCTCACCTTAAACCTATGCCCTCTAGGTTTAGACTCCCCTACCTTTGGGAAAAGTTATTGACTATCTAGCTGATCTGTGCCCCTCATTATTTTATAGACCTCTACAAGATCAACCCTCAGCCTTCTACGCTCCAGAGAAAAAAGTCCCTGTCTTTCCAGCCTCTCCTTATAACTCAATCCATCAAGTCCCAGTAGCATCCTAGTAAATCTTTTCTGCACTCTTTCTAGTTTAATAATATCCTTTCTATAATAGGGTGACCAGAACTGTACACAGTATCTTTGTCTGCAAATGTTCCCATTAAGGACTTGTTTCAGATACTTTCGGATCTCCAATATCTTTACATCTGCGGTTCTTGAGAAATAAATTCACTTATGTTTACCTTGTCGGACTGCTCAGGATTCCACCGTCGCCCTTCTGTGTAGACAAAGGTGAGAAACATATTGATCAAAAAACTACCAGTTCATCTACCATTAGAGGCTGGTTGAAGAGACATACTTGGGGAAGACCATGAGCTGATAAAATTACCCCACTCCGCAGACTTTACAGATGGTCCTATTTTGGATTGGTTTTTTGAAACTCCCACAATGGAACTCAGTCTATGGAATAATGAACATGCTAATGAAAAGGATCATTTCAATGTTTTGGGGCAGCACGGCGGCACAGTGGTTAGTACGGCTGCCTCACAGCGCCAGGGACCCGGGTTCGATTCTGGCCTCGGGTCACTGACTGTGTGGAGTTTGCATGTTCTCCCCATGTCTGCGTGGGTTTCCTCCGGGTGTTCAGATTTTCTCCCACACTCCAAAAATGTGTGGGTTAGGTTAACTGACCATGCTAAATTGCCCCTTAGTGTCAGGGGAACTGGCAGGATAAATCATTGGGTAACGAGGATGGGGCCTTGTTTTTTTTTTATTTCAATCGTGGGACATGTGCGTTGCTGGCTGGTCAGCATTTATTCCCCATCCCTAGTTGCCCAAGGGCAGTTGACAGTCAACTACATTGCTGTGGCTCTGGAGTCACATGTAGGCCAGGCTGGGTAAGGATGGCAGATTTCCTTTCCTAAAGGACATTCGTGATCCAGATGGGTTTTTCCGACAATCAACAATGGTTTCATGGCCATCAGTGGATTCTTAATTCCAGATCTTTTTTTTTTATTGAATTCAAATTCCACCATCTGCCGTGGCGGGATTTGAACCCTGGTTCCCAGAACATTAGCTGAGTTTCTGGAGTAATAGTCTAGCGATGATACCACTAGGCCATCGCCTCCCCATGAGATTGTTATTAGTGTGAGCTCAATGGGTCGAATCCCCACTGCAGGGATTCTATGATTCTAATATGTCCAGGCACGTTGAACCTTCCTGGCAACATCACAGGTTCTCTGCTGTTAGTGTGGAGTAACTTTCTCGGGAAGACTCACAATGGCTGTCCTACACTGATTTAGGGGATTCTTTTACACCCTGCCCACTGTTTCTCTGCATTAACAGCAAATGCCAGACCCAACAAGCACACCAATTTCACCTGTTGACATGCATGTTAAAATGAGTTGTGATTTGACATTGGTGCGCTCTATATTACAGCTTTCCCTTACAAACCGGCAATATCTACTAACCACCTGGATGGAGAATATGTGACAGGTGAATCAGTCAAGATAACCTGTGAAGCACCCTCTCCATATTTTGGCAGTATTTTCTATTTGTACAGAAGAGGCCAAAATGTACCTGTGGAAACGGACAGAGCAAAGCCACTGCAATCCGGAGTTACCTTTGACATCACAGATGTGTTGGGAACCGGGAGAGAAGATTATTCCTGTGTTTATAAAAATAAAGTGTCTGAGCAGGAGATTATGTCCGAGCTAAGTGATACGGTTAAGGTGACTGTAGGAGGTAAGTTTGCATTTCTGTCACTGGGAGTAGGGGATGGGATTTGAGTTCGGGCCACATGACAGTGTGTAAAACCAGTCATAGTCAATTGGCAGTGCCTCTGATATTGGCAACCCTTCCTTTTCCAGAGATGTGTGCATGTTAAATAAGGTTCCGATTTTTAAACCATCAGTGTAACACATTGGCGTAGATACACTGCATGGGGCCTCCTCTGCTAACATCTGGACTGAAATGTGATTTTGGAAATTTAGTTCATTCCGAATTCCATCCAATTTCTATCAAGCAGCAAATTCCCCAAGTGTGGGGACCAATCCAGATTCAGAGGGGGGAATGCCCCAGAGGGGGGAGTCCCCCAGAGGGAGGACTCCTCCTGCAGTTATTTTCAGATGAACTGCAACATGGAGCTGCTGAAGGTCACTGTAGATAAATCCCTTTTGTTCCCTAATGAACATAGTGAGAAGTCTCACAACACTAGGTTAAAGTGTTCCACATCATGTTCACTAATGAAGTCTCTAAAAATGTATCTTTACACTTTCTATTTTTTCAAACATTTTACCACAGATCCACCAACAGCGCCAGGAATATCGCTTGATCAATCAGCTGGAGTGTATCTACTGGGAGAGACGGCCACTATCACCTGCACAGTGAACAGAGAATATCGTCATCCAATCTACTTCTACAGAGATAATAAACTTCTGTCCTCTCATCAAATCTTCACAAAGACTAACACTGCGACATTCACTGTTGCCAATAGAAAGGATGGAGGGAGGTATCAATGTCAGTACAGAACATTGATGGGAAAAAGACAGTTACTGTCACAGCCAAGCAGTGCTGTGACTCTCACAGTAGCAGGTGAGTGCAGGGGACTAAAGATTGTTTTGAGTAAAAACTGAAAATGTTGGACTATTTCAATGTAAATTTCTGGAGAGAGAGAGAGCTAATGGTTTATAGTTTGAAAAGTTTATATTCAGTAGTAACAAGGAGCAGGAAAGAAGGGCCCGAGAAAATTGGATATAATCTGAAACAAAACATCTTTCAAAAGTTTAATTTAAAGGGGTAAGACATGACAGGAGAGCTCCAAGCCGTGGTTTGCTCCTCTTGCTCCATATGGGAGGCAGGGGACAGTTCCAGTCCCCTGGGTCAGCATGTGTGCAGGAAATGTCTCCAGCTACAGCTCCTGGAAGCTCGAGTTTCAGAGCTGGGACGGTGGCTGGAGACACTGTGGAGCATCCGCGAGTCAGAGAGTATCGTGGATAGCAGGTATAGAGAGTTGGTCACACCGCAGGCTCAGACTCTGCAGGCAGGAAGGGAATGGGTGACCAGCAGACAGAGCAAGAGAGATAGGCAGGTAGTGCAGGAATCTCCTGTGGCCATTCCCCTGAAAAACAGTTACACGGCTTTGGATACTGTTGAGGGGAATGACCTCTCCAGGGAAAGCAAACTCATTGCACCATGGTTGGTTCTGCTGCAGAGGGGAGGGGTGAAAAGTGTGCCCGTGCAATAGTTACAGGGGATTCAATTGTAAGGGGAATAGACAGACGTTTCTGTGGCCACAAACGAGACCCCAGGATGGTATGTTGCCTCCCTGGTGCTAGGGTCAAGGATGTCTCGGAGTGGCTACAGGACATTCTGTAGGGGGAGGGTGAACAGCCAGTGGTCGGAGTACACGTCGGTACAAACAACATAGGTAAAAAAAGGGATGAGGTCCAGAAGCAGAATCCAGGGAGCTGGAAGAAAGTTAAGAAATCGGACCTCAAAGGTAGTGATCTCAGGATTACTACCGGTGCAACGTGCTCGTCAGAGTAGAAATGAGAGGATATATCGGATAAATACATGGCTGAAGAGATGGTGTCGGGGGAGGGTTTCCGATTCCTGGGGCATTGGGACCGTTTCTGGGGGAGGTGGGACCTGTACAAATTGGACGGGTTACACCTGGGCAGGACTGGGACTGATGTACTAGGGGGAATGTTTGCTAGAGCGGTTGTGGAGGGTTTAAACTAATATGCCAGGGGGATGGGAACCTATGTAAGGAGTCCGAGAAGGAGGGAGCAAGGACAAAATATGGGGAGAATGTTCCAACTACATCAAAAATCAGGAAAAAAGTTAAAAGGAAGGAGAACTCAGGAGATAGAACATAGAACAGTACAGCACAGAACAGGCCCTTCGGCCCACGATGTTGTGCCGAGTTTTGCCTGAAGCTCAGATCAAGCTATTTCCTCCCTATCATCCCGAAGTACTCCATGTGCCGATCCAATAGCTTCTTAAATGTTCCTAAAGTTTCTGACTTAAATTAGATGTTATTAATGGAAGTGTTAGAATTTAAAAAGAAGGTACAAAAACTAGCATAAGGGCACTTTATCTGAATGCTCGTCGCATTCATATAGAACATAGAACAGTACAGAGAACAAAGAACCAAGAGCAGTACAGCACAGGAAACAGGCCCTTCGGCCCTCCAAGCCTGTGCCGCTCCTTGGTCCAACTAGACCAATGGTTTGTATCCCTCCATTCCCAGGCTGCTCATGTGACTATCCAGGTAAGTCTTAAACGATGTCAGCGTGCCTGCCTCCACCACCCTACTTGGCAGCGCATTCCAGGCCCCCACCACCCTCTGTGTAAAAAAACGTCCCTCTGATGTCTGAGTTATACTTCGCCCCTCTCAGCTTGAGCCCGTGACCCCTCGTGATCGTCACCTCCGACCTGGGAAAAAGCTTGACGATCAGTACAGCACAGAACAGGCCCTTCAGCCCTTTATGTTGTGCCGAGCTTTATCTGAAACCAAGATCAAGCTATCCCACTCCCTATCATCCTGGTGTGCTCCATGTGCCTATCTAATAACCGCTTGAAAGTTCCTAAAGTGTCCGACTCCACTATCACAGCAGGCAGTCCATTCCAGACCCCAACCACTCTCTGAGTAAAGAACCTACCTCGGACATTATGCTTAGAACCCAAGGGAATAGGGGAGATCCTAAATGAATACTTTGCATCAGTATTCACAAAGGAGAGGGACTTGTTGACTGGGGGTGTCTCAGAGGGAGGTGTTGACCCGTTAGAGAGGATCTCCATTACAAGGGAGGAAGTGTTAGGTTTTTTAGGTAACATTAAAACTGACAAATCCCCAGGGCCTGATGGCATCTATCCTAGACTGCTCAGGGAGACAAGAGATGTAATTGCTGGGCCTCTGACGGAAATCTTTGTCTCTTCATTGGACACAGGTGAGGTCCCTGAGGATTGGAGGATAGCGAATGTGGTACCGTTATTTAAGAAGGGTAGCAGGGATAACCCGGGTAATTATAGGCCAGTGAGCTTGATGTCCGTGGTAGGGAAGTTGTTGGAGAGGATTCTTAGACAGGATATATGCGCATTTAGAACGGAACAATCTCATTAGTGACAGACAGCATGGTTTTGTAAGAGGGAGGTCGTGCCTTGCAAATTTGGTGGAGTCTTTTGAGGAAGTGACAAAAACGGTTGACGAAGAAAGGGCAATGGATGTCGTCTATATGGATTTCAGTCAGGCATTTGACAAAGTCCCTCATGGCAGGTTGGTTAAGAAGGTTAAGGCTCATGGGATACAAGGAGAGGTGGCTAGATGGGGAGAAAACTGGCTTGGCCACAGGAGACAGGGTAACAGTCGAAGGATCTTTTTCCAGCTGGAGGTCTGTGACCAGTGGTGTTCCACAGGGCTCTGTACTGGGACCTCTGCTATTTGTGATATATATAAATGATTTGGAAGAAGGTGTTACTGGTGTTATCAGCAAGTTTGCGGATGACACGAAGATGGCTGGACTTGTGGATAGCGATGAGCATTGTCGGGCAATACAGCAAGATATAGATAGGCTGGAAAATTGGGCGGAGAGGTGGCAGATGGAATTTAATCCAGATAAATGCGAAGTGATGCATTTTGGAAGAAATAATGTAGGGAGGAGTTATACAATAAATGGCAGGGCCATCAAGAATATAGAAACACAGAGGGACCTCGGTGTGCAAGTCCACAAATCCTTGAAGGTGGCAGCACAGGTGGAGAAGATGTTGAAGAAGGCATATGGTATGCTTGCCTTTATAGGACAGGGTATAGAGTATAAAAGCTGGAGTCTGATGATGCAGCTGTATAGAACGCTGGTTAGGCCACATTTGGAATACTGCGTCCAGTTCTGGTCGCCGCACTACCAGAAGGACATGGAGGCTTTAGAGAGAGTGCAGAGAAGGTTTACAAGGATGTTGCCTGGTATGGAGGGTCTTAGCTATGAGGAGAGATTGGGTAAACTGGCCTTGTTCTCCCTGGAAAGATGGAGAATGAGGGGAGACCTAATAGAGGTGTACAAAATTATGAGGGGCATAGATAGGGTGAACAGTGGGAAGCTTTTTCCCAGGTCGGAGGTGACGATCATGAGGGGTCATGGGTTCAAGGTGAGAGGGGCGAAGTATAACTCAGATATCAGAGGGACGTATTTTACACAGAGAGTGGTGGGGGCCTGGAATGCGCTGCCAAGTAGGGTGGTGGAGGCAGACACGCTGGCATCGTTTAAGACTTACCTGGATAGTCACATGAGTAGTCTGGGAATAGAGGGACACAAATGAATGGTCTAGTTGGACCAATGAGCGGCACAGGCTTGGAGGGCCGAAGGGTCTGTTTCCTGTGCTGTACTGTTCTTTGTTCTTTGACATTCCTCCTATATCTCTCACCATGAACCTTATAGTTATGCCCCCTAGTAACAACTACATCCACCCGAGGAAATAGTCTCTGAACGTCCACTCTATCTATCCCCCTCATCATCTTATAAACCTCTATTAAGTCACCTCTCATCCTCCTCCGCTCCAAAGAGAAAAGCCCTAGCTCCCTCAACCTTTCCTCATAAGACCTACCCTCCAAACCAGGCAGCATCCTGGTAAATCTCCTCTGCATTCTCTCCAATGCTTCCACATCTTTCTTATAGTGAGGTGACCAGAACTGCACACAATATTCCAAATGTGGTCTCACCAAGGTCCTGTACAGTTCCTGCATAACCTAACGGCTCTTAAACTCAAACCCCCTGTTAATAAACGCTAACACACTATGGGCCTTCTTCACGGCTCTATCCACTTGAGTGGCAACCTTCAGAGATCTGTGGATATGAACCCCAAGATCTCTCTGTTCCTCCACATTCCTCAGAACCCTACCGTTGACCCTGTAATCCGCATTCAAATTTGTCCCACCAAAATGGATCAACTCGCACTTATCAGGGTTAAACTCCATCTGCCATTTTTCGGCCCAGCTCTGCATCCTATCAGTATCTCTTTGCAGCCTACAACAGCCCTCCACCTCATCCACTACTCCACTAATCTTGGTGTCATCAGCAAATTTACTGACCCACCCTTCAGCCCCCTCCTCCAAGTCATTGATAAAAACCACAAATAGCAGAGGACCCAGCACTGCATTCGAAACAAGGTAAATGAGTTGACAGCACAAATCGTTGCGAACTAATATGATTTGGTGGCCATTACAGAAACATGGTTGGAGGATGTCATGACTGGGAGTTAAATATCCAGGGGTATCAGACTCTTCGGAGGGAGCGATAGGGAGGTAAGGAAGGTGGTGTTGCTCTGATATTTAAGAATGACATCAGGGCAGTAGTGAAAGATGATATAGGTTCTGTGGAAAAAAAGGTTGAATCCATTTGGGTGGAAATTAGAAATAGTAAGGAGAAAAAGTCACTGATAGGCGTAGTCTATAGGTCACCAAATAATGACATCATGGTGGGGCGAGAAATAAACAAAGAAATAGCTGATGCATGAAAAAATGGTACAGCAATTATCATGGGGGATTTTAATCTACATATCAATTGGTCAAACCAGGTCGGTTAAGGCAGCCTTGGGGAGGAGTTCATAGAATGTATCCGTGATAGCTTCCTTGAACAGTTTATAAAGGAACCTACGAGGGAGCAAGCTATCCTAGATCTGGTCCTGTGTAATGAGACAGGAATAATTAATGATCTTGCAGTTAGGGATCCTCTTGGAAGAAGCGATCACAGTATGGTTGAATTTAAAATACAGATGGAGCGTGAGAAGGTAAAATCCAATACCAGTGTCTTGTGCTTAAACAAAGGAGACTACAAAAGGGATGAGGGAGGCGTTGCCTAAGGTAGAGTGGGAGCAAAAACTTTCTGGTGGGACAATTGAGGAGCAGTGGAGGACTTTCAAAGTGATCTTTCACAGTGCTCAGCAAAAGTATATACCAGTGATAAGGAAGGACCGTAGAAAAAGAGATAATCAGCCATGGATATCTAAGGAAATAAAGGTGGGTTTCATGTTGAAAGAAATTGCATTCAAAGTGGCAAAGATTAATGGGAACCTCAAGGATTGGGAAATCTTTAAAGGTCAACAGAAAGCCACGAAAAAAGCTATAAAGAAAAGTAAAATGGATTATGAGAGTAAATTAGCTCAGAATATAAAAACAGGTAGCAAAAGTTTCTTCAAATATATAAAACGAGAAAGAGTGGCTAAAGTAAACATTTTCCTCGTATAGACTGGAAATCGTGTAGGGCTGGGAGTCTGAATGGGGGGGAATTTGTAAAATGCATACAGGAAGGTTCTTTGGAACAATATGTCGATAGCCCGACTAGAGAGGGGACTAGAGACTGGACCTAGTACTGGGGAATGAGCCCGGTCAGGTCTTCAAAGTTTTGGTAGGGGAACATGTGGCAAATAGTGACCACAATTCTGTTAGCTTTAGGATAGTGATGGAAAAGGATGAGTGGTGTCCCAAGGGTAAGGTGTTGGATTGGGGGAAAGCTAACTTTAGTGGGATTAGGCAGAAATTGGCAGCTGTTGATTGGGAGAGGCTGTTTGAGGGTAAATCCACATCTGGCATGTGGGAGTCTTTTAAGGAACAGTTGTTAGGGCTGCAGGATAGGCATGTGCCTGTAAAAAAGAAGGATAGGAAAGGTAGGATTCGAGAACCGTGGATAACCAGGGAAATTGAGGGATTGGTCAAAAAGAAAAGAGAGGCGTATGTTAGGTCCAGGCAGCTAAAAACAGAGGGAGCTCTGAATGAATACGAAGAAAGTAGGAAAGAACTCAAACGAGGAATTAGAAGGGCAAAAAGGGGTCACGAAATCTCCTTGGCAGACAGGATTAAGGAGAATCCCAAGGCATTTTATTCATACGTTAGGAACAAAAGGCTTGTCAGGGAAAAAATCGGACCTCTCAGGGACAAAAGTGGGGAATTATGCTTAGAGCCCAAAGAAGTAGGGGAGATCCTAAATGAATACTTTGCGAGGATATTCACAAAGGAGAGGGATGTGTTGACTGGGAGTGTCTCGGAGGGGAGTGTTGACCCGTTAGAGAAAATGTTCATTACAAGGGAGGAAGTGTTAGGTTTTTTAGGGAATATAAAGACTGACAAATCCCCAGGACCTGATGGAATCTATCCAAGGCTGCTCAGGGAGACGAGAGATGAAATCGCTGGGCCTCTGGCGCAAATCTTTGTCTCGCCACTGGACACAGGTGAGGTCCCAGAGGATTGGAGGATAGCTAATGTGGTCCCGTTATTTAAGAAGGGTAGGAAGGATAATCCGGGAAATTATAGGCCGGTGAGCTTGACGTCCGTGGTCGGGAAGTTGTTGGAGAGGATTCTTAGAGATAGGATGTATGCGCATTTAGAAAGGTATAAACTCATTAACGATAGTCAGCATGGTTTTGTGAGAGGGAGGTCATGCGTCACTAACCTGATGGAGTTTTTTGAAGAAGTGACTAGAATGGTTGATGAGGGAAGGGCCGTGGATGTCGTCTATATGGACTTTAGTTAAGCGTTTGACAAAGTCCCTCATGGTAGGTTGGTGCAAGAGGTTGGATCTCATGGGATAAAGGGGGAGGTGGCTAGATGGGTGGAAAACTGGCTTGGTCACAGAAGACAGAGGGTGGTAGTGGAAGGGTCTTTTTCCGGCTGGATGCCTGTGACTAGTGGTGTTCCGCAGGGCTCTGTATTGGGACCTCTGCTGTTTGTGATTTATATAAATGATCTGGAAGAAGGTGTAACTGGGGTGATCAGTAAGTTTGCAGACGACACGAAAATGGCTGGACTTGCAGATCGTGAGGAACATTGTCAGAGGCTACAGAAGGATATAGATAGGCTGGAAATTTGGGCAAAGAAATGGCAGATGGAGTTCAATCCAGATAAATGCGAAGTGATGCATTTTGGTAGAACTAACGTAGGGGGGAGCTATACGATAAATGGCAGAACCATAAAGGGTGTAGATACGCAGAGGGACCTGTGTGTGCAAGTCCACAGATCCTTGAAGGTGACGTCACAGGTGGAGAAGGTAGTGTATAAGGCATATGGCATGCTTGCCTTTATAGGACGGGGCATAGAGTATAAAAGTTGTGGTCTGATGTTGCGGTTGTATAGAACGTTGGTTCGGCCGCATTTGGAATACTGCGTCCAGTTCTGGTCACCACACTACCAGAAGGACGTGGAGGCTTTGGAGAGAGTGCAGAGGAGGTTTACCGGGATGTTGCCTGGTATGGAAGGACTTAGTTATGAGGAGAGATTGGGTAAACTGGGGTTGTTCTCACTGGAAAGACGGAGGATGAGGGGTGACCTATAAAATTATGAAAGGCATAGATAGGGTGAACGGTGGGAAGCTTTTTCCCAGGTCGGTGGTGACGTTCACGAGGGGTCATAGGTTCAAGGTGAGAGGAGGGGAAGGTTTAACACGGATATCAGAAGGACGTATTTTACACAGACGGTGGTGGGGGCCTGGAATGTGCTGCCGGGCAAGGTGGTGGAGGCGGACACACTGGGAACGTTTAAGACTTATCTAGATTGCCACATGAACGGAGTGGGAATGGAGGGATACAAAAGAATGGTCTAGTTTGGACCAGGGAGTGGTGCAGGCTTGGAGGGCCGAAGGGCCTGTTCCTGTGCTGTATTGTTCTTTGTTCTTTGTCCTTTAGAGGATGAGAAGGGGGATGTAATAACTGGAAATGAGAAAATGGCTCAGGCATTGAACAGGTATTTTGTGTCGGGCTTCACAGTGGAAGACACAAATAACATGCCCAAAATTGATGACAGGAAGGCTATGGCAGGTGAGGACCTGGAAACTATCATTATCACGAAAGAGGTAGTGATGGGGCAAGTTAATGGGGCTAAAGTTAGTCAAGTCTCCTGATCCTGATGGAATGCATCCAGGGTACTAAATGAGATGGCGGGAGAAATAAAAAATGCACTCGTGGTAATTTACCAAAATTCACTGGACTCTGGTGCGGTTCCCGCAGATTGGAAAACAGCAAATGTGACGCCACTGTTTAAAAAAGGTAGACAAAAGGCGGATAACTATAGGCCGGTCAGCTTAACTTCTGTAGTGCTTGAATCTATCTCAAGGAAGAAATAACGAGACATCTGGATACAAAGAGGTTGTGCTGGAATCTTTGAATGGCATCAAGATAGATAAGTCGTCGGGTCCGGATGGGATGTACCCCAGGTTACTGTGGGAGGCGAGGGAAGAGATTGCAGAGCCTCTGTCGATGATCTTTGCGTCGTCGATGGAGAGGGGAGAGGTGCCGGAGGATTGGAGGATTGCGGATGTGGTTCCTATTTTCAAGAAGGGGAATAGGGATAGCCCAGGAAATTACCGACCGGTGAGTCTAACATCAGTGGTTGGTAAGCTGATGGAGAAGATCCTGAGGGACAAGATTTCTGAGCATTTAGAGAGGTTTAGTATGCTGAAGAATACTCAGCATGGCTTTGTCAAAGGCAGATCGTGCCTTACGAGTCTGGTGGAGGTCTTCGAAAACGTGACTAAACACATTGACGAAGGGAAAGCGGTAGATGTGGTTTATATGGATTTTAGCAAGGCGTTCGATAAGGAACCCCATGCAAGGCTTCTAGAAAAAGTGAGAGGGCATGGGATCCAAGGGGCTGCTGCCCTGTGGATCCAGAACTGGCTTGCCCAAAGGAGGCAGAGAGTGGGTATAGATGGGTCTTTTTCTAAGTGGAGGTCGGTCACCAGTTGTGTGCCCAAGGGATCTGTTCTGGGACCCTTGCTGTTTGTCATTTTCATAAATGACCTGGATGAGGAAGTGGAGGGATGGGTTGGTAGGTTTGCCGACGACACGAAGGTTGGTGGGGTTGTGGATAGTCTGGAGGGATGTCAGAAGTTACAGAGGGACATAGATAGGATGCAAGACTGGGTGGAGAAGTGGCAGATGGACTTCAACCCAGATAAATGCGTAGTTGTCCATTTTGGCAGGTCAAATGGGATGAAGGAGTACAATATAAAGGGAAAGACTCTTAGTACGGTAGAGGATCAGAAGGACCTTGGGTTCCGGGTCCATAGGACTCTAAAATCGGCCCCGCAGGTGGAGGAGGTGGTTAAGAAGGCGTATGGTGTGCTGACCTTTATCAATCGAGGGATTGAGTTTAGGAGTCCGGGGATAATGATGCAGCTATATAAGACCCTCGTCAGACCCCACTTGGAGTACTGTGCTCAGTTCTGGTCGCCTCATTACAGGAAGGATGTGGAAAAGATTGAAAGGGTGCAGAGGAGATTTACAAGGATGTTGCCTGGATTGAGTGGCATGCCTTATGAGGATAGGCTGAGGGAGCTCGGTCTTTTCTCTTTGGAGAGACATGGGATGAGAGGAGACGTGATAGAGGTATATAAGATGTTGAGAGGCATAGATCGGGTGGACTCTCAGAGGCTTTTTCCCAGGGTGGAAATGGCTGCTACAAGAGGACACAGGTTTAAGGTGCTGGGGGGTAGGTACAGGGGAAATGTTAGGGGGAAGTTTTTCACACAGAGGGTGGTGGGCAAGTGGAATCGGCTGCCATCAGTGGTGGTGGAGGCAAACTCAATAGGGTCTTTTAAGAGACTCCTGGATGAGTACATGGGACTTAATAGGATGGAGGGTTATAGGTAGGCCTAAAAGGTAGGGATATGTTCGGCACAACTTGTGGGGCCGAAGGGCCTGTTTTTGTGCTGTAGTTTTTCTTTGTTTCTATGTTTCAATAAATTGTCCCATTGGTAAGACGCAGCATGGGTTCATGACGGGAAGGTCATGCTTGACTAATTTGGTGGAATTCTTTGAGAACATTACATGTGCAGTGGACAATGGGGAACCTGTGGATGTGGTGTATCTGGATTTCCAGAAGGCATTTGACAAGGTGTCGCACCAAAGACTGCTCCATAAGATAAAGGTGCACGGCGTTACGGGTAATGTATTAGCATGGATAGAGGATTGGTTAACTAACAGAGCAAAGAGTGGGGGAAAATGGGTGTTTTTCTGGTTGGCGATCAGTGACTAGTGGTGTACCACACGGATCAGTGTTGGGATCGCAATTGTTTACAATTTACATAGATGATTTGGAGTTGGGGACCAAGTGTAGAGTGTCAAAATTCGCAGATGACACTAAGATGAGTGGCAGAGCAAAGTGTGCAGAGGATGCTGAAAGTCTGCAAAGGGATATAGATAGTCTAAGTGAGTGGGCGAGGGTCTGGCAGATGGAGTACAATGTTGGTAAATGTGAGGTCATCCACTTTGGTAGGAATAACAGCAAAATGGATTATTATTTAAATGGTAAAAAATTGCAGCATGCTGCTGTGCAGAGGGACCTGGGTGTCCTTGTGCAGGAATCTCAAGGAGTTGGTTTGCAGATGCAGCAGGTAATTAAGAAGACAAATGGAATTTTGTCCTTCATTGCTAGAGGGATGGAGTTTAAAAACAGCGAGGTTATGTTGCAGCTGTATAAGGTGCTGGTGAGGCCACACCTGGAGTACTGTATATAGTTTTGGTCTCCTTACTTTAGAAAGGATATACTGCACTGGAGGGGGTGCAGCGGTGATTCACTCAGTTGATTCCGGAGTTGGCTTATGAGGAGAGACTGAGTAGACTGGGGCTATACTCATTGGAATTCAGAAGAATGAGGGGAGATCTTATAGAAACATATAAGATTATGAAGGGAATAGATAAGATAGAAGAAGGGAAGTTGTTTCCACTGGCGGGTGAAACTAGAACTAGGGGGCACTGGCCTCAAAATAAGGGGAAGCAGATTTAGGTCAGAGTTGAGGAGGAACTTCTTCACACAAAGGGTTGTGAATCTGTGGAATTCCCTGCCCAGTGAAGCAGTTGAGGCTACCTCATTGAATGTTTTTAAGGCAAGGATTGATAAATCTTTGAACAATAAAGGAATTAAGGGTCATGGTGAGCGGAGCTGGTTCCACGAAAAGATCAGCCATGATCTTATTGAATGGTGGTGCAGGCTCGAGAGGCCAGGTGGCCAACTCCTGCTCCTAGTTCTTATGTTCTTATTACGGGAAATACTCAAGTTCTACAGCATGGCTGGAAGTGGGAGGCAGCCTTACCTGAGCAGGTAACGGGATCCTGGGCAACATTTTATCAACAGCAGCTTACAGACTATTGCCAGGGTTCATAGAATCCCTACAGTGCAGAAGGAATGCGTGTAAATTGAGGGAGGTGGATACTCTACTACACCTTAATGTCCTGGTGCATAGATGTCATGATCCCCGTGACTGAAGGAAGAGTTGAGGGCAAAATTATGTGGGATGGAATGAAATGGTTGAAGGACTCTCAACGACAGTGGTGAGAGCCACATGGAGGAGTGAGCTCTTGGTTGAGGAAAAAGGAAAACATACAAAAACATTAATATGAACAGATCATCTGAAAACATTAATCAGAACAGATGCAAAAGCAATGGAGGAATGCAACACATCAGGCGCGGGTGTTGAGCCAGTATAAAATGGGAGTCAGTGGGCTCATATTGAGTGTTTGTTGATAGCCATTAGAAATAGAGACATAGAAGTTGAGGAAGTGAAGGAAAGATTGCATTTGACTCTGTGAAACTGAGACGAGAGTAGAAATTAGAAACAAATTTAATGACATTTTGCAGTCCAGGGCTAGAGCAGGAAACAGTCATTACTGTTCTGGAAAAAGAGATGAGGAAGGCATCCTGAATATGACTGCAGAAAAGGACATATCCTGTTGTGCCTAGTAGGAATGTTTAATTTTAGAACAAGTTCAACCATGTGGAGAGGAGGGTGGTTATAGGTGGGGCCTGCATTCAAGGAAGATTTGGTCAGCTCTGAGAACACCTGATGAATGCAGAGTGATTGGACATCTCTGCTAAAGAGAAAAGGTTAGAGCCAGGAAGCTGAAACCTACCAAAGTGACAGAGGACATCCCATAGAATCCCCACAATGCAGAAGGAGCCCATTTGGCACATTGAGTCTGCACTGACCCTCTGAAAGTGTATCTCACCAAGGCTCACTCCCATGATCCCACGCAGTTACCTTGGCTAATCCTTCTAACCTACACATCTTTGGACACTAAGGGGCAATTTAGCAAAAACTAGTGGTAAACTGGAGGATTGGGAAAACTTTAAGATTAGGCAAAAGGCTACTAAAAATAAAATCAAAACAGCTAAGATAAACAAACTATGAAAGGAAACTAGCAGAAAACATAAACACTGATACCAAAAGCTTCTGTAAGTGTATAAAGAGGAAGAGAATTGCTCAAATAAATGTTGGTCCTTTAGAGGACAATACTGGTGAGGGAATAATGGGAACACAGAGATGGCAGAGGCATTAAACCAATATATTGCCTCTGTCACCACGGTAGAGAATAATGAAGATTTTTCAAAAACTGTAGTTAATGCAAAGGAACTTGGTGCAATAACCATCACTCGGGAGAGGATATTGAATACACTAATGGGATTAAAGGCAGGTAAGTCTCTGGGACCTGATAGCCTGCACCCTTGGATATTAAAGGAGGTGGCAGCAAAGATAGTGGATGCATTGGTTGTTATATTTCAATATTCCTTGGATTCTGATAAGGTCCTGGTGGATTGGAAACTCGATAATGTGTCGCCCCTATTCCAAAAGGAAGAGAGGCAAAAAATAAGAAAGTTTATTTATTAGTGTCACAAGTAGGATTACATTAACATTTAGCATGGTCAATGCACCTAACCAGCACTTCTTTTGGACTGTGGGAGGAAACAGGAGCACCCAGGGAAAACCCAGGCAGACACGGGGCGAGCATGCAGACTCCTCACAGATAGTGACCCAAGCCGGGAATTGAACACAGGTCCCTGGTGCTGTGAGGCAGCAGTGCTAACCACTGTGCCACTGTTGCGCTGGAAACTATAGGCTGGTTAGCTTGACCTCTGTGGTGGGGAAGTTGATGGAATCAAGCATTAAGGAAGAAATGACTGGGCAATTGGAAAGAGCAACCTCAATCAACCATGGTTTTATGAAGGGTATGTCATGCTAAACAAACTTGCTTGAGTTCTTTGAGGACATAACCAACGAGGTGGGTAACAGTGAATCTGTGGATGTGGTATATCTAGACTTCCAGAAGGTGTTTAACAAGCTGCCACATAAGAGACTGATCCAGAAGGTGAGATCTCAGTTCAAACCTTGGAATTGAAAGTGGATAAATGTCCAAGTGCAAATGAATTGTGTTCCTAGGCTGCTGCGGGAGGCAAAGGAGGAGATTGCAGGGGCTCTGGCCCAAATTTTCAATCCCTCTCTGGCCTTGGGGGAGATCACAGTAAGAAGTTTAACAACACCAGGTTAAAGTCCAACAGGTTTATTTGGTAGCAAAAGCCACACAAGCTTTCGGAGCCCCAAGCCCCTTCTTCAGGTGATTGGGGCTCCGAAAGCTTGTGTGGCTTTTGCTGCCAAATAAACCTGTTGGACTTTAACCTGGCGTTGTTAAACGTCTTACTGTGTTTACCCCAGTCCAACGCCGGCATCTCCACATCTTGGGGGAGATGCCAGATGACTGGAGAACAGCTAATATGGTTTCACTATTTAAGAAGGGTTGTAGAGATAAACCAGGGAACTACTTTCCAGTGAGTCTCATGTCAGTGGTAGGGAAACTATTATGGAAACTTCTGAAGGAGAGCATCTATCTGCACTTGGAGAGGCAAATCTTGATCAGGGATAGTCAGCACGGTTTCCTCAGAGGGAGGTCACACCTAACAAATTCGATAGAATTTTTTGACGAGGTGACCAGATGTGTAGACGAGGGTGGCAGTTGATGTAGTTTATATGGATTTCAGCAAAGTCTTTGACGAGGTCCTACATGGGAGACTTGTAAAGAAGGTAAATTCACAGGGGATACAGGGTAATTTAATAAAGTGGATTCAAAATTAGCTCAGTTGTAGGAGACAGAGGGTGATGACAGAAGGCTACTTTAGTGACTGGAAGCCAGTGTCCAATGGTGTACCACAGGGATCTGTGTTGGGCCCCCTATTATTCGTTATGGATGGCACAGTGCCACAGTGGTTAGCACTGCTGCCTCACAGCAGCAGGGCCCAGGGCTTGATTCCTGGATTGAGGCACTCCATGTGGAGTTTGCACGTTCTTCTCGCGTCTGTGGGGGTTTCCTCCGAACGCTCCAGTTTCCTCCCACAGTCCAAAGATGCGTGGGTTAGGGTTGATGGACCATGCTACATTGCCACTTAGTGTTAGGGGACCAGCAGAGTAAATACATGGGGCTACGGGGATCGGGGATGGGTGGAATTGTGGTCAGTGCAGACAAGATGGGCCGAATAGCCTCCTTCTGCACTGTAGGGATTCTATGATTTATATAAAGAATGTGGGGGGTAACATGACTAAGTTTGTGGATGACACAAAGATTGGGTGGGTGGTTAACAGTGCGGTGGAGTGTCTTGAGCTACAAGAAGTTACAGACGGAATGGTCAAATGGGCAGATAAGTGGCAGATGGAATTTAACCCTGAAAAGTGTGAGGTGATACATTTTGGAAGGAGTAATTTGACAAGAAAGTACTCAATGAATGGTAGGATACTAGGAAATTCTGTTGTACAAAGGGACCTTGGTGTGTTTGTCCACAGATCTCTGAAAGCGGAAGGGCATGTTAGCAGGGTGGTAAAAAAGGCATATGGGACACTTGCCTTTAACAATTGAGGCATAGATTACAAAAGTAGGGAAGTCATGTTGGAGTTGTATAGAACTTTGGTGAGGCCACAGCTGGAGTACTGTGTGCAGTTCTGGTCGCTACATTATTGGAATTATGTGATTGCACTGGAGGGGGTGCAGAGGAGATCACTAGGATGATGCCTGGGATGGAACATTAAGGTTATGAAGAGTGGTTAGATAGGCTTGGGTTGTTTTCTTTGGAGCAGAGAAGACGGAGGGGCGACCGGATCAAGTTGTACAAGATTATGAGGGGCATGAACAGTGTGGGTAAGGAACAGCTGTTCCCCTCAGTTGAAGGGTCAGTGACAAGAGGACATATGTTAAAGGTGAGAGGCAGGAGATGGTAGAGGCGAGTTGCCTCACATCCTTTAAAAAGTATCTGGATGAGCACTTAGCACGTCATAACATTCAGGGCTATGGGCCAAGTGCTGGCAGATGGAATTAGGTGGGAGTTCAGGTGTTTCTAAGGTGTCAATGCAGACCTAATGGGCTAAAGATCCTCTTCTGCACTGTATGATTCTATGATTCTTGGGTGACTGTGTGGAGTTTACACGTTCTCCCCGTGTCTGTGTGGGCTTCCTCCGGGATTTCTAGTATCATAAGAACTAGGAGCAGGAGTAGGCCATCTGGCCCTCGAGCCTGCTCTGCCATTCAATAAGATCATGGCTGATCTTTTTGTGGACTCAGCTCCACTTACCCGCCCCCTCGCTATAACTCTTAATTCCTTTACTGTTCAAAAATGTATCTATCCTTGCCTTAAAAACATTCAATGAGGTAGCCTCAACTGCTTCACTGAGCAGGGAATTCCACAGATTCACAACCCTTTGTGTGAAGAAGTTCCTCCTCAACTCAGTCCTAAATCTGCTTCCCCTTACTTTGAGGCTATGCCCCCTCGTTCTAGTTTCACCCACCAGTGGAAACAACTTCCCTGCTTCTATCTTATCTATTCCCTTCATAATCTGATATGTTTCTATAAGATCTCCCCTCAATCTTCTGAATTCCAATGAGTATAGCCCCAGTCTACTCAGTCTCTCCTCATAAGCCAACCCTCTCAACTCCGGAATCAACTTAGTGAATCTTCTCTGCACCCCCTCCAGTGCAGTATATCCTTTCTCAAATAAGGAGACCAAAACTGTACACAGTACTCCAGGTGTGGCCTCACCAGCACCTTATACAGCTGCGACATAAATTCGCTGTTTTTAAACTCCATCCGTCTAGCAATAAAGGACAAAATTCCATGTGCTTTCTTAATTACCTGCAAACCAACTCCTTGAGATTCCTGCACAAGGACACCCAGGTCCCTCTGTACAGCAGCATGCTGCAATTTTTTACCATTTAAACAATAGTCCATTTTGCTGTTATTCCTACCAAACTGAATGACCTCACATTTACAACATTGTACTCCATCTGCCAGACCCTTGCCCACTCATTTAGACTATCTATATCCCTTTGCAGACTTTCAGCGTCATCTGCACACTTTGCTCTGCCACTTATCTTAGTGTCATCTGCGAATTTTGACACTCTACACTTGGTCCCCAACTCCAAATCATCTATGTAAATCGTTAACAATTGCAGTCCCAACACTGATCCCTGAGGCACATCACTAGTCACTGATCACCAACCAGAAAAACATCCATTTACCCCCACTCTCTGCTTTCTGTTAGTCAACCAATCCGCTATCCATGCTAATACATTACCCGTAACACTGTGCACCTTTATGTTATGTAGCAGCCTTTGGTGTGGCACCTTGTCAAATGCCTTCTGGAAATACAGATACACCACATCCACAGGTTCCCCATTGTCCACTGCACATGTAATGTTCTCAAAGAATTACACCAAATTAGTCAAACATGACCTTCCCTTCATGAACCCATGCTGCATCTTACCAATGGTAAGAAGTCTCACAACACCAGGTTAATGTCCAACAGGTTTATTTGGTAGCAAATACCATAAGCTTTCGGAGCACTGGTCCTTTGTCAGATGGAGTGGAAATGTGCTCTCAAACAGTGCAAACAGACAAAATCAAGTTGCAACTTGATTTTGTCTGTTTGCACTGTTTGAGAGCACATTTCCACTCCATCTGACGAAGGACCAGTGCTCCGAAAGCTTATGGTATTTGCTACCAAATAAACCTGTTGGACTTTAACCTGGTGTTGTGAGACTTCTTACTGTGTTCACCCCAGTCCAACGCTGGCATCTCCACATCATCTTACCAATGGGACAGTTTATATCCAGATGTCTCGCTATTTCTTCCTTGATGATAAGATTCAAGCATTTTCCCTACTACAGAAGTTAAGTTAACCGGCCTATAGTCACCTGCCTTTTGTCTACCTCCTTTTTTAAACAGTGGCACCACATTTGCTGTTTTCCAATCTGCGGGAATCACTCCAGAGTCCAGTGAATTTTGGTAAATTGCCACTAGTGCATTTGCTATTTCTTCCGCCATCTCTTTTAGTACCCTGGGATGCATTCCATCAGGACCTGAAAACTTGTCTACTTTTAGCCCCATTAACTTGCTCAACACTACCTTTCAAATGTGGAGTAACAGAGTCACAGGACTGCTCATTCATTTTAGCAAGGAAAAAACATTTATTAGACATGGAAAAATAGATTATAATACAATACTCTTTTACTCCTTCTTTTGCTGAACCAATACACAACGATTTTAAGATTAACACAGATGACAAAGTCCATTTGAAGCTTTGACTAGCACACAAAATTAGTGCTTGCAGATTTCTCCTCATAATCCCCTCCCGATGATTGTTGAGTTTCTAAACTCTCAAAATATATTTTAAAATCTTCTTTTGTACTGGTACATTCACTTAGCAACTCACATGCTAAATATCCAGTCCACGTCTTCCAAAAGATCCATTTGAACAGACTCCACTCCACTTTTAGCAGTAAGGCCATTCCAGGATTTTGGACCAACCCCTGTTTCTCATTAAAATTACTTCAAACATTTCAGTTTCCCCCGAAGGTCTGTTTCCTACTTTAAATCTCGTTAAATGTAATTGTCTCTTTAACTCAGAGCACTTGGTTCCCTCTTCCTTGAATTCTTCTGAACCATGCCTCAGTCTCCGTTGACTTAAGTTTTGATTTTAACTTCACTTAAATCTTCTTTCTGTCACAGTTCCCTGGGTCTCTGGACTGTCCACTCACCCCTCTGGAGCTGGCTTTCTTGTATTTTACTCCACTGTAGTTTTGAGCAGAGCTGAGAGCTCCTGCTAGTTCCTTTCCAGTCTCCAATTGCCTTGAGTTGGAACTAAAGAACAAAGAAAACTTTTGCGACCCTTACTCTAGTTGCTAAGCAACTACCTTCATGTCATAACTTTCTAAACCCAATAGTATCTCAGCTGGAACTGAAACTAACCCCCCCACAGTCAAATCCCTTTGTTCAGCATGACATCTATCTACAACTCTCTTCCAGACACAGGAACATTGAAACTACATCAAACTGTACCTTATTTCTCACCTTGACCCATACAAATATAAATCCCTTAAAATGACCTTTGGGTTCTTAACAGCTTGGTAAGCGTGAAACGTTCAGACACTTGTTAAGAGCAGATTATTTAGCTTCAAAGTGAAGTATCAATTCCCAGCTGCAGGTGTGATTGGAGGATGAATGGCAGGAAAGTGAAGGGTAAAAAACTCCAGTTGGACTGATGAGTTGACATTTTCCATCTTTCACATCTGAAAGGAAGAGAAATTAAACAGTTTTTTATTAAAGCACCAATGAGAGTAAATCTTCATGGGCATTGTTGGAATTTTACTCATTGACCTGTTCTTTCTATCAATGTAATACCAGGGGGATTAGCAGGGTAAATATGAGAGGTTATGGGAATAGAGCCAGGGTGGGGATTGTGGTCAGTGTGGACTTGATGAGCCGAATAGCCTCCTTCTGCGTAGGGATTCTATGATAATACAGCCATTATTGATTTAACTTCCACTGTACATGAAAACATAAATGTTTTTCCCAATTTTTGCTTGCATTTCTTTGACCACAGAACCACTAACATCGCCAGAGATATCTTTTGATCAACCGACTGGAGTGTATTTAGAAGGAGAGACAGTCACCATTATCTGCACTCTGGACAGGAAATTTCACGGCATCATCTACTTTTATAGAAATAATGAACTGCTATCCCCTCATCAACTCTTTGCAAAGGACAACATCGGGACATTGCTGGTTACAAATAAAAACCAAGGAGGGTTGTACCAGTGCAAATATAGAACTTCCATCAAAACTAGATGGTTTGAATACCCGCTCAGCAAGGCTATGATGGTCACTGTGACAGGCAAGTAAAGGAAACCAAAATTGTTAAAAAGTCTATTCAATGTATTTTTCAAAATATGTTACGAACAATTCATATTTGTTTCAGCACAAGAATGCATAACATTCACAAATGGGTCTCTAAGTTTAACTCTTGACTGGCTCTTGAGCTCGGGATGCACAGGCTGAAAGATTGTCAACTGAAGCATTAAAAGTTGCTTTGTCTGCTATGTTAGTAAATCAAAGTATGAAGTGAAATACATCTTAGATGTGGCAATGAATACACAATCATGCTTCATAGCTCACACACGACAGTCTTATTGATTTTATTCACTAATATATTCACAACATTACCCAACAAAGGATTCCAGAAACTTCCTGTCTTCCAGTTCCTTGTGGGGGAAAAAACCCTCCAAACATACTTTTCTAATCTTGCCTAGATTAAAAATACACAAAAACACGCAAGATTTAGGAGCAGAATGAGACCATTCAGCCCTTACTCAGCTCATCCATTAACGTCTTGACTACTCTGATTGTGGCCTCAAATCCACCTACCTGTTGCCCCCATAACCCTTGACTTCCTTGATCAAACATCTGTCTACCTCAGACTTGAATATTCTCAATGAGCTTGCTGCTACTACTCTCTGGGAGGAGAGATTCCAGAGGACTGGAGAATAATCAATGTTGTTCCCTTGTTTAAGAAAGGAAGCAGGGATGAATTCAGGAAATTATAGGCCAGTGAGCCTGATTTCAGTGGTGGGGAAGCTGTTGGAGAAGATACTGAGGTTCAGGAAATGTGCACATTTGGAAGAAAATGGATTAGTTAGTGACAGGCAGCATGGTTTTATACAGGGAAGGTCATCTCTCAGCAACTTGATTGAGTTCTTTGAAGTAGTGACAAAGATAATTAATGAAGGAAGGACTGTGGATGTAGTTTATATGGACTTTAGTAAGGCATTTGACAAGGGCCTACATGGCAGACTGGTACAAAAATTAAAATCTCATGGGATTCAGGGTGGGCTGGCGAGATGGATACAGAACTGGCTTGGTTATAGAAAGTCCACAGTTCCCTAAAAGTGGCAACACAGGTGGCTAAGGTGATTAAGAAGGCATATGGCATGCTTGCCTTCATCAACCCAGGCATTAAGTATCAAGAGTTGGGAAATCATGTTGCAGCTATATAAAAAATGTTGGCTAGACTGCATTTGAAATATCGCATGCAACCCTGGTCGCCACAATACCAGAAGGATGTGGAAGCTTTGGAGAGAGTGCAAAGAAGGTTCACCAGGATGTTGCCTGGTCTCGAGAGTGTTGACTATGAGGAGAAGTTGGATAAACTAGGATTGTTTTCACTGGAAAGACGGAGGCTGAGGGGAGATCTGATAGAGGTCTACAAAGTTATGAGCCATAGACAGGGTGAGGCTTTTTCCCAGAGTGGAAGTGTGAATTACAAGGGGGCACAGGTTCAAGGTGAGAGGGGGAAAGCTTAAGGGAGATTTGCAGGGGAAGTTTTTCACAGAGAGAGTGGTGGGTGCCTGGAATGTGCGACCAGAGGATGTGGTGGAAGCAGGCACATTTAAGAGGCATCTGGATGGATACATGAAGGGAGGAAATGGAGGGATCCGGACCGAGCAAGGGCAGAAGGCTTTTGTTTAAGTTGAATTTGGGCATCATGATTGGCGCAGGCTTGGAGGGCCGAAGGGCCTTATCATGTGCTGTACTTTTCTTTGTTCTTATACAGATGAACAACCAAACAGAAGAAAATAAAGCTCTTAAATGGGAGACTGTGCCCTTAGTTCAAGACTCCCCTACAAGGGGCAACGTCCTTTCAGCATGCACTCTGTCACGTCCCCTCGGGATGTTACAATAAAGTCACCTTTCATTCTCTTAAACTCCAATGTGTATCAACTCAAACTTGCCTCTTAAGCTAACCCCTTCATCTCAGGTATTAGTTATCCAAAATGGATGACCTCGCATTTATCCACATGAAACCTTATCTGCCAGATTCTGGCCCATTCTCCTAGCCTGTCAATATCCATTTGTAAACTTTTTATCTCCTTATCACAGCCTGCTTTCCCATCCATTTTCGTGTCGTCGGCAAATTTCACTCTGTTACACCCTGGGGGCGATTTTACCATTTTTATTCTGAGTGCTGAATCTGGGAATCTGCTTTCAGGCGCTCCCATGCACACTCAGCCCGAAAAAAAATCGCGAGGCTGAATCGTGCAGAGGGCGGGGTTTATCGCGCCCGAAATGCTGCAGCTCCGATTGGAGCTCCGATTGGAGCGTGCGCAGTGAAAAAAAAAAATTGATAAACGCTCCCCTGTCATATTGCTCCGCAGGTGGAGGAGGTGGTTAAGAAGGCGTATGGTGTGCTGGCCTTTATCAATCGAGGGATTGAGTTTAGGAGTCCGGGGATAATGATGCAGCTATATAAGACCCTCGTCAGACCCCACTTGGAGTACTGTGCTCAGTTCTGGTCGCCTCACTATAGGAAGGATGTGGAAAAGATCGAAAGGGTGCAGAGGCGATTTACAAGGATGTTGCCTGGATTGAGTGGCATGCCTTATGAGGATAGGCTGAGGGAGCTCGGTCTTTTCTCCTTGGAGAGACGTAGGATGAGAGGAGACCTAATAGAGGTATATAAGATGTTGAGAGGCATAGGTCGGGTGGACTCTCAGAGGCTTTTTCCCAGGGCGGTAATGGCTGCTACGAGAGGACACAGGTTTAAGGTGCTGGGGGGTAGGTACAGGGGAAATGTTTGGGGGGATGTTTTGCACACAGAGGGTAGTGGGCGAGTGGAATCGGCTGCCGTCAGTGGTGGTGGAGGCGAACTCAATAGGGTCTTTTAAGAGACTTCTGGATGAGTACGTGGGACTTAATAGCATGGAGGGTTATAGGTAGGCCTAGTAGGTAGGGATATGTTCGGCACAACTTGTGGGGCCAAAGGGCCTGTTTGTGCTGTAGTTTTTCTTTGTTTCTATATCACTCCTGGGCTGCATAAAGCACATAAAGCGGCCCGGGAGCAATGGCCCCCACAGATATTGCCCCACCCCCACAACATAACTTTTCACCTTATCCACCCACCCCCTCCCACTATCTCGACCGATCATGACCTCCTTCTCCCCCTTCCCCCCACCACCAATTGCCCGCAGAGTGGCAGCAGACCCCCCCTGCCAACCCCACCTCACCCCCCCTCCGCCCACCAGAGATCCATCTGGCCTCCTCCTCCCCTCTTCCCACCAAAGAATGATTGGGTCTCCCTCCTTCCCTCTCCCACCAGCGAATGATCTGGCCTCCCTCCCACCCCCCCCCCCCCACCACCACCAGAGAACCACCTGGCCTCTTCCTCCCTTTCCCACCCCCCCCGCCCCCCCGCCCCCACCAGAGAATGATCAGGCCCTCCCTCCTCCCCCTCCACCCCACCAGAGAATGATGTGGCCTCCCTCCTCTCCCTACCCCAACCAGAGAACCATCTGGCCTCCCTCCGCCACCCCCACAAGAGAACGATCTGGCCCTCCTCCTCCCCCCACCCCCCCCCCCCCACCAGGGAATGATCTGATCCGCCTCCCTCCCTCCCCACCACCAATCTGAGTCAGAGAGCCGCCAGAAGCTCTGAACTTACCTCTTCAGAAGCTGGAGCGCCCGAAACAGACTTTTGCCAAGCAGGTCTGTTTCGCGCCAAATCTGGATGGGCAAATGTGATGGTAAAGGGGGAAATGCAGGTAAGATTGGGCATCCAGCTCATTAAGTCAATTTAAATGCATGCAAATGCATTTAAATTGACGTTGCGCCCGTCTCGGGCACGGTTCCGATCACGACCATTTTCGGACCCTGGTAAAGTGGGCACCTGTGCAGACAAGGGCACGGATCACGCTAATCGCCTCACGCCTGACTTTACCAAGTTTCCGCGCCCGAAAATGGGCGTGACGCAATGGTAAAATCGGGCCCTCTGTCCTTGCTTGTAGATCGTTGATATAGATTGTAAATAGTTGTGGTCCGAGAACTGAACCTTTTGGGATGCCACTAGTTCCAGATTGCACCCCACCCCCCACCCCGCACCCCAGTGTGTCACCCCTGCAGAGTTCCCACCAATCATTCCCCTTCACCTTGATCACCACAGTTGCAGATTTCCCTGCCCCGCAGCCCATCAGCACCCCTGCAAGGTTTCCCTTGCCTTCCCACTTATTACAGCAAAGCAACCTGCATTGAATCTTGCTGGAATGACCTAACGGGCACATGACTCACCCAAACAACCTGGAGCTGAATAAGGAAGAGTTCCAAATCAGCTCTAATGATGGATACGCTGGCAGTCACACCAGGAAGATGGCAGCAAGATGAAGTACTCCCAGGTCTTCTGAGGGACAGCTGGGCCATCAGCCAGGTGAGGTTGAGGAAAGGAGGAACACATTGTTCCCTCCAGATGGGCTGAAAAGGGAGTGCAGCCTTCAACACAAAACATAGACATGGTCCAGGACTCCTCAAAAATGCAAAAAGGGCAATCATAGAACCCTACAGTGCAGAAAGAGGCCATTCGGCCCATCGGGTCTGCACTGACCACAATCCCACCCAGGCCCTATCCCCACATCCCTACATATTTATCCGCTAATCCCTCTAACCTATGCATCCCGGGACACTAAGGGGCAATTTAGAATGGCCAATCAACCTAGCCCGCACATCTTTGGACTGTGGGAGGAAACCGGAGCACCCGGAGGAAACCCACGCAGACACAGGGAAAATGTGCAAACTCCACATAGACAGTGACCCGAGCCGGGAATCGAACCCAGGTCCCTGGAGCTGTGAAGCAGCAGTGCTAACCACTGTGCTACCGTGCCGCCCCTTTTCAACTTTTCAGGGAGCTTGTGAACCAGTGCAGTTTACGGTTATATGGAGCTGTTGCATGCACCACCCTCCACCCCAGGATCCCGATGAATTGGGGAGGATCCCACCTTGGAGGGATGTCGCTGGATGGCAACAAGGCATGCCAGGTGTGTCCATGCAACAGGCGAGGGCACAGGTAGTGCAAAGTTCTGCAGCAGCAATCCTCCATGCAGTGAAAAAGGGCACGGAGGACATTTCCGCAAGGCAGCTCAAACTGTTGGTGTCGTGGTTCCCCAGGACGACAATTTATTCACATCAATTAAAACAGAGAGTCTGAGCAGCGATCTTCCAAGCAATAGACTTTATTTCTCAGCACAAGAGATAAAGTCGGGAACGTCCGGAACACTCCAAAGAGCCCTTGGGCTTACACTCTTTTATGTACATTTCAGCCTCATATCTCAAGATCCTCCTCTCCCTTTTACAGCCTGTCCTTGGTTGTTATCTTACCCTACAGCCCGACCTTTCTTTGGCCACCATTAGTTTTAGTTGACCCTTTATCTGTTTTCTTTGCAATTGGTCGCTCCCTGTTATATCTCTTTGTCTCTTAAACCATGGTGGTTATAACTCTTGCTCTTATCTGAATTTTTCTGTTTGTACAATAATCGTGGTTTTGTAGACTAAGGCCGAATGTGTTTAGAAGAAAAAGACATTCTCTCTGCTGATTTATGGTCCACTATTAAGTTGAACCACCGAGCAGTCTTCCTTGTTTTCTTAAGCGACTATTGTCTGCTTTCCTTAATTAGTGATTGCTATATTACTTCTCTAGTTTCTCCACTTTGATCATATCGACTACACTTGATTATATTAGGTCACACGAAGTTATTTTAGGTTATATACCCATCTCACTACTCACCTAAATCTGCTATATCATTTTACTAAAACCTGTGAATCTGAATTTCATACCTAGCTCATACAATATCCAGTACAATTTCCCTTACAATCCCCCCTTTGAGGCTTCCCTAGCCTCATCCCAATTATCAAGTTCAAATAATCCCCTTGCTCAATCCCATTTGTATTTTATTTTAATCACTTTTCCCAGGCGATGTGGAGGAGCCGACTATTTTGGTCAGGGATCAGTGTCCCTATTCTAACTTTATCATAATTTGTCTATCCCGGTTCTGATTTTTGGGTTGCTCCTCCAGATTGCCTGCCCCTGACAGTCATCAGCCAAAAACCTTCCCACTCTTGTCTAGGGAAGGGAAAAAGACTGATTCCTGTGTACAGACTAAGTTCTCCTGGTTTCGTGCGGACTTCAGCAAGGTGCTGTTGTTTCCACAAGGTGATCTTCCACTATTGTAGTTATTTTACAGAGTGACGAGTTTCAACTTCGACCAAGGTCATTGTGAATCCACTCAGCGGGGGCGGCTCAAGATTTTCCCATTCCTCTGTTTTTTCTCTTGAGCGTGAGCTGCTTAGCACCCGCGTCACCATCTGCCGTGCTGCCACTCTGGTAAGGAAGGATCTCAGGGCGGGTAAAAAACAACAAAATATCAATCCCAGAATGATTATTGTTGCGATTGCTACAGCTCCAGCTTTGGCAAACCACGCCCCCCATCTTCCTAATATTCTGTCCAGCCAACTCCATACCTCATGCCCAAACCCAGCATTTTCTTTCACTTCTTTCTTAAGATTTTTTAACTTATTCATGGCTTGTGTAAATGACCCTTCTGGATTAGTGTTATTAGGGATAAATGTGCAGCACTGATCCCCAAACATAACACACACCCCTCCTTTCTCTGCCAGGAGCCAATCTAACGCCTGTCGATTTTGCCACGCCATTTTGCTAGTCGCATCCAACTGCTCTCCTAAGGCCTCCAGGGCATCATTCGTATAATTAATAAACCTCTGCTGATTATAATAGATGTAATTGATCCACTCAGTATTCTTGCTGGGTGTGATCCAAACAAAGAGGGATTCAAACCCTGCAGCTATTTCGTTCCTAGCTTTGAACTCATTCGGGATGCCGCGGGGCTGTCCGATTGCGTCCAATTTTATCGTAGGGTCAGGGGTATATGCCCTCTTAATTCTTTGTGATTTAATTTTTCTTTCCACCGGTAGTATCACAGTGCTCTGGGCAAGCATAACTCGGGCACATAGTCCCTTCCAATTCTGTGGTAGTTTTGCCAATAGCCCTTTCTCCGGGCCACAAAGCCACCAGAGATCGGCCAGTTGATTTTCTTGATAGTCTAACACATAAGGAGGGGGTGCCCATCCCCCTCCTGAGAGGATCAGATTAAGAGCATCGGTTATATTCCAAATCCTTTCACACTTTCCTGTGTAATTTCCCACACTACTTCCTGTGCTACTTTCCTTCCAATAGCAATCTTGGATTTGTAAGTTGGGCTCTACACTCCATTCCTTTGGGACCGCGTCTACTGCCGTTTTTGGCCACTTCGGACATCTGTGGGTCAAGTTGTAGATGCCCTTTTTTACCCCAGCAAACAGGATGCAGTGGTATTGACACAACGGCGGCTCACCTTTACAAAGGTTATCACATGCGGATCCGGAACAGTTTATCTTCTCATACGAGTAGTTCCGATTCCCTATCATATGATACCGTATATATGTGGTATATGGACGGCAATTTTCCTTTCTCCAGCTTTGTTTCCTGGTTCTACAGTCTCCTGATCCCCATGGTATATCAGTTACTTGGGTGTTAGGTTTCTCTGATGCACATACTACACACTCTTTCCCATCACTGTTTCTCTGACCTGTATACTCAGCCCATTTCCACCATTTGTTTTTCTGCGCTTTTTCCCAAATAGTATTTGTGCTCACTAATCGTTCACGTTTTGTTCGTCTTAATACTCTATCTTCCTGATTCTGCACCCTTATGTCTTCTGTATCCCATTCTCCTTTTCTAGGGGTCACGGAAGTCCTAAGGGAAATAGTTTCCAAGTCCCAGGTGGGGAATGGGACCCCTTCCCTGTCCTCACCTCCCTCGGCACCTTGACTAATAGGCTCAGGCTGGGCATTTGTATCATCAGCCAGCTCATGTACAGAACTACTTTCATCATCCTCTATTCTTTTTGTTCTTCCTTGGCTCTGTTCCTCCTCCCCACGATTCTCCCCGTGTATTTCTATTTCTTCCTCGCTATCACTTCTGTCCACTCTGTGTACTTCTTCAATTTCCCTTCTCTCCCCCACCCCTGGTACCGTTCTGGTACAATGGTTCAAGTGATACCACAGTGTACTGCCTTCTACTTGCAACGCCGTGGGAGACACTTTGGTGACTTCAAACGGTCCTTCTCGTCTCGGTTCGTTCCAACGTCTCCGGAACTTTCTGATGTATACTCGATCTCCAGGCTTGATCTGATGTTCTGTTACCGGATTCTCCTCCTCCTTGGCTTTTTCCTGTTCAGATATAGTTCTATGTATAACAGTTAATTGTTGTATATATTCTTTTGTGCTTTGATCTAAACATTCTAGCGTAGGACCTCCTGATCCCCTGATCTTAGGTACCGGCATTACTCTTCCTGTCATCATTTCATGAGGGCTCAAATGTGTGATTCTGTTTTCCTGACTCCTGTATTGCATTAGAGCCAATGGCAGAGCATCTATCCAGTTTTTCCCTGTTTCACTGCAAATTTTGCTTATTTTAGCCTTAAGGGTCCCGTTTGCTCTCTCCACCATTCCTTGGGATTGAGGATGATATACACATCCAAACTTCTGCTTTATTCGGAGTGCCGAGAGTGTCTCTCTCAGTGCCCTTCCTATAAAAGCAGATCCATTGTCTGAACTTAATTGCGTGGGTATGCCAAATCTTGGGATAATTTCTTTTGACAGGAAGTTAATCACCGTTCCAGATCCTTGATCTTTGGATGGCGTTGCTTCTATCCATCTGCTGAATCTATCAATAATCACTAACATGTATCTTTTCCCCCTCACCACCTTTCCCATATCCACATAGTCCATGCATAGATGTTTAAATGGTCCTTCAGGAATGGGTATATGCCCTATTGGGGCAGTAATGCCCTTCCTGATGTTATTCTGAGCACACACCTCACACTGACTTAGTATGTAGTCAATCGAGTTTTGCAGGTATGGTGACCAGAATCCTTCCTTCTTGATCTTTCTAGCCACTTCTCCTCTTGCACAGTGGTCCACTCCATGCGCTTCGCTAATTAGTACGGTTAGTAATGATGTGGGTGCTATGACTAATCCCTCCCCATTTCTCCATATCCTGTCCTGTTGTCCCTGTAGTGCTCCTCTATCTTTCCACATTGCCTTTTCAGCTACAGAGGTTTCCTCCTGTAACTGTGCTACATCCTCTAATGTGATCTGAGGTTCGATATCCCCCGTACCTGGCCCTGGGTGCGGCCTTGCTATTTCTACTGGGGCTATCGTAGCCTCAATGCATCCTGACGCTTCTTTAGCTGCCTTGTCGGCTTTGGTGTTTCCCTGTGTGATGCTACCTGCTCCCTTTTTATGCGCCTGACACTTAATTATGGCTAATTCCCTTGGACCCATCATGGCCCTTATTAAAGCCCTGATTTGACCTTCGTGTTGTATTGGTCCTCCTCCGCTTTTCATAAATCCCCTTTGCTTCCATATTGCCCCGAACAGATGGCAGACCCCGTGGGCATAGGCCGAATCAGTATAAATTTCCAATGCTTCCCCGTTTGCTAGCTCACATGGTCTGGTCAATGCTTTAAGTTCTGCCAGTTGGGCTGAACAGGGCTGTTCACATTTCTCTGCTTCTATGACTTCAAGTGTTTCCCCTTTCTGTTCAACTATGGCATAGCCTGCGTGGTTTCCTAAGTGATCCCTGTAACATGAGCCATCTACATACAGTATCCTTTTCCCTTCTGTCACTAGTCCCTCTGCTCTTAAATCTTTTCTCAGTTTCATAAATGTTTTTGCTTCTCTTAAGCATTCATGTTCTTCTCCTTCATGAGGTAATGGCATGTAATCAGCTGGATTTACTCTGTTGCACTTTATAATCGTGATATCTGGAAATGTGGTTAGCATTCGATAATGATGGATCCTAGCAGGTGTCAGCACAAATTTTCCTTGCTCAATCAATTCAGCTACCTTATGGTATACATGTATGTTTATCGGATATCCCATTGTGACCGTGGCTGCCTTTTCGTACGCCCACCAAGCTGCTGCCAGACCTTGATAGCACGGAGGGTATCCCATTGCTACGTCGTCTAGCTTGGTACTGTAATATGCTACAGCCTGCCTTCGTCTACCCTTGCAATTTTCCTGCATTAACATTGCTGTAGCAAATCCGGCTTCTCTGTTACTCACAAATAAGTCAAAGGGCTTGTCATAGGTCGGTAAAGCCAAGGCTGGTGCCTGTGCCATTTCTCTCTTTATATTCTCAAATGCGTCTGAAGCATCTTTATCCCATTTTAGTTTGGCTTTTAATTCGTCACACCCTGCCTCCTTCATTATCTTTCGTAGTGCCTGCGTTTTTTCGGCATAGCTTTCCACCCATTCTGAACTGAATCCTGTCATTCCCAAAAATGTCATCATTTGTCCCACCGTCTGTGGTTTCGGAACCTTTAGTACTGCTTCTATTTGCTGTGAAGCTATCTCCTTCTGTCCTGCTGATATTTCTCTTCCCAAGTATTCTACCTTTTTCTGGCACAGCTGCAGCTTTTTCCTGGAAACTTTATGGCCCCCTTCTGCTAGTCTTTTCAATAGTTTTAAACTATCCTTCCTGCACTGTTCTTGTGTTCCTGTGCATAATAATAAATCATCCACATATTGTATCAGTGTTCCTTCCAACTGTATTCCTTCTAAATCTGCTCTCAACACCTGATTGAATACATGTGGGGAATGTTTAAATCCTTGGGGCATCCTATTGTATGTGTATTGTTTCCCCTCGTACGTAAATGCAAAGAGATACTGACTTTCTTGAGCTAGTGGCACACTAAAAAATGCCGAACATAGGTCTATTACAGTAAACCATCTACTTTCAGGTGGTATATTTGTCATCAAGGTATAAGGGTTTGGAACCTCTGCTGGCATATCTTCCACTACCTCATTAATTGCCCTTAGGTCATGCACCAATCTCCATTTTTCTCCGTCCGCCTTTTTCACTGGTAGTAGCGGTGTATTACACCTGCTCCGGGTTTCTTTTAATACCCCTGCTTCTATCAATCCCTTAATCGTCCCTCTAATTCCTTCAATTGCTTCTGTCTTGATTGGGTATTGCGGCCTATACGGCCCCTGACGTCCTATCTTTAATCTGACTTCAACTGGATTAGCGTTTTTGACCCTCCCTACATCCGTGTCCTGTCTGGACCACAACTCCTGCGGGAGGGAGTTCAAATCCTGCTCTAACCTCTCTCTCCACTCCAGTCCCTGTTTCTCGATTTGCACTCCTATTGTTATCTGCTTCGGTTTCCCAAGCATTTTAACATCCAAAATTATTTTCGTCATTTGTCCATTGCTGGACGTCCAAGTATCTACATTGTCTGTCTGGACAAATTCTAAATCTTGTGCTCTCAACACCATTGGTCCTAGGTCTTTTGATCTGTATCCTGGATTCACTTTCAATGTGACATGTGGCTCCGCCCCAGATACAGAGAACCATTTGTTAACCCATTCATTCCTAACAATGGTGAGGGCCACTCCCTCTAGTCCGATTAAAATACTTCCTGACTTTATTTCCTGTTCTCGTCCTGCCTCCCTTTCCCATTTCTCCTGTATCTCAGGTTCCTGCCCTTCATCAAATATCATTGTACTGTGTAATTCTGTTCTTGGCCATTTGGCTTGTGGAACCCAAGTGTTTATAAGCTTTCCCCAAACTTCCCATATCTGTTTTTTAACTTGTTCCTCTATATCTCCCAACCAATATACATTAACCCCTTCCTTTCCTGGTATTTCAAGTGGATACATTCCCATCAAATCAATTCCTTGTTCAGTGCATTCTAATTTCAGTCCTAAACCTAGGATTGCATCCCTTCCCAATAGATTTAAAGGAGTTTTATCACATACTAAAATAGGTACATGGGTTGTCTTATTTCCAATGGTAACAGGCACCGGCGTCGTCATTCGAGCTAATGTTACTTTCCCCGAGAACCCCACAGTTTTTACAAACTGGTTTGACAATGGTAAGTGATCCGCATATTTCGTTTGCATGCACGTACATGTGGCGCCGGTGTCTATCATCATGGGGACCTCGATCCCTCCTACTCTAACGTTAACTATAGGTTCCTGCTCTGCAGTTTCTGTTATCTGTACGTACTGTCCTACCATTTCGGGGTTCTCTGGGCCTCCCTATGGGGAATTCTGATGGTTTACCGGCCCTTGAAACATCGGGATGCTGTTTGGCGATCCTTGGATCAGTTGTTGGCCTGTCTGCTGCTGGTTTTCTCCCTGTCTGGGGAAATTCCGCGGGCAATTCCTTTTTATGTGCCCTGCCTCCCCGCACCCCCAACACACACCTGAAGGGCCAGGCAATGGTCCCTGTCTCGGAGTCTGATAATTAACCTGTCCCTGTCCTCTCTGATTCTGATAGGGTGACCTACCACCTCCCTGTCCTTTCCCATTTCTATTCCAGTCAGTCTGACTTTGCAGGGCGTATGGGTTTTGATAATTTAGGCCATAGGCTCCTGGGTTCATGGACAGTGGGAAGGCAGAAATGTTATAGGTTATGACGGGCTGGCCTCCATCTCCGCTCCCCCCTTTGATTAGTGCAGGTGTTTCCTCTGGCTTTTGCTCCACCATCATTGGTGCTATTTTTCTGGGTGCGAGATCCTCTTTTGCCTTCAGTTTATCCTTGCTTTTGATCTCCTCCAACTGTGCCTGAAGGAGTTTACGTTGTACCTCCTTCAGCTGTTTGTCTGCATTCTTTTCATCTTTGCGATGTCTCTCTACTGCATGGGCAACATAATCCACAAACTCTCGGTAATTTTTTGAGTCCAAGCCCACCACTTCCTCCAGCCTTGTCTTAGCTGGGGCTGGCAAGCCCTCTAGGATTGCAGCCCGGAACATGGAGTTGGTCAGTGGGTCTATTAAAATGTCCCTCTCCGTGTCCCTTCTCCACCTTCGTCATCTGTTCTATGTCATATTCTCCCTCAAAATTCATTTTGCCTGATATAACTGGGTACAGTCCCGTGGAGCTCTGTTTCTCTAAGTATGGGGGTGGGGCTACGTTTGGATCTTCCAATTTTGCTTTTTCCTCAAGTTGTACTGGCATCTGCATTCTACCTCCCCTCCATACCCCTCTTCTCTCTTTCCCTTCTTGTTGGAATAGGGCTAATATCTCTAACTCCTTTTCTCGCTTCTCCCTTCTTTTGCTCGATTTATCCTTAATCTTATAGTTCTTTATCATTCCCTTCTGGTCCTCACACCTCTCTATGGACCATGTGCCTTCCTCCGGCCACTGTGTATTGGTCTTATTTGTTCTTTTGGCCCATTTTTTAGAGACGTGTTCTATATCTCCCCTAAGGGCTGGGAACTTATCCCCTAATATCTCCACTGGTGTCTTAACTTGGTGCGCCATTACTCGTCTTTTTGGATCACTGTCGCAATTTTTGTCACTTAGTCCGTCAGAGTTAGGTATTACAGTGATTATTACTTGCTGTATTGTTTTTCCGTGCTCAGTCCCCTGTTTACCTTTCCTTTGGATTTCTTTTGCCACTATTTGTAATTCTAACCGGGGTCCTGATATCCACTTCCCCGTAGTCCCCTGTCCCGGCACTATCTTCCTTTCCCGGGCCAGAGGGTAGTAGGTTTTCACTTGCTCGTCTATGTGTATAAGAATCCTGTATCGGTCAGATCCCTTTATTAATTTCTCTAGGGTTTCCAATTTTATTTCGTCTATCCAATTCCTATCGACTACTCTTTCCCATTTTACATACGGCCACTCATTCTTTATCTCCTCTAAGTTAATTATGTGTGTAATCTTTTTCCAATCCAGTGTTGCTTCCGTTTTTGTTATTATTCAAAGATTAGTTATTTTCAATCTTGTCACCAGGCAGTTTTGTCAGGGTAATTTTTCAAGTTGTTAGTTATTACCCTACCTATATTCCGACTCTCTCTCTTATTTCTGTCCTTCACGCTGTTTTCTCAGACCAGTTTGTTCAAATTGGTCTTTTACTTCCTCTATTCTAGCTGCTACTCCCCTTTCCTGTGCTTAGAATCCACTCCTGTGCTTTTGGCTACTGTATTAGGTCAGAGAGTGATCTCTCACTGATCTCTCTCCCTCTCGGTTGACGTCCCTTACCCGAGGTCCTGGGTAGGTTTGGACTGGCAGATTTTCCCACACTTACTCTCTTCTGGGCAAGTCGTGACCTGAAAAACCCGCTCCAAACCGCTTGACTTAACCTAATTGCATTACTTTAGCTTTCGGCCTTTTTCCCGTCTCACTTTTTACCCATTCACAGACAATACAGTATTCGCAGCGCGCTTTTGCATGCAAAAATTCTGCTCTTCGGATCAGACTCAGTCTCTCAAAATTTTTACACAATTTGGTTTTACCTGTGCAGGATATCTTTTTGGGTTGGGGAGATCCAGGACCAGCAGAGAGCCGGGCGCATCGGGCCTCGAGAAAACCCCTTTCTGACAACAAGGATTTACATGCATGCAAGTCTGCTTACCTTGTTGACAGAAGGCCGGCTGGGGACCTCTCGGTTCCGGCTGGACCACCGTCTCCGCCACTCCTTCCAGATGCTTTTCTGGGCGATCTCTCACCAACCCTGCTAAGCAGCGCCAATTTTGTCGTGGTTCCCCAGGACGACAATTTATTCACATCAATTAAAACAGAGAGTCTGAGCAGCGATCTTCCAAGCAATAGACTTTATTTCTCAGCACAAGAGATAAAGTCGGGAACGTCCGGAACACTCCAAAGAGCCCTTGGGCTTACAGTCTTTTATGTACATTTCAGCCTCATATTTCAAGATCCTCCTCTCCCTTTTACAGCCTGTCCTTGGTTGTTATCTTACCCTACAGCCCTATCTTTCTTTGGCCACCATTATTTTTAGTTGACCCTTTATCTGTTTTCTTTACATTTGGTCGTTCCCTGTTATATCTCTTCGTTTCTTAAACCATGGTGGTTATAACTCTTGCTCTTATCTGAACTTTTCTGTTTGTACAATAATCGTGGTTTTGTAAGCTAAGGCGAATGTGTTTAGAAGAAAAGACATCCCCCTGCTGATTTATGGTCCACTAATGTGTTTAGCAGAAAAGACATTCTCTCTGCTGGTTTATGGTCCACTATTAAGTTGAACCACCGAGCAGTCTTCCTTGTTTTCTTAAGTGACTATTGTCTGCTTTCCTTAATTAGTGATTGCTATATTACTTCTCTAGTTTCTCCACTTTGATCATATCGACTACACTTGATTATATTGGGTCACACGAAGTTACTTTAGGTTATATACCCATTTCACTACTTATCTAAATCTGCTTTATTATTTCACTAAAACCTATGAATCTGAATTCCATACTAAACTCATACAATATCCAGTACAATTTCCCTTACAAGTGAATCTGAATTTCATACTAAACTCATACAATATCCAGTACAATTTCCCTTACACAGGTAGCAGAGTGAAGGCTGTAGGGCTTTGGCTCAACGGACTTAGGGAACGGGCGAGGCAGGGTAGGTTTCGTTCTTAGTTGTTTCCTGTGTTATTTGCAGAAAGGGGAATTATGAGTGTGAGGCCAGTTTGTTGTTCTCGGTGTCGGATGTGGGAGGTCCTGGAGTCTCTTAGCCTCCTGGACGTCCATATCTGCGCCAGGTGCGTCGAGCTGCAGCTCCTAAGGGACCGCGTTGGGGAACTGGAGCTGCAGCTCGATGACCTTCGTCTGGTTCGGGAGAATGAGGAGGTGATAGATAGGAGTTACAGGCAGGTGGTCACACTGGGGCCACGGGAGGCAGACAAGTGGGTCACGGTTAGGAAGGGGAAGGGGAAAGGTCAGGTACTAGAGAGTACCCCAGTGGCTGTGTCCCTTAACAATAAGTACTCCTGTTTGAGTGCTGTTGGGGGGACAGCCTACCTGGGGGAAGCAACAGTGGCCGTGCCTCCGGCGCAGAGTCCGGCCCGGCAGCTCAGAAGGGTCGGGAAAGAAGGAGGAAGGCAGTAGTAATAGGGGACTCTATAGTGAGGGGGTTGGACAGGCGATTCTGTGGACGCAGATGAGAAACTCAGATGGTAGTTTGCCTCCCTGGTGCCAGGATCCTGGATGTTTCTGATCGCGTCCAGGATATCCTGAAGTGGGAGGGAGAAGAGCTAGAGGTCGTGGTACATATTGGTACCAATGACATAGGTAGGAAAAGGGAAGAGGTCCTGAAAGGAGAATATAGGGAGTTGGGAAGGGAGTTGAGAAGAAGGACCGCAAAGGTAGTAATCTCGGGATTGCTGCCTATGCCACGCGACAGTGAGAGTAGGAATGGAATAAGGTGGAGGATAAATGCGTGGCTGAGGGATTGGAGCAGGGGGCAGGGATTCAGGTTTCTGGATCATTGGGACCTTTTTTGGGGCAGGTGTGACCTGTACAATAAGGACGGGTTCCACTTGAATCCCAGGGGGACCAATATCCATAGAACCATAGAAAATTACAGCTCAGAAACAGGCCTTTTGGCCCTTCTTGTCTGTGCCGAACCATTTTATGCCTAGTCCCACTGACCTGCACTTGGACCATATCCCTCCACACCCCTCTCATCCATGAACCCGTCCAAGTTTTTCTTAAATGTTAAAAGTGACCCCGCATTTACCACTTTATCCGGCAGCTCATTCCACACTCCCACCACTCTCTGCGTGAAGAAGCCCCCCCTAATATTCCCTTTAAACTTTTCTCCTTTCAACCTTAACCCATGACCTCTGGTTTTTTTCTCCCCTAGCCTCAGCGGAAAAAGCCTGCTTGCATTCACTCTATCTATACCCATCAAAATCTTATATACCTCTATTAAATCTCCCCTCATTCTTCTACGCTCCAGGGAATAAAGTCCCAACCTAGTCAATCTCTCTCTGTAACTCAGCTTCTCAAGTCCCGGCAACATCCTTGTGAACCTTCTCTGCACTCTTTCAACCTTATTTACATCCTTCCTGTAACTCGGTGACCAAAACTGTACACAATACTCTAAATTCGGCCTCACCAATGCCTTATATAACCATACCATGACACTCCAACTTTTATACTCAATACTCCGATTTATAAAGGCCAATGTACCAAAGGCACTCTTTACAACCCTGTCCACCTGTGACGTCCCTTTTAGGGAATTCTGTACCTGTATTCCCAGATCCCTCTGTTCAACTGCACTCTTCAGAGTCCTACCATTTACCCTGTACGTTCTACTTTGGTTTGTCCTTCCAAAGTGCAATATCTCACACTTGTCTGCATTAAATTCCATTTGCCGTTTTTCAGCCCATTTTTCTAGCTGGTCCAAATGCCTCTGCAAGCTTTGAAAACCTTCCTCACTGTCCACTTTACCTCCAATCTTTGTATCGTCAGCAAATTTGCTGATCCAATTTACCACATTATCATCCAGATCATTGATATAGATGACAAACAACAATGGACCCAACACCGATCCCTGCGGCACACCACTATGCCGCAGGTGTGGCTTTTGCTACCAAATAAACCTGTTGGACTTTAACCTGGTGTTGTTAAACTTCTTACTGTGTTTACCCCAGTCCAACGCCGGCATCTCCACATCATGCACACCACTAGTCACAGGCCTCCACTCAGAGAAGCAATCCTTCACAACCACTCTCTGGCTTCTTCCATTGAGAAGTTTAACAACGCCAGGTTAAAGTCCAACAGGTTTATTTGGTAGCAAAAGCCACACAAGCTTTCGGAGCCCCAAGCCAAGGGGCTTGGGGCTCTGAAAGCTTGTGTGGCTTTTGCTACCAAATAAACCTGTTGGACTTCTTCCATTGAGCCAGTGTCTAATCCAATTTACTACCTCCCCATGTATACCCAGCGACTGAACCTTCCTAACTAACCTCCCATGAGGGACCTTGTCAAGGGCCTTGCTGAAATCCAGGTAGACAACATCCACCGCCTTCCCTTCATCCACTTTCCTGGTAACCTCCTCGAAAAAATCTAATAGATTGGTCAAACATGACCTACCATGCACAAAGCCATGTTGACTCTCCCTAATAAGTCCCTGTCTATCCAAATATTTGTAGATCCTATCCCTTATCACACCTTCCAATAACTTACCCACCACCGACGTCAGACTTACTGCCTATAATTTCCCGGATTTCTTTTGGAACCTTTTTTAAACAACGGAACAACATGAGCCACCCTCCAATCATCCAGCACCTCCCCCGTGAATACCGACATTTTAAATATGTCTGCCAGGGCCCCTGCAAGTTCAACCCTAGCTTCCCTCAAGGTCTGTGGGAATACCCTGTCCGGTCCTGGGGATTTATCCACTCTGATTTGCCTCAAGACAGCAAGCACCTCCTCCCCTTTAATCTGTATAGGTTCCATGACCTCCTGAACTGTTTGCCGTATTTCAGTGGACTCCATGCCCGTTTGCTCAGTAAATACGGATGCAGAAAAACCATTTAGTATCTCCCCCATCACTTTAATTCAATACAACTGTTGAGAAGTCATAAAGCACACATTTAACATGGGAGATCTGTCCCTAATCCTTTGTTTCACCAATTTTACCTTAGATCCTCTAACAGCACCAGAGATATCATTTGATCAGTCGACTGCGGTTTACGTAGAAGGAGAAACAGTCACCATGACTTGCAGGGTGAACCCCGAATATCTGGATAAAATCTACTTTTACAGAGAAAACCAACTCCTGAACTCTAATCAGCTCTTCACAAAGGACAATATTGGAACATTTCTGGCTACCAGTGCAAACCAAGGAGAACGTTACCAATGTAAATATGGAGCCTACACTAAAAGAAGATGGTTCGAATCACATATCAGTAAATCTGTGACAGTCACTACAGTGGGTGAGTAAAGTGGAAAATTGATTGTTAATACATAGAGTCATAGAGGTTTACAGCATGGAAACAGGCCCTTCGGCCCAACTTGTCCATGCCGCCCTTTTTATTAAACCCCGAAACTAATCCCAATTGCCCGCATTTGGCCCATATCCCTCTATACCCATCGTACCCATGTAACTATCTAAATGCTTTTTAAAAGATAAAATTGTACCCGCCTCTACTACTACCTCTGGCAGCTTGTTCCAGACACTCATCACCCTCTGTGTGAAACAATTGCCCCTCTGGACACTTTTGTATCTCTCCCCTCTCACCTTAAAACCTATGCCCTCTAGTTTTAGACTCCCCTACCTTTGGGAAAAGATATTGTCTCTGCCCCTCATTATTTTATAGACCTCTATAAGATCACCCCTCAACCTTCTACGCTCCAGAGTAAAAGGTCCCAGTCTATTCAGCCTCTCCTTATAACTCAATCCATCAAGTCCCGGTAGCATCCGAGTAAATCTTTTCTGCACTCTTTCTCGTTTAATAATATCCTTTCTATAATAGGGTGACCAGAATTGCACACAACATTCCAAGTGTGGCCTTACCAATGACTTGTACAACTTTAACAAGACGTCCCAACTCCTGTATTCAATGTTCTGACCGATGAAACCAAGCATGCCGAATACCTTCTTCACCACTCTGTCCACCTGTGACTCCACTTTCAAGGAGCTATGAACATGTACCCCTAGATCTCTTTGTTCTGTAACTCTCTCCAACACCCTACCATTAACTGGTTCAATCTACCAAAATGCATTACCTCGCATTTATTTAAATTAAACTCCATCTGCCATTCGTCAGCCCACTGGCCCAATTGATCAAGATCCCGTTGCAATCTTAGATAACCTTCTTCACTGTCCACTATGCCACCAAACTTTGTGTCATCTGCAAACTTACTAACCATGCCTCCTAAATTCTCATCCAAATCATTAATTTAAATGGCAAGTAACAGTGGACCCAGCACCGATCCCTGAGGCACACCGCTGGTCACAGGCCTCCAGTTTGAAAAACAAAACTCTACAACTACCCTCTGGCTTCTGTCATCAAGCCAATTTTGTATCCATTTGGCTACCTCACCCTGGATCCCATGAGATGTAACTTATGCAGCAACCTACCATGTGATATCTTGTCAAAGGCCTTGCTATAGTCCATGTAGACAACACCGACTGCACTGCCCTCATCTACCTTCTCGGTTACCCCTTCAGAAAACTCAATCAAATTCGTGAGACATGATTTTCCACTCACCGATCGCGAGCCCCTCCGCCCCCCCCCCGCCCCCGAACCACCCTCCCTCACCGATCACTATGCAGAGTATGCAGAGGGTCCCCCCTCACTGAGCAGCCTACCCCCGGTCTGGCCCTGCCCCCCAGTAGACCCTGCCCTCTCAGGCCCTATTCCCTTGGCATTGCCCCATGCCTAGCAGGCACTGCCAGGGTGGCAGTGCCAGGGTGCCCAGTGGGCATTGCCAGGGGGACAGGCTGGCACTGTGCAAGAAACAACCCCCGTTGCCCCTAACCTCCTGAGAAGGGAAGGGGTGAGGCGGGGGGGGGCGGTGAGATGCTCAATGGCCTCTGGTTCTACTGGCGAGGCCATTATGCGCAGACTATGCTGTTCTGGACTCGCTAATTACATTGAAATTGCCATATCAATAAATGTAAATAATATATTCAGCCATATATCTCGTGCCCATAAGATTGTGAGAGGCGAGAATTCAGGTTCCTCGGTTCTCTTGTGATCTTACCGGCTCGCCGTGTCCATTGGCTGGCAGTAAATTCGCCCCTGAGTCTCCAGCGAAATCTCAACAGAGAAAGATCTTTATGTTTTAACTCATGTGGTATGATATTATTGCACAACTTTCTTCCTGATTCCAAAATTTATTCCTTATATTTTTGAACTCTCGCCATTTAAATCTCCTCTTGAAACCTCGCCATCTGAAAAATCCTGCTGTTTTATCAAAATTCTCATCCAGTAACATTTTTGTCTGAAACCTGAATCCTCACAGTTAGTGTAGAGATACACTCTTTTTACATTAATCTGAGGCACAGGTCCATTTGGAAAAATTGAATTTCCTTTTATTTCACTGATATTCCAGAGACCAATTTCTGCATCATTGTCTGATTTTGTTATTAGAATCATGCCTCGTGTACTTTTAGATGTGTTTCCATACTGATTTTGTTAACTCTCAGTTCCAGATGGAACTAACCTCTCCCTGGATTGTATAATCATGATTCTAATTACCAACCTGCTAGTAGATACAGGCGGCACAGTAGCACAGTGGTTAGCACTGCTGCCTCACAGCGCCAGGGACCCGGGTTCAATTCCGGCCTTGGGTCACTGTCTGTGTGGAGTTTGCACGTTCTCCCTGTGTCTGTGTGGGTTTCCTCCGGGTGCTTCGGTTTTTTCCCACAGTCCAAAGATGAGTGGGTTAGGTTGATTGGCCATGCTAAATTGACCCTAGTGTCAGGGAGATTAGCCAGGTAAATATGTGGGGTTATGGGAATAGGACCTGGGTGGGATTGTGGTCGGTGCAGACTCGATGGGCTGAATGACTTCCTTCTGCACTGTAGGGATTCTATGAGACATGAAAACCCTCATTCAATTCCTCGTTCATGCTTCAATTTTTTAAAACAGTTCCACTAACAGTGCCAGAGATATCACTGGATCAATCGATTGGGGTGTATCTAAAAGGAGCGACCATCAAAATGACCTGCAACGTGAACAGACAATACAGTGGTACAATCTATTTTTACAGAAATAATCAACTGCTGAATTCTCATCAACTCTTTACAAAGGGGAACACTGCAACATTCAGGGTTACTAGTACAAGCCAAGGCGGACGCTACCAATGCAAATATAAAACTGTTGTAAATAAAAGGAAGTTCAGGTCCCAGCTCAGCAAGCCTGTGACAATCACTATAGCAGGTGAGAAACCAAATACAGAAATGTCCAGACAAACATAGAACATAGAACATAGAACATTACAGCGCAGAACAGGCCCTTCGGCCCACGATGTTGCACCGACCAGTTAAAAAAAAAAACTGTGACCCTCCAACCTAAACCAATTTCTTTTCGTCCATGAACCTATCTACGGATCTCTTAAACGCCCCCAAACTAGGCGCATTTACTACTGATGCTGGCAGGGCATTCCAATCCCTCACCACCCTCTGGGTAAAGAACCTACCCCTGACATCGGTTCTATAACTACCCCCCCTCAATTTAAAGCCATGCCCCCTCGTGCTGGATTTCTCCATCAGAGGAAAAAGGCTATCACTATCCACCCTATCTAAACCTCTAATCATCTTATATGTTTCAATAAGATCCCCTCTTAGCCGCCGCCTTTCCAGCGAAAACAATCCCAAATCCCTCAGCCTCTCCTCATAGGATCTCCCCTCCATACCAGGCAACATCCTGGTAAACCTCCTCTGCACCCTCTCCAAAGCCTCCACATCCTTCCTGTAATGTGGGGACCAGAACTGCACACAGTACTCCAAGTGCGGACGCACCAGAGTTGTGTACAGTTGCAACATAACGCTACGACTCCTAAATTCAATCCCCCTACCAATAAACGCCAAGACACCATATGCCTTCTTAACAACCTTATCTACTTGATTCCCAACTTTCCAGACAACACTCTGGAAATTTAAAAAAATACGCCTTTACTGTAATGTGTGTGTGTATTTATAGGTATAATTGCATGAAGACATCTTTACTTCTATACACAAATTCTCTTGCAATAAAGGCCAACATGCTATTTATCTTCTTAACTGTTTGCTGTGTCTGCATTTAATGTTAAGTTTTAAAGTGTATTTTATTAATGTCACAAGTAGGCTTACATTAACATTGCAATGAAGTGACTGTGAAACTTTGTTAAAATTCATGTATTTTTTTCAATCACTAGACTGGAAGCAATGAATGAATTTCAGTTGTAATGGTTGGGATTATTGATCTTCTGGTTCCATTTGAATTACAGGTCTCCCGAAACCATATATATCAATGGATTCTAGTCTCGCTTCAATAAGGGGAAAAGTCACCTTTAATTGTACAAGCCCCAAGTACCTTCCTGGATTGACATTTTATCTACACAAACTTGGAGATTCAAATTATTTGGAAGCCCAGGCTGCTGCTGCCCAATACAAAACAGTGACGTTCACCATTGTCAAGATAAATCATACCAATGAAGGAAACTATACCTGCTTGTATAAGGTAGATGGGAAGAGAAGGCGGCTAATGTCAGCACTGAGCAACCTTGTGTATTTCACTGTGAAAGGTGAGTGAAATTCAGTCACTGCATTTCCTAGAATTGCACTTTTGGAAGATCGGAGCAGGAATAGTTTGTTAGATAGATAGAAGATAGAAACCCTACAGTGCAGAAAGAGGCCATTCGGCCCATCGACTCTGCACCGACCACAATCCCACCCAGGCCCTACCCCCATATCCCTACATATTTACCCACTAATCCCTCTAACCTACACATCTCAGGACACTAAGTGGCAATTTTAGCATGGCCAATTAACCTAACCCGCACATCTTTGGACTGTGGGAGGAAACCGGAGCACCCGGAGGAAACCCACGCAGACACGAGGAGAATGTGCAAACTCCATGATGCGCTATCAATAAGGCGAAAGACTACCGGTGTGCCAATACAAGTGTAGGCTTTTATTCACAACAGAATCAGGAGCAGATCCCAACAAATAACCGACCTGGACTGAACAAGGGGGAGGAGACAGCCACCTTTATACTAGGTGCCAAGGGGAGGAACCAAACTGGAAGGGGATGTGTCCAGGTATGACAAACACACATAACGGTGGTCCATATAGGACAAAGGCACAACTGAGGTCCACCACATTCACCCCTTCCTTTAAAAAAAACAACACGTGGGTGAAGCGGAAACAATATTACAAGTCCAGACGAACCGGTGGCTTGATCCGCCGTCGCGATCGTCGTAGTGCAGGTCGCAGAGTCGTCCGAGCAGGGAGCGATGTCGGCCCAGGCTCCGCACAGTGAGCGTCGAGAGAAGGCGCCAGATGGTGTGAAGCGGACCGATCTGTCGTCCCGTCCAGTCGTCGGGTACTGCGTGGCGACGGCTCCGGCGACTCAAGTGAGCTGTACACAGGGGCGAGAGGAGCGAGCAGTGGCCCTGGTGGCGTATGGGGAACAGTGGGAACCGGAGCTGGGGGGTGGGGGGCTGCAACAGGCTCTGGGCGCACTACATTGGGGACAGGGACTGAGGGAGGAAGGGGCGCAGCAATCTCCAAGTGGACAACACCAGGGACCGTGGGGCGGAAGGACGTGGTGACCTCAGGGGCACCCGCGGGTGCCAAGTCACAGACAGAAACCGTGTCCTCCCGCCCATCAGGGTACGCTACGTAAGCGTATTGAGGATTAGCGTGGAGCAATTGGACCTCCTCGACCAAGGGATCTGCCTTATGGGTCCGGACATGCTTATGAAGCAGGACGGGCCCCGGGGACATCAGCCAATCCGGGAGCGAAGTACCCGAGGAGGACTTCCTTGGAAACAAAAACATCCGCTCGTGAGGGGTCGTATTGGTCGCTGTGCACAAGAGTGACCTAATGGAATGTAATGCGTCCGGAAGGACGTCTTGCCAACGGCTGACTGGAAGGCCCCTAGACCGCAGCGTTAAAAGAACGGCCTTCCAGACGGTTGCGATCTCCAGCTCTACTTGACCATTTCCCCTGGGGTTATAGCTAGTGGTGCGGCTGGAGGCAATGCCTTTGGCGAGCAGGTACTGCCTCAGCTCGTCACTCATGAAAGAGGACCCACGATCGCTATGGACATAGGCTGGGAAGCCGAACAGGGTGAAGAGCGAGGTCAGGGTCCGAATCACTGTAGCCGTGGTCATGCCCGAGCAGGGGAAGGCAAAAGGGAAACATGAGTATTCATCAATGATATTCAGGAAATAAACATTGCGGTTAGAGGAGGGGAGGGGGCCTTTAAAGTCAATGCTAAGGCGCTCAAATGCGCGAGTGGCCTTTACAAGGTGCGCCCTACCTGGCCGGTAGAACTGCGGTTTGCACTCAGCGCAGACCCTGCATTGCCTGGTAATCGTCCAGACTTCCTCGAGGGAGAAGGGCAGGTTACGGGACTTGACAAAGTGGAAAAATCTGGTGACACCCGGATGACAGAGGTCGTTATGGAGGGACTGTAGCTGGTCTAGTTGGGCGCTGGCACATGATCCACGGGACAGGGCATCTGGGGGCTCATTGAGCTTCCCGGGCCGGTACATGATGTCATATCTGTAGGTGGAGAGCTCAATCCTCCACCGCAAGATCTTGTCATTCTTAATCTTGCCCTTTTGCCTGGTGTTAAACAGGAAGGCAACAGACCGCTGGTCCGTAATTAAGGTGAATCGTTGGCCCGCGAGATAATGGCGCCAGTGCCGGACGGCTTCCACGATGGCCTGGGCCTCCTTCTCGACCGAGGAGTGTCGAATCTCAGGGCCTTGTAAGGTCCGGGAAAAGAAGGCCGCCGGACGGCCCCTCTGGTTAAGGGTGGCGGCTAGGGCAAAGTCAGACGCATCACTTTCCATTTGGAATGGGATGGATTCGTCCGCAGCGTGCATCGCGGCCTTCGTGATGTCTGCTTTGATGTCATCGAAGGCCCGACGGGCCTCCTCCGCCAGGGGAAAAGAGGTCGATTTTAGGAGCGGACGGGCTTTATCCGCGTAACGGGGAACCCACTGGGCATAGTAGGAGAAGAAGCCCAGGCATCTCCTCAGTGCTTTGAGGGTAGTAGGAAGGGGAAGCTGCATAAGGGGACGCATACGGGCTGGGTCGGGGCCAAGGACACCATTTTCTATCACATACCCAAGGATGGCGAGGCGGCGTGTCCGGAAAACACACTTCGCCTCATTATATGTGAGGTTCAGGAGAGTGGCTGTACGGAGGAATTTTTGTAGGTTGGCATCATGATCCTGCAGGTCATGGCCGCAGATGGTGACGTTATCCAGATACGGGAAAGTGGCCCGTAGCCCGTGCTGGTCTACCATTTGATCCATGGCCTGCTGGAAAACTGAGCCTCATTGGTGACACCAAAGGGGACTCGGAGGAACTGATAGAGGCGGCCATCCGCCTCAAAGGCAGTATATGGGCGATCCTCCGAGCGGATAGGGAGCTGGTGGTAAGCCGATTTCAAATCGATCATCGAGAAAACCCTATAGTGCGCGATGCGGGGAAGAGGATACGCATCTCGTTGGGGGTATACCTGTTTATGGTCTGGCTGTAGTCAATCACCATGCTGTGTTTCTCCCCCGATTTAACTACGACCACTTGCGCCCTCCAGGGGCTGGTGCTGGCCTGGATAATCCCTTCCCGGAGCAGACGTTGTACCTCAGACCGAATGAAGGCCCGGTCATCCGCACTATAGCGCCTACTCTTGGTGGCTATAGGCCTACAATCCGGGGTGAGGTTATCAAATAAGGGGGGGGGTGATCTTGAGGGTCGAGAGACTGCAGGTGGTGCGCGAGGGGTGCTGCCGTGACGGCGCCTTGCAGACGGAGAGCGGGGGATAAGGGCCATCGTACTGCAGGGTGACGCTTCTATGATGGCTGAGGAAATCTAACCCCAGCAGTACAGCTGCGCAGAGTCGCGGCAGCACGAGGAGCCGACAACGCTCGTAGACTGTGCCCTGTACCGTCAGCGTCGCCAAGCAGCACCTGAGGACCTCCACTGAGTGGGAATTCGAGGCCATGGAGATGGTCTGGCTCCAGGGTCGCACGGGAAGGGCATATTGACGCACTGTGCGAGGGTGTATAAAACTTTCAGTGCTCCCACAGTCGAACAGGCAGTTTTCTGCATGACCATTTACCTTGATCTCCATTATTGACTTGGAGAGTTGATGAGGCTGCGACTGGTCCAGGCAAATCGATGCCACCGTCGAATCCAGGAAGAATCCGTTTTCGTCCCCGTCTGATGACGTCACGGATAAAGCTTCCTGCTCAGCGTGTCTTGATGCCAGTCTCAAAGATGGCGATTCCCGTGCTTCTGGTGACCACATCAAAGATGGCGATTCCCGCACTTCCGGTGACCGCATTAAAGATGGCGATTCGCGCGCAGCCGCCGCCTGCCTTAAAGATGGCTGCGCCCGCGGAGCACACATGGCTCCACGAGGCTTCGGAAGCGGCTTTGCCCGGCAGACTTTAGCGAAGTGGCCTAGCTTACCGCATCCGGAGCAAATTGCGTCCTTCGCCGGGCAGCGACGCCGAGGGTGCTTGAGTAGGCCGCAAAAGTAACATTTGGGCCCCGCCGGAACAGCCGTCGCGGTGGAGCCGTCGATAGAACGGGATGCAGGGTAAGACCCGAGATTGTGAGAGGCCGCTTCTAACGTTTCAGCCATCGTGGCTGTTCTTCGGAGATCCAGGTCATCTTGTTCCAGCAGACGCTGCCGGATGTATGTAGACTCAATGCCCGCAACGTAGGCGTCGCGGATCAGGTCCTCCGTGTTCTGAGCTGCTGTAACAGCCTTACAGTCACAAGCTCGAGCTAGGACCCGCCGGGCGCACAGAAATTGGGCGCACAATTCTCCTGGCTGCTGCTTGCGGGTAGTTAGGAGATGTCTGGCATAAACCACCTTAGGGCTCTTTCGGAACTGCCCTTTTAGGAGTTCGATAGCGTCCACGTATGTAGCAGCGTCCCGGAAGATTCCATAGACAGCTTCGCTTACCCGGGCGCGGAGCACGTGGAGTTTAGCGTCGTCGGTGTCGATGGCCGTAGCGGTGTCGACGAATGCTTCGAAGCAGTCCAGCCAATGATTGAATTTAGCAGAGGCTCCAACCTCTTGAGGGTCTAATGCTAACCTGTTGGGTTTTAGAAACTGCTCCATGCTGGTCAACTGTTGTGAATAAAATCGATGCGCTATCAATAAGGCGAAAGACTACCGGTGTGCCAATACAAGTGTAGGCTTTTATTCACAACAGAATCAGGAGCAGATCCCAACAAATAACCGACCTGGACTGAACAAGGAGGAGGAGACAGCCTCCTTTATACTAGGTGCCGAGGGGAGGAACCAAACTGGAAGGGGGTATGTCCAGGTATGACAAACACACATAACGGTGGTCCATATAGGACAAAGGCACAACTGAGGTCCACCACACTCCACACAGACAGTGACCCAAGCTGGGAATCGAACCCAGGTCCCTGGAGCTGTGAAGCAGCAGTGATAACCACTGTGCTACCGTGCCGCCGTGTTCTATCTCAAGCTGTGTTACCATTCGTAGATTGGAGAAGTTGGGAGTGTTTTCCTTGGAGAAGGGAAGGTTGAGAGCAGATTTGATAGAGGTATTCAAAATGAGGAGTGGACAGAATACATGGAAGAAGCTGTTTCCAATGATAGAATGATTGAGAAACAGAGAGCACAAATGTTTGGGAATTGATAAAAGAAACACCGACAATTGAGACACTCAAGATAGAATTGGATTATTATCTGCCTAAGATGAATGTGCAAGGTTCTGGGCAGAAGGTGGGCAGTGGCTCCAGGTGAATTGCTCCTTCTTTATTGCAGTAATTGTGTGAGAGGTGGTGGCATATTGTTATTAATACTGGACTCGCCTCGAGGTCCTGTTCTGGGAACCTGTGTTTGAACCCAGCAGGTGGTGAAATTTTAATTCAATAAAAATCTAGAATTAAAAGTCTAATGACTAACGTCAGTTCTTGTAATGCCATTTAGGGAAGGAAATTTGCCATCCTTACCTAGCCTAAGGTAACTCCAGAACCACAGAAAGTGGTTGACTCTTAACTGCCCTCTGAAATGGCCCAGCAAGCTGCTCAGCTCAAGAATAATTAAGGATGGGCTGGCCTGGCCAGTGATGCCCACATCCTGTGAATTAATTTGAGAAAAATAGGACTGTTTGATTCAGAAAAATTACATTGAGATTAATCATTACAGTTTGTTCCATTTGGTCCACCAAGGTCACTGATAAGTGGTCACCTATTTTTACTTGTAAAGGGCCCCTCATCAACATATCCTTATAGAACATAGAACAGTACAGCACAGAACAGGCCCTTCGGCCCACGATGTTGTGCCGAGCTTTATCTGAAACCAAGATCAAGCTATCCCACTCCCTATCATCCTGGTGTGCTCCATGTGCCTATCCAATAACCGCTTAAATGTTTCTAAAGTGTCTGACTCCACTATCACTGCAGGCAGTCCATTCCACACCCCAACCACTCTCTGCGTAAAGAACCTACCTCTGATATCCGTCCTGTATCTCCCACCACGAACCCTATAGTTATGCCCCCTTGTAATAGCTCCATCCACCCGAGGAAATAGTCTTTGAACGTTCACTCTATCTATCCCCTTCATCATTTTATACACCTCTATTAAGTCTCCCCTCAGCCTCCTCCGCTCCAGAGAGAATAGCCCTAGCTCCCTCAACCTTTCCTCATATGACCTACCCTCCAAACCAGGCAGCATCCTGGTAAATCTCCTCTGCACTCCTTCCAGCGCTTCCACATCCTTCCTATAGTGAGGTGACCAGAACTGCACACAATATTCCAAATGTGGTCTCACCAAGGTCCTGTACAGTTGCAGCATAACCCCACGGCTCTTAAACTCCAACCCCCTGTTAATAAAAGCTAACACACTACAGGCCTTCTTCACAGCTCTATCCACTTGAGTGGCAACCTTTAGAGATCTGTGGATATGGACCCCAAGATCTCTCTGTTCCTCCACAGTCTTCAGAACCCTACCTTTGACCCTGTAATCCACATTTAAATTTGTCCTACCAAAATGAATCACCTCACATTTATCAGGGTTAAACTCCATTTGCCATTTTTCAGCCCAGCTTTGCATCCTATCTATGTCTCTTTGCAGCCTACAACAGCCCTCCACCTCATCCACTACTCCACCAATCTTGGTGTCATCAGCAAATTTACTGATCCACCCTTCAGCCCCCTCCTTTAAGTCATTAATAAAAATCACAAAGAGCAGAGGACCAAGCACTGATCCCTGCGGCACACCGCTAGCAACCTGCCTCCAATCCGAAAATTTTCCATCGACCACCACCCTCTGTCTTCGGTCAGACAGCCAGTTGCCTATCCAATCGGCCAACTTTCCCTCTATCCCACACCTCCTCACTTTCATCATAAGCCGACCATGGGGGACCTTATCAAACGCCTTACTAAAATCCATGTATATGACATCAACTGCCCTACCTTCATCAACACACTTAGTTACCTCCTCAAAAAATTCTATCAAATTTGTGAGGCACGACTTGCCCTTCACGAATCCGTGCTGACTATCTCGGATTAATCCGCATCTTTCTAAATGGTCGTAAATCCCATCCCTAAGGACCCTTTCCATCAATTTACCAACCACCGAAGTAAGACTAACCGGTCTATAATTACCAGGGTCATTTCTATTCCCTTTCTTAAACAGAGGAACAACATTCGCCATTCTCCAGTCCTCTGGCACCATCCCCGTGGACAGCGAGGACCCAAAGATCAACGCCAAAGGCTCTGCAATCTCATCCCTTGCCTCCCAAAGAATCCTAGGATACATTTCATCAGGCCCAGGGGACTTATCGACCTTCAGTTTATTCAAAACTGCCAAGACATCCTCCCTCCGAACATCTATTTCCTCCAGCCTATTAGCCTGTAACACCTTCTCTTCCTCAAAAACATGGCCCCTCTCCTTGGTGAACACTGAAGAAAAGTATTCATTCATCACCTCGCCTATCTCTACTGACTCCATACACAAGTTCCCACTACTGTCCTTGACCGGCCCTAACCTCACCCTGGTCATTCTTTTATTCCTCACATAAGAGTAAAAAGCCTTGGGGTTTTCCTTGATCCGACGCGCCAAGGACTTCTCATGTCCCCTCCTAGCTCTCCTAAGCCCCTTTTTCAGCTCATTCCTTGCTAACTTGTAACCCTCAATCGAGCCATCTGAACCTTGTTTCCTCATCCCGACATAAGCTTCCCTCTTCCTTTTCACAAGACATTCCACCTCTTTTGTGAACCATGGTTCCCTCACTCGGCCATTTCCTCCCTGCCTGACAGGAACATACCTATCAAGGACATCCAGTATTTGTTCCTTGAAAAAATTCCACTTTTCATTAGTTCCTTTCTCTGACAGTTTCTGTTCCCAACTTATGCCCCCTAATTCTTGCCTAATCGCATCATAATTACCCCTCCCCCAATTGTAAACCTTGCCCTGCCGTACGGCCCTATCCCTCTCCATTGCAATAACAAAAGACACCGAATTGTGGTCACTATCTCCAAATTGCTCTCCCACAACCAAATCTAACACTTGGCCCGGTTCATTTCCCAGTACCAAATCCAATGTGGCCTCACCTCTAGTCGGCCCATCCACATATTGTGTCGGGAAACCCTCCCGCACACACTGCACAAAAACTGCCCCATCCAAACTATTTGACCTACAAAGGTTCCAATCAATATTTGGAAAGTTAAAGTCCCCCATGACAACTACCCTGTGACCCCCACACATATCCATAATCTGCTTAGCAATTTCTTCCTCCACATCTCTATTACTATTTGGGGGCCTATAGTAAACTCCTAGCAACGTGACCGCTCCTTTCCTATTTCTAACTTCAGCCCATATTACCTCAGTGTGCAGATCCCCCACGAAGTGCCTTTCCGCAGCCGTTAAACTATCCTTGATTAACAATGCCACTCCTCCACCTCTTTTACCAGCTTCCCTACACTTAGTGAAACATCTATACCCCGGAACGTCCAACAACCATTCCTGTCCTTGTTCTACCCACGTCTCCGTAATGGCCACAACATCGTAGTCCCAAGTACCAATCCACGCCCCAAGTTCATCTACCTTGTTCCGGATGCTCCTTGCATTGAAGTAGACACACTTCAACCCACCTTCCTGTCTACCAGTACCCACCCTTGACCCTGATACCTTCCCCAATACCTCACCACCCTCACTGACTTCTGGACTACAACTCCCTTTCCCACTCCCCTGACAAATTAGTTTAAACCCCCCTGAAGAGCCGTAACAAATTTCCCTCCGAGGATATTGGTGCCCCGCTGGTTCAGGTGCACCCCGTCCTGTTTGTACAGGTCCCACCTTCCCCAGAACGTGTTCCAATTATCCACGTATCTGAAACCCTCCCTCCTACACCATCCCTGCAACCACATATTTAACTGCACTCTCTCCCTGTTCCTCAACTCGCTATCACGTGGTACCGGCAACGTACCAGAGATGACCACATGTTTCGTCTTGGCTCTCAGCTTCCAGCCCAGCTCCAGAAATTCCTGCTTTAAATCCCCGTCCCTTCTCTTACCTATGTCATTGGTACCAATGTGCACCACGACTTGTGACTGTTTCCCCTCCCCCTTCAGAATCTGGAAAACACGGTCTGAGACATCACGGACCTTGGCATCCGGTAGGCAACATACCATCCGTGAGTCTCTTTTGCTGCCACAGAACCTCCTATCTATCCCTCTAACTAACGAGTCCCCAATAACTATCGCCCTCCCGCTCTCCCCCTTTCCCTCCCGAGCCAGAGACGGACACAGTGCTGGAGATCCTCTCACTGCGGCTCCCCACTGGTATGTCATCCCCCTCAACCGTATCCAAAGCGGAATACTTGTTGCTAAGGGGAACGACCACCGGGGATCCCTGCACGGACTGCTTCCTCCCAGCCCCTCTCACCGTCACCCATCTGTTTTCAATCCTCGGAGTAACTGTATTCCTAAAGCTTGTGTCTATGGCCATCTCTGCGTCCCTGATGATCCTAAGTTCATCCAACTCCAGCTCCAGTTCCCTAACACGGTTTTGGAGGAGCTGCAGATGGGTGCACTTCCCACAGGTGTAATCAGTAGGGACACTGTCGTCGTCCCTCACCTCAAACATAGTGCAAGAGGAACATAGCACTGCCTGCACACCCATCCCCTCTAGATACCTTGCCAGTACCAGGTAGAAAGTGCAAAAATGAATTCAAACTCACCCCTACTCGCCCTTTCTGCCTAAGCCCTGTGAGCCAAAGTCTTATAGCTCACACTCTGCTTCCCACACACTACACTGCCTGCTCCCGACGCTGCCCGCTGTATACTGCAGCCTACCTTTTATACTTCACGCGCTTTAAAAACCCTTCCCAGACTCCTTTGCTGCCCACTTCTAGTTTTCACTTTAAACTTGAAAAACTGCTGTTAAAGTAAAGGCCAAAAAAAATACACACACTAGCTGACTAATTAAATAAATAAACAATTCAATTAATCCAATTAATCTCTTACCAGCACTGCTGCTTTTCAATCACCCCTCTCAGCTTGCTCCAGTGGATCAATGAGGGGGAACCTCCCAGGTAACTGACTTTTAAAGTTAAAATAAAAACCCTTCCCAGACTCCTTTGCTGCCCACTTCTAGTTTTCAGTTTAAACTTGAAAAACTGCTGTTAAAGTAAAGGCCAAAAAAAATACACACACTAGCTGACTAATTAAATAAATAAACAATTCAATTAATCCAATTAATCTCTTACCAGCACTGCTGCTTTTCAATCACCCCTCTCAGCTTGCTCCAGTGGATCAATGAGGGGGAACCTCCCAGGTAACTGACTTTTAAAGTTAAAATAAAAACCCTTCTATTTCTTTTCTCCCAGTGTTCATTTTTTATTTGTTCTTGGGAGATGATCATTATTGACAAGGCAGCATCTGTTTGGGAAGGCAGTGGGGAACTGGCTTTATGAATCAGTGCAATCCATGCAGTATAATTACAGTCAAATTGCTGTTACGGAGGGTGCTCCAGGAATTTGATACAGGGATAATTATGTGGATTTTAAAAGGATGTTTTGGTAAGTTTAGATTTGATTTAAGTTAGTTACTCATGGAGTATTACTGGAACTTAAATTGCCTTTTTAAACTGTTCGATATCAACAGACATATAATGTTCAGTCAAAGATACAAAGACTGAATGAGAAAAAACATCACGTTTATTGATTATAGGCCAATTTTAAACAGTAATTCAATCAAAAATGTATCAATCGACTACAGACTAATTAATCAACTACAGAGCAATTAATCTACTTACTCAACAAACTAAATTTTATCAACTAACAAATAGAGAAGGAATATAGGTAAACTCTACCAATTTCAGACTAAATAGGTAATCAGTCCAAGAGACGCAGACTAACCTTAACTCCTCACACCAACAGAGAAACTGTCACTGCCTCAGAGAAGCAACACACTTTCTTCCTGAGGTTTCTATTGACAGGGAACTATTATTGTTCCAGTATTAACCACACTCAGACTCCACATTGACAGGAGAATGCTCAGCTGCCCCCTCAGGTTTATTGGAAAACAACCTTCACAATGCTAGGCCGACACTCAACCACCCCTGATAAATCTAAACTGTTGTTCCACACTACCAGGGCATGAGCCAGGCAGCGTGCCTTAATCATTATCGCCCAGTGGCTCTGACATCCATTATTATGAAGTGCTTCAAAAGGCTAGTCACGGAATGAATCAATTCTGGCCTCCCAGATTGCCTGGACCCTCTACAGTTTGCCTATTGCTGCAACAGGCCCACAGCAGATGTCATCTCCTTGGCCCTACACTCAACCCTAGAACACGTAGATAACAAAGACACCTATGACAAACTCCTATTTATTGACTACAGCTCAGTCTTCAACAACATTATTCCTACAAAATTCATCTCCAAACTCTGTGGCCTGGGCCTCGGTTCCTCCCTCTGTGACTAGATCCAAGACTTCCTAACCTACAGACCACAATCAGTAAGGATAGGCAACAACATCTCCTCCACGATCATCCTCAACACTGGTGCCCACAAGGCTGTGTTGTCAGCCCTCTACTATACTTCTCATACCCCTGTGACTGTGTGGCCAAATTCCCCTCCAACTCGATTTTCAAGTTTGCTGATGACACCACCGTATTGGTTGGACCTCAAACAATGATGAGGCAGAGCACAGGAATGAGATAGAGAATCTGGTGAACTGGTGCGATGACAATAATCTCTCCCTCAATGTCAATAAAATGAAGGATAGTCATCAACTTCAGGGCAAGAGTGAAGGACTGTCTATATCAATGGTGATGAAGTGGAAATGGTCGAGAGCTTCAAGCTTCTAGGTGTCCAGATCATCAACAACCTGTCCTGGTCCCCCCCATGCCAATGCTATAATTAAGAAAGCCCACCAACGCCTCTACTTTCTCAGGAGGATAAAAAAGTTGTGAACAAAGCCCATCATGCAAACCAGCCTCCCATCCATCCGGGAGATTACATCTCCCGCTGCCTTGGAAAAGCAGCCAGCACAATCAAGGTTCCCACGCACCATGGACATTCTCTCTTTCACCTCCTTCTTCCATCAGGAAAAAGATACTAAAGTCTGAGGTCACGTACCAACTGACTCAAGAACAGCTTCTTCTCTGCTGCCAACAGACTTTTGAATGGATCTACCTTATGTTAAGTTGATCCTTCTCTACACCCAAGCTATGACTGTAACAGCACATTCTCAACCCTCTCCTTTCCTTCTCTATGAATGGTATGCTTTGTCTGTATAGCGCATAAGAAATAATACTTTTCACTGTATATTAATACATGTGACAATAATAAATCAAATCAAGCCAATAATTGTTTTTCTTTCTTAGCAAGAGTGTTAGGAGTCCACCTTAGCTAATTTTGGTCAATAATTTGTCATTAATTGTAATGGTTAATTTCCATTGATTCCAACTAATTGTGTAAATTACATTAAACCTAAAACAATGCCTTGCTCTAAGCTGTGACTCTTATCTTTACAGGAATCCCATTCATTGAGATCTGAAATCTGATAGTCAAGGACAGTGTGTGCCTCAGATATGGTGGGGAAGAGGGTCTCGAGAGCTTTTGTCAGCTCTTTTAACTTTCTCAAAGACGTGGAAAGATGCAGAAATAACATAAACCGATGTCTAATTAATTACTGATCATTAATTACTTATCTCTCAATTATCAGAATAAATTAGGTGCTTCCTTCTAATGAAATCAACTGTTGCTAGTTGGTGACGACTTTGTCAGTCTATATTAGGTTAGTTGGTAACAAAGTATGTGACCTTAATTTTCTATTGCAGTGTTCTCAATCCTAAACAGGTGGTTTCATTTTTTGCTCAATATGGAATCACAGAATTATAGAGTGCAAAAAGAGCCCTTTGGCCCATTGAATCTGTGCCAACATGTGAAAACCACCTAATCTACCTACCTAATCCCATTTAACAGCACTTGGCCCCGAGACTTGCATGTTATGGTGTGCCAAGTGCTCATCCAGATACTTTTTAAACGATGTGAGGTAACTTGCCTCTACCACCCTCCCAGGCAGCACATTCCAGACCATCATCACCACGTGGGTAATAAGGTTTTTCCTCAAATCCCCCCTAAACCTCACCTTGAACCTATGTCCCTTCATGACTGACCCTTCAAGTAAGGGGAACAGTTGCTCCTTATCCACCCTGTCCATGCCCTTCATAATCTTGTACATTTCGATCAGGTCGCCCCTCAGCCTTTTCTGCTCCAACGAAAACAACCCAAGCTTATCCAACCTTTCTTCATAAATTAAATGTTCCATTCCAGGCTGCATTCTGGTGAATCTCCTTTGCACCCCATCCAGTACAATCACATCCTTCTGATAATGTGGCGACCAGAACTGCACATAGTATTCTAGCTGCGGCCTCACCAAAGTTCTATAAAACTCCAACATGACTTCCAAGCTTTTGTAATCTCTGGCTCGATTGATAAAGGCAACTGTCCCATATATCTTTTTCACCACCCTACTAACATGTTGTTCTGCCTTCAGAGATCTGCGGACAAACACACCAGGGTCCCTTTGTTCCACAGAACTTCTTAGTGTCCTGCCATTCATTGAGTACTTTCTTGTCAAATTACTCCTTCCAAAGTGTATCATCTCACACTTTTCAGGGTTAAATTCTATCTGCCACTTATCTGCCCATTTGACCATTCCGTTTATATCTTCTTATAGCCCAGGACACTCAACCTCACTGTTAACCACCACTTCTTAAATGTCATGAGGGTCTCTGCCTGCACCACCCTTTCAGGCAGAGTTCCAGATTCCCATCACCCTCTGGGTGAAAAGGCTTTTCTTCACATCCCCTCTAAAACTTCTGTCTCTTAGTCATTGATCCTTCTAACATAGAAACATAGAAAAACTACAGCACAAAACAGGCCCTTCGGCCCCACAAGTTGTGCCGAACATATCCCTACCTTTTAGGCCTACCTATAACCCTCCATCCTATTAAGTCCCATGTACTCATCCAGGAGTCTCTTAAAAGACCCTATTGAGTTTGCCTCCACCACCACTGACGGCAGCCGATTCCACTCGCCCACCACCCTCTGTGTGAAAAACTTCCCCCTAACATTTCCCCTGTACCTACCCCCCAGCACCTTAAACCTGTGTCCTCTCGCAGCAGACATTTCCACCCTGGGAAAAAGCCTCTGAGAGTCCACCCGATCTCTGCCTCTCAACATCTTATATACCTGTATTAGGTCTCCTCTCATCCCACGTCTCTCCAAGGAGAAAAGACCGAGCTCCCTCAGCCTATCCTCATAAGGCATGCCACTCAATCCAGGCAACATCCTTGTAAATCTCCTCTGCACCCTTTCAATCTTTTCCACATCTTCCTGTAATGAGGCGACCAGAACTGAGCACAGTACTCCAAGTGGGGTCTGACGAGGGTCTTATATAGCTGCATCATTATCCCCGGACTCCTAAACTCAATCCCTTGATTGGTAAAGGCCAGCACACCATACGCCTTCTTAACCACCTCCTCCACCTGCGGGGCTGATTTTAGAGTCCTATGGACCCGGACCCCAAGGTCCTTCTGATCCTCTACCGTACTAAGAGTCTTTCCCTTTATATTGTACTCCTTCTACCAAAGGGAAAAGTTTCTTCCTGTCTAACCTATGCCCCTCATAATTTTATACATCTCAATCATGTTCCCCCTCAGTCTCCTCTGCTCCAAGGAAAACAACCGCAGTCCATCCATAACTAAAATCTCTTCATAACTAAAATGTTCCAACCCAGACAACATCCTCGTAAATCCTCTCTGCACCCTTTCCAGTTTTGTCACATCCCTCCTATAATGTGGATTGCAGAACTGCACACAGTGCTCTAGCTGTGGCCGAACCAACATTTTACATAGTTCTTCTCTATAACCTCTCTGCTCTTAAACTCCATGCCTCGACTAATAAAGGCAAGTACACCATAGGCCTCCTTAACCACTTTATCCACCTGTCCTGCTCTCTTTTGCCTTTATACAGCCCAAAAATAGTAGTTAAGGGTCAATGCTTAGTTAATAATGTGAAATGACAACCATATAACTAATGAAGAAACTTCCATATGTCAAACATTATGCTCAATGCTTCTCCTTCTCGCTGAGCGTAGCTAGATTCAGCACTATTTAGAGGACGCAAAGCAAAACCTATTGGTCATTCTTCTCCTGAAGGTATAATATGAGAACCGACTTACTCCATAAGGTCAGGCATTTCATGCCGGCATGGACAGTAGCTTCAGATTAAAATGAACCAACACTTCAGACTAAAAAAAAAGAGAGAGAAACATAAAAACATAGAAAATAGAAGCAGGAATAGGCCATTCAGCCCTTCGAGCCTGTTCCACCATTCATTATGATCAGTGTCTGGTGGGGTACCGCAGGGATCTGTGCCAGAATCCTCACTGTTCACATTACATAGTAATGATTTGGACAAGAGAGCTAAATGGATTATCTCCAAATTTGCAGATAATACAAAGTTGGGTGGGAGGATGAGCTTGTGAGGAGGATGCAGAGATGCTTCAGCATGATTTGGACAGGCTGACTGAGTGGGCATATGTGTGGCAGATGCAGTATAATGTGGATAAATGTGAGGTTATCCACTTCAGTAGCAAATAATGGAAGACAGATAATTTATGCATAGAGTCATAGAGGTTAACAGCATGGAAACAGGCCTTTTGGCCCAACTTGTCCATGCCACCTTTTTGTTAAACCCCGAAGCTAGTCACAATTGCCCGCATTTGGCCCATATCCCTCTATAGCCCCCATCTTCCCCTTGTAACTGTCTAAATGCTTCTTAAAAGACAAAATTGTACCCGCCTCTACTACTACCTCTGGCAGCTTGTTCCAGACACTCACCACCCTCTGTGTGAACAAATTGCCCCTCTGGACACTTTTGTATCTCTCCCCTCTCACCTTAAACCAATGCTCTCGAGTTTTAGACTCCCCCATCCTTGGAAAAAGATATTGACTATCCAGCTGATCTATGCCCCTCATTATTTTATAGACCTCAATAAGATCACCCCTCAGCCTCCTACGCTCCAGAGAAAAAAGTTCCAGTCTGTCCAGCCTCTCTCTATAACCATCAAGTCCCGGTAGCATCCTAGAAAGTCTCTTCTGCACTCTTTCTAGTTTAATAATATCCTTTCTATAATAGGGTGACCAGAACTGTACACAGTATTCCAAATGTGGCCTTACCAATGTCTTGTACAACTTCCACAAGACGTCCCAACTCCTGTATTCAACGTTCTGACCGATGAAACCAAGCATGCTGAATGTCTTCTTCACCACTCTGTCCATCTGTGACTCCACTTTCAAGGAGCTATGAACATGCATCCCCAGTTCTCTTTGTTCTGTAACTCTCCCCAACGCCCAACCATTAACTAAGTAAGTTCTGCCCTGATTCAATCTACCAAAATGCATCACCTTGCATTTATCTCAATTAAACTCCATCTGCCATTCGTCAGCCCACTGGCCCAATTGATCAAGATCCCGTTGCAATCGGAGATAACTTTCTTCACTGTCCACTATGCCACCAATCTTGGTGTCATCTGCCCCCTATATTTCCATCCAAATCATTAATATAAATGACAAATAACAGTGGACCCAGCACTGATCCCTGAGGCACACCGCTGGTCACAGGCCTCCAGTTTGAAAAACAACCCTCTATGAATCCCTTCTTTGAACGGGTGTAAATTGAGAAAGTGGATACTCAGCAAGACCTTTGATTTGATTTGATTTGATTTATTATTGTCACATGTATTAGTATAGAGTGAAAAGTATTGTTTCTTGCACGCTATACAGAATATACCGTTCATAGAGAAGGAAATGAGAGAGTGCAGAACGTAGTGTTACAGTCATAGCTGGGGTGTAGAGAAAGATCAACTTAATGAAAGGTAGGTCCATTCAAAAGTCTGACGACAGCAGGGAAGAAGCTGTTCTTGAATTGGTTGGTGTGTCATCTCAGACATTTGTATCTTTTTTCCGACAGAAGAAGGTAGAAGAGAGAATATCTGGGGTGCATGGGGTCCTTAGTTATGCTTTTCCTCATGCATCAGTAACTGAAAATAAGTACAGGAAACATAGAAACATAGCAAATTGAAAATAAAAGCAGGAGGGGGCCATTCAGCCCTACAAGCCTGCTGCGCCATTCATTACGATCATGGCTGATCATCGAATTCAATACCCTGATCCTGCCTTACCTAGAATCATAGAATAGAATCCTACAGAGCAGAAAGAGGCCATTCGGCCCATCAAGTCTGCACCGACAACAATTCCATTCAGGCCCTATCCCCATAACCCCATGCATTTACCCGAGCTAGTCTCCCTGACACTAAGGGGCAATTTAACATGGCCAATCTATCTAACCCGCACATCTTTGGACTGTGGGAGGAAACTGGAGCACCCGGAGGAAACCCACGCAGGCATAGTGTGTAAACTCCACACAGACAGTGATCCAAGCCGGGATTCGAACCCGGGTCCCTGGTGCTGTGAGGCAGGAGTGCTAACCACTGCGCCACCATGCCGCGCTATATCTAATTACTTCTTGAAATCACTGTTTTGACCTCAACTACTCTCTGTGGTAGTGAATTCCACACATCAAGTAGTGGAAGCTACACATGACTTCCAAGCTTTTGTAATCTCTGGCTCGATTGATAAAGGCAACTGTCCCATATATCTTTTTCACCACCCTACTAACATGTTGTTCTGCCTTCAGAGATCTGCGGACAAACACGCCAAGGTCCCTTTGTTCCACAGAACTTCTTAGTGTCCTGCCATTTATTGAGTACTTTCTTGTCAAATTACTCCTTCCAAAGTGTATCATCTCACACTTTTCAGGATTAAATTCTATCTGCCACTTATCTGCCCATTTGACCATTCCGTTTATATCTTCTTATAGCCCAGGACACTCAACCTCACTGTTAACCGCCACTTCTTAAATGTCATGAGGGTCTCTGCCTACATGGTAGTGGAAGGGTCTTTTTCCGGCTGGATGCCTGTGACTAGTGGTGTTCCGCAGGGCTCTGTATTGGGACCTCTGCTGTTTGTGATTTATATAAACGATCTGGAAGAAGGTGTAACTGGGGTGATCAGTAAGTTTGCGGATGACACGAAAATGGCTGGACTTGCAGATAGTGAGGAACATTGTCAGAGGCTACAGAAGGATATAGATAGGCTGGAAATTTGGGCAAAGAAATGGCAGATGGAGTTCAATCCAGATAAATGCGAAGTGATGCATTTTGGTAGAACTAACGTAGGGGGAGCTATACGATAAATGGCAGAACCATAAAGGGTGTAGATACTCAGAGGGACCTGGGTGTGCAAGTCCACAGATCCATGAAGGTGACGGCACAGGTGGAGAAGGTAGTGAAGAAGGCATATGGCATGCTGGCCTTTATAGGACGGGGCATAGAGTATAAAAGTTGGGGTCTGATGTTGCAGATGTATAGAACGTTGGTTCGGCCGCATTTGGAATACTGCGTCCAGTTCTGGTCGCCACACTACCAGAAGGACGTGGAGGCTTTGGAGAGAGTACAGAGGAGGTTTACCAGGATGTTGCCTGGTATGGAGGGGCTTGGTTATGAGGAGAGATTGGGTAAACTGGGGTTGTTCTCCTTGGAAAGACGGAGGATGAGGGGAGACTTAATAGAGGTGTATAAAATTATGAAAGGCATAGATAGGGTGAACGGTGGGAAGCTTTTCCCCGGGTCGGTGGTGACGTTCACGAGGGGTCATAGGTTCAAGGTGAAGGGGGGGAGGTTTAACACAGATATCAGAAGGACATATTTTACACAGAGGGTCGTGGGGGCCTGGAATGTGTTGCCGGGCAAGGTGGTGGAGGCGGACACACTGGGAACGTTTAAGACTTATCTAGACAGCTATATGAACGGAGTGGGAATGGAGGGATACAAAAGAGTGGTCTAGTTTGGACCAAGGAGCGGCGCGGGCTAATTGTTCTTTGTTTCTCGTTTCAAGGCTTCATTCTATGATCATCTTGCTGGTGCCAGTCCAGAGCGAGACTGCGGATAGTTGGGAACCTGTCTCGGGGGCAGGGAATTCAAATGGTGTTCGTAAAGCAGAAGTGGAAATGAATAGGGTTGGGAAGCATTTTCCGATCAGGGCCAGTGTGATCTCCTGGACTCATTTTGATCGCCTCAGGGGGTCGGAGAGGAATTTCCCAGATTTTTTTTTCCCCATATTGGCCCTGGGGTTTTCACTCTGGGTTTTCGCCTCTCCCTGGAGATCACATGGTCTGGAATGGGGGGGTGGGGGTGAGTTAATAGGTTGTGATGAACAAAGCATCGTAGCTGTGAGGGACAGCTCGGTGGATAGGATATTGGTATGTAGATAGGCTGGAAAATTGGGCGGGGATCCTGGATTCAGGATTCAATCCTGGACCGGGGAGCGGCGCGGGCTTGGAGGGCCGAAGGGCCTGTTCCTGTGCTGTATTGTTCTTTGTTCTTTGTTGTCTCACATAGTCGACCGGCCGACTAGCCAGATGGTCTTTACCTTTTAGCTTCGACCTCACTCTATGGCAAAATTCTGTTTGTGTTTGAATGTGCTACCCAGATACTCTTGCATGGTTTTTCTATTGCTGTTTATTTTTTATAGGTCAGCTGAGATGAGCAGTGACGGAGGGAGTACATTAGAAACGCCAGCCTGCAGACTCCCTATTTTCAGCACCCAGCCTCTCTCCACACCCCATCCCCCACCCCCTTGGCAGCACTGGACCTATCCCAGCATGCATTTCATGCTGGATGCCTCTGAATTGGCTATCCAGCTCGAAACCGCGTTCCAGGTCCGACTGCGGCCAGAAGCGCATTTTATGCCTATCCAGACCCACCAATGACGAAACAAACAAAAAATTCAGACCTTGCAGCTTGCATGACTTACCTTCCTTTAAAAAAACTTACTCAAACACAAGGAAACTTTTGAAACTTTGCAGTCTTCAGCTTTTCCATTTATCCCTCCGATTCCTACAAATTTGTCCTTGGGAGCTAAACATTTTTTTAAAATCCTGACTAAAATGACCTCTGAAAGTAAACATTCTGCATCTTCGGTTAAAGGTTTACATTTTCCAAAGCCTTTTTAACATTATGCAAGGGTACCCCTTCCAAAATGTACTTCTCCGAGTCCAACCATTAATCAGAATCAATTTCCAATTTACACAATTGAACATTTTAATTTAAAAGTGCCAAGTATTTGTGTGTGTCTTTTATCCAGAATTAAGAACTCTCAAATGTATCATGACAATATCACTAATTTTGCAAGTTAACAAGTTAATCAACCTCAAAACTCCCAAGTTAATTCTGAAATTGCACACATTCCAAATTAAATTATTATATTTTGGGTAGTTCCTGCTGGGTTATCTGTAGAAGACAATCGAATTTAAAGCTCTGAGAAAGACAATATTCTCATTAAGCTAAAAATGTCGGTGTAACTCATTTTCTACATTTTAATAGACTCAACAATAACATTTATACTGTTCCCATTAAAACATACGTGGACATAAATTATAAGATAGAAATCTTACGGTTTCAATATATATCAGTATTGATGCCCTTGATATTTGTGGTGTCCACTAATGATTTGGACTTAAATGTATGGGGTATGAGCAAGAAGATCGCGGATGACAGGAAAATTGGTCAGATGGTAAATAGTGAGGAGGATAGCTGCAGACTGCAGAAAGATATGAATGAACTGGTCAGGTGGGCAGAACAGGGGCAATTGGAATTCAACCCAAAAATGTGTGAGGTAATGCATTTGGGGAGAATTAACAAGGCAAAGGATCACACAATGAATGATAGGGCCCTGGAAAGTACTGAAGATCAGAAGGACTTTGGAGTACATATCCACAAATCCCTGAAGGTGGCAGGGTAGGTAGATAAGATGGTTAAGAAGGCTTATGGGAAACTTACCTTTATTATCCAATGCATCGAATATGAGATAAAAGCAAATTATTGCGGGTGCTGGAATCTGAAACCAAAAGAGAAAACGCTGGAAAATCTCAGCAAGTTTGGCAGGAGGGGGAGAAAGGGGGAGAAAAGAGCTGACGTTTTGAGTCCAGATGATCTTTGTCAAAGCTAAAAGGCATAAAAAGTAGTTACATAGAATATGAGAACAGGAGGTCATGCTGGAATTGTATAAAACACTAGTTAGGCCACAACTGGATCACTGTGTGCAGTTCTGGTCACCACGTTATAGGAAGGATGCGATTGCACTGCAGAGGGTGCAGAGGAGATTGACTAATATGCTATCTGGGATGGAGGATCTGAGCTAAGGAGAAAGATTGGATAGCTTGGGGCTGTTTTCCTTGGAGCAGTGAAGGTTGAGGCAGGACCTGATAGAGGTGTATAAGATTATGAGGGACATAGAAAGGGTAGGTAGGAAGGCACTTTTTCCATTAGTAGAGGGGTCATTAACCAGGGGATATGGATTTAGGGTAAGAGGTAGAAGACTATGAAGGGAGTTAAGGAAAAACCTTTTCACCCAGAGAGTGATGGGAGTCTGGAACTCGCTGTCTGAAAGGGTTGTTGAATCAGAAACTCTCGTATCATTTAAGAAGTATTTAAATATTCACTTATGCTGCCATAACCTCCAGGGTGATGAGCCAAGCGCTAGAAAATTGGATTAGTGTAGTCAGATCTTTGTTGACCGGCATGGACACAATGGACAAAATGGCCTCCTTCTTTGCTGTAAATGTCTATAAGTCTATGAATCTAAAAAAAAGCTAACAAAAGGTTAAAGACCTTACACAATCCATCCATACACAAAGAACAGCAGCCTCTTTTGCAGCTTATCCATTCACTCTCCAAGTCTTTTCCAAATCCCTATTTTCCAATTCTGAATGACCCCACCTTATATATCCCCAGCAGCTATTCACTGCAAAGGGATCGATTTTGAACTGTTATTAACTCTCTAACACAAGTTTACACAATAGTTTCAGAGGAGCAATGTGTTATGTTTCATCAGGACAGGGAGAGATAGATGAGCAGAGGAGCTCGGGAAACTGGATGAGCTGAGGGAAGAGTCAGTCTCATTTTGACAGGGTTTTAGGGAGCAGATTCAGGATGAGTTCTCCCTTTGTAACCACAAGGTATATTTACAAAAAAATTTTTTTGATTATAATCATCAGGCTGTGTTTTGTTCTCACTCTCAATATCAATGATCCCAAGTTAATATTCATGCTTGTTTGAAAAGGAGCTAGGTGGACTAACCATGCTAAATTGCCCCTTAGGGTCCTATTTTACCATTTTGATTCTAAGTGCTGGGCAGACTTGAAACTGGGAGTGATTCAGATCTGACTTTTAGACCTGTTGTCAGGCGCCCCCATACTCACTCTGCCTGAAAAAATATCAGCAATTCCGAATCACGTTGCAGAAGCCTGTGGGCGGGGCTTAATGCGCCCGAAATCCTGCAGCTCCGATCGGCGCCTCCAACTGCGCATGCGCAGAAAAAAATGATAGAATGCCGCTCCCCCACCACATCCCTCCCAGGCCGGATAATGCCTCCCCTGGCCCCCACAGACATTGCCCCACCCCACAACATTACTGACCACCATTATCCCCCCACACCCCGCCACCCAGAGCGATCACAGGCACCTCCCCCTTCCCCCTCGCTGATCTCAGGCAAAGTGGCAGCAGACCTCACTTTTAAGTAGTGATTTTGATTTTGGGCAGTGATTTTGATTTTACGGCGTGATCTTACATCAGCGATTTTTATTTCAAGCAGTGATTTTGATTTTATGGCAGTGGTCTTACAATAGTGATTTTGATTTTAAGCAGTGATTTTGAATTTAAGCAATGATTTTGATTGTAAGCAATGATTTTGATTTTAAGCCGTGATTTTGGTTTTACGGCAGTGATTTTGATTTTATGGCAGTGATTTTTACAGCAGTGATTTCATGCTGGTAATTAATAGGGAAACTGATGAAGAGGGATAGGTCTATATCATGGACAGCGAAAGCAATTCCACCTGTTTCGCTTTCTACACAAAATCCAACGTTTCCACACGAGTGTTGGAAAAGCTCTTTCTTCCCTATGGGAATGCAATCTGGATATTGCTGTGACTCGATCCCTGTTTTATTTTTCATTAAGCTGTGTTTTGTGTAGAATCTGTTGATTATACTGTGTCCCTTTGTCTCACTTAGATAAATCGGCTGGACTGGAAGCTGCTGTTGGCTCTTCTTTGACTGTGGTACTCACCCTCGCTCTGCTGGGTGCCTGCTTCTGGAAGAAAGGTAGATTATCCAATATCAAATGTCCCTTCATTGTAACCACGGGCGACTAACCAACGACCGTCTGTCTTCCTCGCAACTAATCATCTCAAGCTATCTGCCATTGGATCCCTACTCATGGCAACAAATGATGGGAAATGATGAACAAAGGGGAGGATTATCTAGGGGAAAGGTTAAAAGAAAATTTGGAAGGAATAAATTCTGTGAAGCCGTAGCTCAAGACATTGTCCAGGCTTATTTGCCTCTCCAAACTCACCAGTGGAGATCGACACCAGCGGTCTCTTGGGCGCGTATCTGAGGGGTGTCTGTGGCCTGGTGGGTGGGGGGGGGGGGCAGCGACGGGGTGGCGATATTTGGTGACACCATTTGCCTCCAAAACCTTTTCTTCTTTGACCAGTTAGGAGCATCAGTCAACATAACTATAGAATCTCCTGCGATGCTTTACTTTCTGCTCCTGACACTGTCACTTATAAAACTCTATTCTCATCCCCTCTGATTTATCATCCACATGCTGTCTCCAGCGGACCAGAAGCTACAAGGTCAGGTTTTATTTGAACGCTAATAATGCACAGCTCTATCGCGCAGTCACCTCGCTCGATCCCGTCACTGTGTTTTCAGACGACTTGGTCATCCTCCAGTCCCCAATAATCTGCTCTTCCAATTAAATATTGGGAGACAAAAATCACTGCCCTCTCCCTCCTCCACTACTTCACCTCCACCCCGATGGAAGTAACTGCCTACTTTTGCTCGCTGATCTGTATGCAACCTGATTTTACACTGAATTGAATATTGGACCAATACCTCTAAGAAAACAACTGGGGGGCAATTCTCCCAAAAATGTTCTCAGTGTCAAATTTATGTGAAAACTGGAGTAACTCCCATGATTTTCAGAATGAATCTCCCACACTCTGAGCACTGCAGAGTGACCTAGCAGGTTTCACTCCGAAAGTCAGAGGCAGTGGCCCATTCCTGCCAGACATGGTTGTCCCCCTATCTAACAAGTATGCTGTTTTGGATACTGATGAGGGGGAAGGTCTATCAGGGGACAGCAACAGCAGTGGCCAGAGCAAAGGTGCCATGGCTAGCCCTGCTGCACAGAGATGGGGTACAAAGTATAGCAAAGCAATAGAAATCGGGGATTCAATAGTCAGGGGCACAGATAGGCGCTTTTGTGGCAGGGAAAGGGATGCCAGGATGGTAGTTTGCCTCCCTGGTGCCAGCATCCTGGATGTCTCTGAGTGGGTACAAAGCACCCTAAAACGGGAGGGAAATCAGACAGGTGTCATTGTCCACATCAGCATGAATGACATAGGTAGAAAGAGTAGCGAGGTCCCGCAATGGCAATTTAGGGGGTTAGGTAGAAGATTAAAAAGCAGGACCTCTAGAGTAGTAATCTTAGGATTACTCCCCGTGCCATGTGCTGGTGAGGTTAGGACCAGGGAGAAAGCGCAGCTGAACATGTAGCTGTAGAACTGTTGCAGGAGGGAGGCCTGCAGATTTGTGGACCATTATGATGTCTTCCAGGGAAGGTGGGGCCAGTACAAGAAGGACGGGTTACACCTGAACTGGAGGGGCACCGATATACTGCCTGGGAGGTTTGCTAGTACGGTTCGGGTGAGTTTAAAGTAATGTGGCAGGTGGGTAGGAAGTGTAGGCCATCAAGTGTAGAGACTGGGAATGGGCATGGTACCCAAGGCCAGGCTGGCTAAGAGGAAGAGCAGGCTGGGGGAGGTCGAACTCAGTGGGCCCGAAGGTCTGGAGTGTATCTGCTTCAATGCAAGGAGTATAACAGGTTAGACAGGTGAACTTAGAGCCTTGATTCTTGCACAGAACTTGGATGTGGTTGCGATAACGGAGACTTGGTTAAAAGAGG